>NC_077230.1:408361299-408681521 GCF_027887165.1 Monodelphis domestica | reverse complement strand
AAAAAGCTGCAATTGGTCCATGTAAAGTGGAAGGAAGGCATAGGAAGTGACAAAAGGAATGGTCTTTAAAAGTGGGAAAAACTTCCTGTGAGGAGCTCTTTGGCTTTCAAAATTCACCTTAAAGCAGCTCTGGCTTAGGACCTCCAACTGCTCTTGAATCTTCCTCTAGGACTACTATGTGGGTGAGTAAAAAGTTGACTCATTTTCCTGGATTTTCCTCATTTTGGAGGAGGCCTTGTGGCTAGAACACTTGTTTAATTTACCTCTGGACCTCCCTTTGCTGGGGCCTCTGAAACCCTGTCTGGTTTGGACCTGGCTCAAGTAATTATCTACTATTTCTCTCATTTCTGTTATTTTTACTCTTTCTTCTTTTGTAAGTAAACTACCATAAAAAGTCATCCTGACAAGTAATATAGTTTCAGTGACCACATTTTTATACACTTAGTCCAACCTTTATTTTTTAACCATTACAAAAACTGATAACTTTCATCATTGGCATGGTAACTCAGTAATTGAAATGCTAGGAAACCCAGTGGAGGACTTGAATCATGCCTGGTACTTGTGGTGTTTTGTGTTTGTCTGAATGCAGACAATAGAAGGAAAATATAATCAGCAAATATAATTTCTACTCAATATAATATCTCAGATATATCCAAAAGAATGAAGAAATCTAGACTAGAAATTGGAGGTTGACTAGGATTCCACAGTAGGAACAAGTAGGAGGAGGTTGGGGTAGGTATCTTACTTAACTAAAACATCAAGTTTTTATGGAAGATAAAGGGTGACTTGAATAAATTTCTTAGGAAAAGCAACATTTTAGAGACCAGAAGTTATCTCTGAAGGGATGAAACAGGTATGGTAGAAAGACCAGTGGACTGGTAGTCAAAACACTCTAGACCAAGTCAGCTAGAATGATGAAAGACCCTCAAGTCTATTTCATGTCAGATTTAGTATAAGGAACTAGGAGTATTTAGGAGAAGAGGAGACTTTGAGAGATATGTAATAGCTCTTTTCAAGGATTTGAAAGGCTGACGTAGAGCAAGGGAATTAGACGTTGTCTTCTTGACCAAAAAGAGATGTTCGGTACAAGTTATAGAGGGGAAAACTCAGGCTTGGTGCCAAGAAAAACATTCCCCAATAATTTGCACTGTTTCCAAGTGGAATGGTTCTCCCTAAGTGTGAATCCTCAAGGAGAGACGAAGTGCTCCCTTATCAAGTATGCTGTACAGAAAGTACTTGTTTGGGAGATGACTTCTAAAGTTACATCTAATTCTAAAATTTCATCATTAAGTCAAGATTTAAGTTTAATACTTAATTAAAATACTCAAGAAGAGTTGAGTATGCACTGCATGACTTAGGAAAAGTCACTAGACCTCACTATGTGCCAGGTATCTCATTCTTTAAGGGGAGATAATTGTGTGATGTAGCGGTGTCAGTGTTCTACTAGAAATCAGATGATCTGGATTTCAGGGCTTTGTTACAATCTTTGTAAGATGCTGAGGAAAAATCACTGAGCCCTTTTATTCTTCATTTTCTCATCTATCAAATGAATAAAATATTTATACTATTTAGTACATAGGAACAGTAAGAAAGTTTTTTGTTATGAGAGAGATCTGGCAAACCAAGTGATATAATAATATCAAAACGAAATCCTCACAGGTCACTTCTAGAGATTGGACAACCACTGGAAAAATTTCCAATTCCAATTATATATGTCATGCCCAAAGAGATGAAATCTTGATTTCAGAGTTTCTGCCTCATCTAAAGACTACTAAATGTACGAGTAGAGCATCTATTGGGTACTATATTGTATACAGGAATTATTTGTTGCCTAATCATAGAAATAAAGGTCAGGGGGACTGAGCAAACTAAAATGTGCCTTTTGTAGAATTATTTATTTCATATTGGCCCATATAACATATGGAAATTGCCTGTGTCATGCAGTGGCTGCAGGATTTCAGACTCAGCTGTTTTGTATTATTTTACTATCTTTAGTCTGTTCCAAGGATGTTTGTTATCAAGTATGTTCTAGAAGAAGGAGAAAAGAGAGATAGAGGAGAAGGAACAGAGGTAGAGTTAAACAATCTATTGAGGTGGTATATTTCCAAATTTCTCCAGTGGAACTGAGTTTTTCCTGAAGTGTAGTAATCTTCTAACAGATGTCACTAGTATGCTTAAAATTAAGTTGCTAAAAAGATAATTGGGTAATGACACCTGATTCTTAACTGTTTTACACTTGGGAGACCAGTGAAATAGACTTTTTTGGCAGAAACAGGTTTAATGTCTCTTTTTCCTAAGAGGTACATTGACCCTAGCTTCAGATCTTTCCCTTCCTTGGCTCAGCAAATCAAGCCATGTATACAACAATAAGTACTAAATAAGTGAATATCATGTATTAGGCACTGTGATGAATGGTGAGTTTGCAAAGGTAATAAATGGCATATAGTCAGTCTTCAAGGAACTTACATTCTATTAGGAGGTAGGGCCATGTATGTAGTATATAAACCGGAAAAGTAAAACTAATTTTAATACAAACTATTAGGACGATATATTATATATAAATTGAACAATTGAAGAAATTCTGAAATTTTAAAAGTCTTGATCAATGTATATGTAATGTCTCCAATTATTTCCACATTAGTCACTGAGAAGAACTGGATGATGGTGGAACAGAGAGACTTTGCTGCTTAGAGATTGGATTACATAGCTGTCACACACACACACACACACATATATACATTCACACATTGAGAGTATATCTAGCATATAGACAGCACACACATATATTATACATATATACTCAATCTGCCTCTAATAAAATATGTATGTGATATATATGTATATATATCCAAGTGGAATATTTGTTATTTTTTGATTGACTCTTCCCTAGAAAATTCTCCCTTCTACATATACATTGATACGTAAATATCAGGTGGTGCTGTTCCTGCTGCTGATAGTAGTGATGATAATGAATTATCTTTTCTGTTGCATATTGTAGCTGGTGTCACAGTTGAGTTTTGGAGAAAGGGGCCACATGCCTCAACTCAACCTAAAACTGAAGAGAAGAGAATGAGTCTGTCACAAAGATCATTTACATAAAATTATAAGGACTCATGAAAGATTGGATATAGCTTATTGAGTTCCTTGAAAGCAGGGACCATCTTGTTTTTCTATTTGTATCCCCAGTTATTAGCATATAGCAAATTTATTGTATATATATAAATCAGTACATAGTATATAAAATATATAGGTAAGTGAATGAGGCTTTTTTAACATTCATTCATCCATTTATCCATCCATCCATCCATCCATTCATTCATTCATTCATTCATTCATGAAGGCATGAATGTTTACTGGAGAAACTAGGGGTGGACTCTCCTCAGTTTGGCACCCCTTCGTAAAATGCAATTCATTTTCTCCTGGCAATTTTCTACCTGGACCACACATCTTTTTACCTTTACTCCAAGAACTGTAATCAACTCCACATTACCATTGCTTCTAGAAAGGACACCTCAGTTGATTACTCCATTGTTTCATCTGCCATCTCTGTGACTTCCAAGACTGTAACCCTCTTCAGTGACCATCATTCTTCTCAATGTGCTGTATTTCCCACCTTAGAGTGGAAGTTTTTCTAGGAATATAGTTTTCCTTTTATATTTGTGTCTGTAGCACTTAACATAATGCTAGGCATAGTGCAAGTATTCAATAGCTGTTTTTCCCTCATCCATTCATTGGGAGTCTATTTTCTGGCTTGCAAAAGTGAATTGTTGGGGACTGGGGACTGAGAAATATATTTTATCTCCCAGTTCTGGAACTGCCTATTACCTTGGACTGATGACAGTCTTTCTCTATTCCTTTCTCCCTGCTACTGAAGGCCTCTAACTACTGTGGCTTCTATCACTGTAATCAAAAATGAACTTTAAAGCAACTTTCCTTCAGAGGAATTTCTCCAGCCTTGCAGACAGGCTAATTTACAGGGGACCAAATGTCACTGATACATCAGGTTACCTTGTCTGTTTTCTTGGAAAGCTCGGCTCCAAAAGGCAGTGGGTTCAGAAAGAGCAACTCAGAGACTGGCAGAGGTGACGGAGGAATGCAGTGATATTCATGTCTGGAGATGGAGTCAAGAGAGAAATTTAGTGGCTGCAATGTGACCTCTTTCAGAAGATTCACTTTTTCTCCAGAGAATAGTGAAGGGGTAGAGAGCAAGAGAGAAATTTTCAAAAGGTCAAAGTAGTAAAAAAAAATCATGAAATTAATTCTGGGGTTTTTTAAACAGTGCATGGAAATATGATCAGGAAAAAAAAAAAAACCTCACAAACCCCTAAACTCATCTGATTTTTTTTGGTAGGCTAAAGGGCACCACGCGGCTCTTCAGAGAATCTTCCCCATTTCAGCCTTCCAAGTTAAATTGGTCAATAGGAACTCATTAACCAGGATGAATTTTAGCAGTTCAACAGATATTTATAAAATATCTATAATGGGTCAGGCTAAGCACTGGAACTCCATCGATATTTTCAATGGGTCTGTGATCTCATATATATGAGTATTCCCTTCAGTGATGAAGATTGTAACATCCATATTATCTTGTCTTAGATGAATTATAACTATGTTCTCACATAATTCTCTATAAGGAGCTATTCTTGCTTATATCCTGGGTATGCAGTTATGTGGCATAGGTGCTAAAACTCTGGGCCTGGATTTGGGAAGTCTTGAGTTCAAATTTTGCCTCAGACAATTACTAGCTATGGACCCTAGGCAAGTCACTTATTATGTTTGCCTCAGTTATCTCATTTATAAAATGGCAATAATAGTAGGGCCTACCTCTCAGGGTTGTTGAAGGATCACATATGATAATTTCGAAGTTCTTAGAAAGATGCTTGGTAGATAATATATGCTATATAAATGTTAGCTATAATAAAATATTATTGTTATTGCCATCTTATATTTAAGCAACATGAATTTTTAAACCATCCACTATATTTTAGGCATTGATCTAGGAGCTGGGGATATAAGGACAAAAGTGAATTTATATCCCAATGGGGGATGACAACAAATATGTCTCTCTCTATATATGTATGTATACATTATACATATATATTATATATGCAAATCAATTATTAAGCCAGTATAAGAAATATCATGGTGGATGCCACCAGAAGTTATAAGGACTAGGAAAGGTCACATACAGAAAGAAGGTAGCACTTGATCTGAGTTTTGAAGCAAACTAGGTATTCTAAGTGATGGCGGTTAAGATGGAGAGCATTCCAGACTAGCTGCCATAAAATAGTTAGATTTGCATTTTTGGAATTTGGATGCCATTGGAAAGATGAGCTAGGGTGAGGAAATAATAGTGGGCAATCCAATAAGAAGTCTATTCTAATAATATGAGAAAGAAAAGATGTAGTCCTGAATGAGGATGGTAAAAATGTAAGAGGAACAAAGGAGACAAATATAGGAGAGACTATAGAGTGAGAAGTAACAAGATTTTGACAATTATTTGGATAGGTGGGGGAGTAAAATAGGCTATTATGGGGATAATGTGGAATAAAATAAAATAAGGTAGAGGTCATAAGATCATAAAATATAGAGTAACAAAACATTTGATCATAGATTTGGAGATTCAAGTTCATAAAGATCATTATGTCCATCCCACCCATTTTATATATAGGGATACTGAAACACTAAGAGATTAAATGACTTTTCCAAGGTCACATGGCTATTATCTAAAGGAAGGATTTTAACCTAGAAACTCTAATTTTGAACTCAAGATCCAGTGCTGTATCCTTTGTAATGTTTTCTTTCAGATTAAAGAATACCATGTTTTATCTAAGATTCCACACATGGAGCCACTGAATGGTTTGTGAAATAGGAATAACATAGTCTGAACTCTTCACTCAGAGTTTTTGTATGTTAAACAGTAATTGAGACTATTTTTTTTCCGAATCTGAAAGAAACAAAGAGGAATCAAAGGGCAGAGAATTCATGAAATCAGTGGAAAGGGAGGTGAGATCAGCCTGTCTTCTAAAGTTTTCATGTCAGATGTTACCAAACATTGCCCTCAAGTAGAAGCAGCAAATCTCCATTGGATAGACTACAAGAGAAAAAGCTACATAGCCCACTTTGCTTCTGCTGTGTTCCTTACCTTCATCCTCCCTTTCTGAAAATTTGCCTAGCCTTTACATGGATGCTGGAGGGTTATGTCCTGAGTTACTAGGGGAAAGATTCTGCAACAGATGGGTCTAGCTCCCTGATAATCTTCCAATTATAAAGTTGGCTTTGAAGATAGTGGCAGTTAATTCCCACATCAATCTGTAGCAGTCTTTTCTTAAATTAACAGAGATTACCAGACCAGCACTGGAAACTGCCTTGGACCATTGATATGGCCCTGTGCACTAGAGATGGACAGTACATTGGCATTCTAGTCACTTTCTTTTATGAGAACACCTGACATCACCCCTCAATGGAGTGTCATGTTCAGTATTTAAGAAGAGATAACTCAAGGAGATGAATTACATTTGGCTTCTGATTAAAATGTTTTCAAGGGGAGAAAACAGAACTTTTTGAGGCAATAATTCAACTTTTGGGCAGTTTTCATCATTAAGAGGCTTTTTAAAAATTTCCTTCTTTGATTCTAGTTTTCTTAGATCCCTCTCCACCCCTTCCTTCATTCTTTCCCTCCTCTTTCTTGTCATGAAACCTAAATATTCTCCTTTGCAGTTTTGACCATTGTTCTTCATTCTACCCTCTAAAGCCAAGGAGAACAAGTTTGTTTTTTCATTGATCATAGATTACAGGCATCAAGTCTCTTCTGTACCCCAAACCCCTCCCAGTCTTCTAGTTCCCAACTAATCAGCCCATTCTCTTCAACCAGTATTCATACTACAGGAACCTAAGACTTCATTGAATAGAATGTTACACTTTGAGTAAAAATAATAACATGAAAGACTTACCAAGTATTATCAGCTGTGGGACTTGGACATTTTACTTACTGTTTCATCCCAGACTGTTTAATCATCTGAAAAATAAGAATGTGGGTAGTAACAGAACTTTATTCCCAGAGTTGTTTTTGAGTATCAGCTAAGAAAATGTATATAAAGCACTTTGTGAACCTTAAAGCTTATATAAATACTAGCTATCATTTTTATTTTTCCTATTTTCTCTCATACTTTCCTCTGGAAACTGTCCAAAAATAGTCTTTCTAAGATATAATCTTCACAATGATCAGATTATTAGAAGTGTAGTCTAATGAGGGCAGAGTCAAGATAATGGAGTAGAAAGTTACACAGAACTCTTCTAACATTCCTCTCCAAACAACTTTAAAATAATGTGTCAATTGGAATTCTGGAGTGCCATAATAAATAAAAAGTTAGAGTGAAATTTTTTTTCCTAGCTCAAAACAACTTAGGAGGTCAGAAGGGAAGGTTTGTGACATGAGGGTGAGGGCCAGTTTAGAGAACACATGGCAGCTACTCTAATGACTTTTTGTACAAAAAGATATCATTTTCCCTTTTCTATTATCTCTTTGGGATACAGACCCAGTAATGGTATTACTGGATCAGAGGGTATTCCCAAATTTAAAGCCCTTTGGGCATAGTTCCAAATTGTCCTCCATAATTTTCAGATAAGTTTGCAATACCACTAATACTGCGTTAATATCCCAGTTTTGCCACATTCCCTCCAACATTTATCACTTTCCTTTACTGCTATATTGGCCAATCTGATAGGCATGAGGTGGTGCTTTAGAGTTACTTTAAAATGCATTTCTCTAAGAATGATTTGGTCTGTTTTTTAAAAAATATATATGATTATTGATAGCTTTGATTTCATCTGAAAACTGCTTGTTCTTATCTGTTGAATATTTGTTGATTGGGAAATAACATTCTTAGAAATTTAATGTAGTTCTCTATATATTTGGGAAATTAGATTTTTATCAGAGAAATTTGCTTTAAATATTTCCCCTAGTTTGTTGTTTTCCTTTTAATTTTTGTTACTTTTTTGGTACAAAATCTATTTAATATAATTGAAATTATTCATTTTATAACCTGTAATGATCTCTGTCTCTTGTTTGATCGTTATTCTTCCCTTCTCCATAGATTTGCCAAGTAAACCATTCTACATTCCATTAATTTAGTCCCTTGCCCTTTTTTTGTGCTTCTGTTTTTCTTTGTTATAAAACCACTATAGAAAATAACTTTTCTTAGGAAAAAAATACAAAAAAGGAAGTATGGGGGCTAGAAAGGAGGGAAAATGCAATAGGAAGGTTGGGGATATTGTGTTTTGTTTTGGGGGAAGTTTCGGCTTCACAATTTTCTTCCTCTTTATGTCTAAATCATATATCCATTTTAGCCTTATCTTTGTAAAGAATATGAGATACTTATCTAGATATAATTTCTGCCATACTGTTTTCCAGTTTTCCCACCAGTTTTCATCAAATAGCAAGTTCCTATTCCAAAAGTTGTAGTCTTTGGGTTTATCAAAATCTAGATTGCTAATGTCTTTTGTCCCTGTAGATTGTGTTTCAAATCTATCCATTTAGTCACAATACTATTTCTTAGCCAGCATCAGATTGTTTTGATGACTGCTTTATAGTACAGAATGTTTCACTACTAGGCTGCATTTCTTCACATTTCCCCCCATGAATTCTCTTGATATTCTTGACTTTTTGCACTTCCAGATGAATTGTGAAATTTTTTTTCTACTTTTATAAAATCATTATTTGTTAGTTTGATTTGCATGGCACTGAATAAGTAAATTAAATTAAGTAGAATTGTCATTTTTATTATATTAACTTGGCCTATCCATGAACAAGTAATATTTTTTCAATTGTTAAGATCCAACTTTATGTGAAAAGTGTTTTGTAAATGTGTTCATATAATTCCTGTGTTGGTCTTGGCAGGTATATTCTCAAGTATTTTATATTATTTAGAGTTACTTTAAATGGAATTTATCTTTCTAATGCTGGCTGCTGGGATTTGATGGTAATATATAGAAATGCTGATGATTTATGTGGGTTTATTTTGAATACTGAAACTTTGCTAAAGTTATTAATCATTTTAACTAGTTTTAGTTGATTCTCTACATATGCCATCATATCATCTACAAAGAGTGATATTTTAGTTTCTTCACTGCCTACTTTAATTATTTCAATTTAGTTTTCTTCCCTAATTGCTAATGCTAGCATTTTTGTTATAATATTAAATTATAGTCATGATAATGGACTTACTTGTTTCACCCATGATATTACTGGGAAGCATCTCATAGAATCACAATAGATTTAGCAGTTTCCATGTTCAAAGAGTGAAGGACTTGGCATATGCTTTTCCTGAAGGATCTAGGATTACAACCAAGACTAATCTATCCAGAAAACCTGAGTATAGTCCTGTAGGGGAAAAACTAAATATTTGATGAAACAGAGGACTTTTAAGCATTTTTTATAAAAAGACCAGAACTGAATAGAAAAATTGGCATTTAAACACAAGACTCAAGTGAAACATAAAAAGGTAAACATGAAAGAAAAATCATAAGGACTTAATAAAATTAAATTGTTTACATTCCTACATGGGAGAATGATACATGTAACTCATGAACATTTGATAATTATTAGGACAGTTAGGAGTTAAGTCTATAAAAACAGTAGGCAAGGACGTGAATCTATTGATGATTTCAAAAAATGAAGGGATAAGAAAAAAGGATGCATTGAGGAAAAGGGAAAGGGAAAGGGAAAAAAATTAGGAAAAGTAGCTCACATTAAATACACTGACAAGGAAGAATTATTGTATTGAAAATAAAGCAAATGAGAGAGTGAGCAACATTTGTAACTATCTAATAGAATTGGGTAAAAGAGGAAACACACATGCAGCTAATTATAGTAAATCTATTTTTCCAAACATATAAGGAGGATAAAAGAAAAAAGAGGAAGAATAAACAGTTGGGAGAATCAAGGGACACAGTGGTCAGAATTAAAGGAGACTTTTTAGGAGGGATAGGGTAAAAATCAAGAGAAGGATAAATAGAAGAAAATAGGATGAAGGCAAATATGCAGTAATTATAACTGTGAATATGAAGGAGATATATTCACCCATTAAGTGAAAAAGGACAGTAGTAGCATAGATTAGAAACCATAATCCAACAATATGCTGTTTATAAGAAACACATATTGAAAAATAATTAGAGCTAAAATTAATGGCTGGAGTAGAATGTATTATATTTCAACTGAAATAAAAATAAGGCAGTTTTAGCAATCATCCCAGAAAAAACAAAAGCAAAAATTAATCCATTTAAAAGAGGTAATGAGGGAAACTTCATTTTACTAAAAGGTACTATAGATAATGAAATAATACCTCATGGAACTTAAAGGCAGAAAGAATTTTTAAACCCTTAACTTCTGTCTTAGAATCAATATTTAGTATTGATTTCAAGACAAAAGAGAGGTAAGGGATAGGCAATTGAAGTTAAGTAATTTGCCCAGGTCACAGAGATAGGAAGTGCCTGAGGCAAGATTTGAACCCAGGAATACTTATCCCCAGGACCAGGTCTTTGTTTACTGAGATGCTAATCAAATTAAAAAAAAATTATTTAATTAATTAATTTAGAATATTTTCCATGGTTACATGATTCATGTTCCTCCTTTCCCCTTTTCCCTCCCCCATCCCAGAACTGATGATCAATCTCACTAGGTTTTACATGTATCATTGTTCAAAACCTATTTCAATATTATTATTTGCATTAGAGGGTTCATTTAAAGTCAATATTCTCAGTCATATCCCCATTGAATTATGTGATCAAGTGTTTTTCTTCTGCATTTCTATTCTCACAGTTCTTTCTCTGGATGTGGATAGCATTTTTCCCCCATAAGACCCTCAGAATTGTCCTGGATCATTGCATTGATACTAGTAGAAAAGTCTATTACATTCGATTTTGTCACATGTATCAATCAGTCTCTGTCTACAATAGTCTCCTGGTTCTGCTCCTTTCACTCTGCACAAATTCCTGGAGGTTGTTCCATTTCACATGGAATTCCTCCACTTAATTATTTCTTTCAGAACAGTGTTCCATCACCAACAGATACCACAATTTGTTCAGCCATTCCCCAATCAAAGGGCATCCCCTCCTTTTCCAATTTTTGGCCACCACATAGAGCACAGCTATAAATATTTTTGTACAAGTCTTTCTCCTTATTATCTCTTTGGGGTACAAACCCAGCAGTAGTATGGCTGGATCAAAGGGCAGGCAGTGTTTTAAAGCCCTTTTAAAGTTCCAAATTGCCTTCCAGAATGGTTGGATCAATTTACAACTCCACTAGCAATACATTAGTATTCCAATTTGCCACATCCCCTCCAAAATTGATGACTTTCCTTTGCACTCATATTAGCCAATTTGCTTCCCTTCATATTCTTGATCTTTAGTTCCTCCAAATGAACTTTGTTATAATTTTTTCTAACTCAATAAAAATGTTTCTTGGTAGTTTGTTAGGTATGGCACTGAATAAGAAAATTAATTTGGCTGAAGGCTTCAACCAGGCTGCCCTCCTCTCTGCCAATCTCCTATAGCTCCCTTCCCTGCAGCTGCAGTCAGAGCCCTGAGCCTTGAGTAGCTGTGGTAGCAAGGCACTACCTCTGGACTAGAGCCATAGCTGGAGATCCCAGCAACCACCCAAGTCTCATCATAATCGGTGGGGGAAGAGTCCTGTGACCTTACTTCTTTCTTTTCTTTAAATCTGAGAATTCAACCTTCTCTGTGTACCTTTAAATTGAATGAAGCAAGAATGTTCCCCAGCTCTGTCTTCTTGTTTTATTTGGTTTTGTGTCCTCCTAGAAACACTTTGTTTTTGATTGGTGTGGAAGAGTTTTCACAGAGGACTTGAATTTCATAGCTTCTAAGTCACCATCTTGATTCTGCCTTCCCAATATTTTTCTAGGAAAAGATAAATTAATTAATAGAAGAAATAAATAATAAAACTATACTAGTGGGAGACCTCAACTTTCCCTTCACAGAATTAGATAATTTAATCATAAAATAAATAAGAAAATAGTTAATGAGATGAAGAGAATTTTACAGAAGTTACATATGATAAGTTACATATGATAGACTTTTGGAAAAAAATTGGATGGGAAGAGAAAGGAGTACAATTTTTTTTTTCTAAACTGTACATGGCACCTTCTCACAAACTGGCCTTTTATCAGGGCATAAAATCTGCACAAATAAATTAAATAAATATCAATTGCATAATTTTCAGAATATAATGCAATAAAATCATTCAACAGAAGGCTGGAAAAGCATAGATTAAAATTAATTGAAAACTAAATAATCTAGTCTTCTAAAATCCAATCTCAAAAAAAATCATATAAACAATGAACCATTTCATTAAACACTATTATTACAGTGAGAAAACATACCAAATTTTGTGTGATGTAGCCAAATTATCTTTAAACACATCTTATTCAGTTATGTTCTACTTTTTTTGTGACCCCATTTGGGTTTTTCTTGACATAGATACTGGAGTGCTTTGACATTTCCTTCTCCAAATAATGTTATAGATGAGGAAACTGCATTTATAGATGAGGCAAACAGGATTTAGTGACTTTCCCAGCACCACACTGTTAGTAAGCATCTGGGGCCAGATTTAAACTCATGAAGTCTTTCTGACTCCAGGTTTGACACTGCATCTACTCTGACACCTAAATGCCCTTTAAGCATATATATTAAAAAAATGAGAAAGATTAAATTAGTGATTTGGACATGCAAATTAGAGAAAAGGAACAATTAAAAATTGCCCATTAAACATCAAAAAAGAAATCCTGAAATTAAAGTGAAAATTAATAAAGCTGAAAGTAAAAAAATGTACAAATGAATAAAACTAGGAGTTTGTTTTATGAAAAACCAATAAAATATATAAACCGGTGGTTAAATTGTTTTTTTTTAAATGTCAGAAGAAAACAAAATTGCCAATATAAAAATGAAAAGCATGAATGCACCACCAAGGAAGATAAAATTAAGGCAATTAAGAACTATTTTGCCTAATTATATGCCAATAAAACTGACAATCTAAATGAAATGGATGTAACAGATGAGGAAATAGAATATTTAAATAACCCTACCTTAGAAAAAGAAATTGAACAAGTTGTAAATAAGCTCCCTAAGAAAAAATCCTCAAGACCAAATGGATTTCTACCAAACATTTAAAGAACTATTAATTCCAAAACTTTGTAAATTATTTGAAAAAAATAAAAGGTCTTTCCTCATTCCTCTCATGACATAAATATAGTTTTGGTATATATGTGAGAACAAAAATAGAGATAGAAAGTTATAGAATATTGGATGCAAAATATTTAAATGAAATACTAGCAAGGAGATAATAGCAATATATCCCAAAGATGATGCATTATGACCAGTTGGAATTTATAACAGGAATGTTAGGTTGGTTAAATATTATGAAAATTATTAGCATAATTGTTTATATCAATAACAAAAAATAAAAATATCATGGTTATATCAATAAATGCAGACAATTTTTTGACAAAATACAGCCACCTATTCCTGTTAAAACACCAAAAACCATAGGAAAGAAATGTATGTTTTCTTCAAATAATAAATGGTATTTGTCTAAAACCAAGACCAAGCATTATTTATAATGGAAATAAACTATAAGTCTTCCCAATAAAATTAAAGTTTAAGCAAGGTTTTGCATTATAATCACTGTTGTCTATTTTTTAGAAATGCTAGCTATAGTAATAAGACAAAAAACTGAAGGATTAAGAATAGGCAATGATAAAAATAATCTATCACTCTTTGCAGATTTTATAATTATATACTTAGAGAACCCTAGTTGAAACAATTAGCTATTTGAGCAATGTTAGAATATAACATGAATCCAAATAAATCATCATTTCTGTATATTACCAACAAAATCCAGCAAGAATAGAAAGAACAATTCTATTAAAATAATTGCATATAATATAAAATGATACATATATATATAAAATATTGCACCTGGCACTATAAGTCTAGGAGCAATATAAGTACAATTACCAAACCCTTTTCATACAAAGAGACATAACCAATTGAAGAAATATTAATGTCATCTCTGACATTCTTAGATTCAGTGTGCAGTGCAAGAAGAATGCACCTCATTTTATGGTTCAGCCTACTATGATAATTGTCATCACTCTTCTCATTCTGTTTATTTACCTCAGCATTTCTATAGATAGCTAGAATGCAGATCTTCAAGATAATGTTTGAACTAGACTCATGATGAACTCCTTTGACCATTCAGCTGCTTCATGTGTGATTCCTGTTCAACTTAAGACCACCATGCAATGCCAAGGGCATGCACAATGTCTTATTCACAATGCAAGTTGTCATGGCTATTGCAAAACTGGAATGATCTGGGATTTGCCAATTATAATCCTTCGAGTGAGATAGAGGATTACCAGGTTTTACCATATGACCTGCTTGCATTCCCTCTAAGTTCCTATGTTTATGTTGACAAACCTATGGCACATGTGCCTGAGGAGGCTGGTTTCCTCCCCCTATCCACCATTTCTGAGGTCACTCCACCCTCTGCCTAGTAGCCCAATGGGAGCATTTCCTCCCTCTTCTGTCTGGGTTCAGAGGGTGGCTTACATGTCCATGAGGATTATAGTTTGGGCACTTAGTATCTAAAAGTTTCACCATCACTGCCCTAGGTACTGTCATCCAAAAACCGAAGCATCGTAAGGACACTAGAACCATACCATCTAGCCCATCTGCCCTCTAGTATTTCTAGGTTTTCATATTGTCTTGAAACTACATTCTTTACTATATGTTGTATTTCTCATTAGAATGTGATGTCCCTGAGAAACTCCATTCCTGACAGGTATTATTCTATATCTCTTCTCTCTTTGAAAGGTGAACTCCATGGAAGACTATATACATTTGGTTTTTTATTTCCTTTCTTTTGCAATAGTTAAAGAATTGTAGAGGATTGAAGGGGGTACTGGGATAATGAAGGTTTTGTAACAGGGAATGGAGGACTTGAAGGGAGAGGGGAAATATGGCTGCTGGTGAGGGAAAAGGAGAGAGATGCCACTTGTCAAGAGGCTATCTTTGAAAAATGGGGTCCCCAAGAAATAGGCAACCTATGCCCCAGGGAAAGCCTGAGGGTATGACTTCTCTATTGATTGATGTTGAAAACACCCAAAGCAGGTAAGCATGGACCCTCCCAAGGGACAAACCTCCCCCCAGACCAAGGTCGCCCAGCAGGGGTCTGATAAATACTGTTTATGTTTGAATGACTGTCCTGAGGTTCAGCTCCCTCTATGTGCCCTAAAATGATAGTCCTCTTATCTGACTGTGATTTATTTAAATAAAGATGAATTTGAATAACAAGTTTGGATTGGGAAGTATCAGGGAAAAGGGAATCAGGATTTCTCTAGATTGAATTTGAGTCTCTCTCAACTTTTGAGCTGCAGCCAGTCTTTACAGACTGGTGGAGGGTTTCTTTTATTACTGTCTATGCTAATCTGTGCTACTTTTTCTTAAATTCAAAGTTTTAGCAGTAGAAAGCAAGAGGAAGAAAAGGTTCTGAATTTCAGAGCTGGTTGGACCTGTCTCTTGGTGCTGACACCCCTAAAGACTGGGTTTACAGTTCAAACTGCTCCCCTTAAATTCTTTTGTTCGATGACATGATCACAGGAATCCAGGTACAGCTCACAGTTGGGAAAATGGGGAATAGAGGCACTTCTATCCTGAGACAGGGAGAGAGGCCCTTTCCAGTCAGAGGGCCAGGCCAGGAAAGAGAGCCAAGAGACCAACTGCCACTCCAAGTTGCCCCTCCCCCCACCAACTATCATTCTTGTCAATATCTTCTCTCTAATATTCCAACTGCTGTTTGTTCCACCTGAGTGGCAGAAAGTCCAAAACTTATTTCAGTTTTTGTTTCCATAGTTTTCACTTTCTTCTTAACTCTTTTCAGTCTAGTTTTTTTAAAAAACATAATTCAACTGAAATTACTTTCTAAATTTGTCAATGACATCTAACTTTCCAAATTAATGACTTTTAAAATTCCTTATCCTTCTGGTCCTCTCTTCAGCTTTCAAAACTATTCATTGCTATCTTCTCCTAGACACTCAATTTTTTTTTTTGCTTTTTGCAACACTGTTTTCTCAGAGGATTGTCTCTGACTGTTCCCTCTTAATTTTTTTTTTGGCTATATCTTAATCTAAGACACTCTAGCTAACCATAGATTTCCCCTAAGGTTCTGTCTTGAAGTTTCTTCTTTACTAGCTCTACAATCTCTACTATTTTACTTCATGATTTCATTAACTCCAATGGATTCAATAATCACTTCTAGTTAGATGATCCTCCAATCTATTTATCCAGCCCTAATCTCTTTCCAGACCTCTAGTCTTCCATATTTCCAACTGCCTACTGTATATTTTAAACTGAATATCCCTTAAACAACTAAATTTAATTCATCCCCCCCAAAAAAATCTTCTACCTGTCTTCCCTATCACTGCTGATGTAACCATAATCCTATCACCCAGGCTCACAACCCAGATGTCATCTTTGACCCCTCACTGTTTTTTACCCTTCATATCAAATCTATTGCAAAGTCTTATCAGTTCTACCTTTGTGACATCTCTGCCTTCTCTCCTCTGACATTACTGCCACAATTTTGCAGGCTGTTATCACCTCACACGTGCACTATTTCAATAGCCTTGTGAATGGTCTTCTTGTCTCAAGTCTCTTTCCCATACAAAAGTGCAGGCCTTTCTGTGTCACCTTCTACCAATTCCAATAAATTTTGGAGACATATTACTTGAGAGATCAAATATAAATTCCTGTATTTGCTTTTCAATGCCTGCCTTAATCTGTTTCCCTTAGCATTCTGTATACTCTACTATCCAGTGACACACTGGTGTCCTTGATATTCCTTGAATAAGATCCTCTTTCCAATTTTGTGCATTTTTCCCAGCTGCCTTTATGTCTAGAATTCTCTCCTCCCTTGTTGCTACCTTTGGCTTTGTGAGGCTCCTTCAAGTTTCAACTAGCATTTCATGTCCTCCATTTCCAAAAGTCCTCTCCAAGTCTTCCTGATGATAACAATCCTTCAGTTGTCTCTAATTTACCTCTAATATGTCTTGTTTGTACATAATTATTCACCTGATACTCTTCTCATTCAATCGTGAGCTCTTTGATGGCACAGTGTGTTTTTCTTCTTCCTTATCTTTGTATGTCTAATATTTTGTAGAGTGCCTGTATGACCCCAGGCAAATTACTTAACCTTTCTTGGGATCATTTTCCTCATTTGTAAAATGGAGAAGTTAATAATATCTATCTCCCAGGGTTGTAGTGAAGTTAAAATAAGCAGTGGGTAAACCTTAATGCACTATATAAATTTAAGTTATTATTTTATAGTAGCCACTTAATAAATGCTTGCTGACTTAAGAAGAGAGAATATCTTGCTTTTTATTTATTTCTCTTTTTATCTCCAGCACAAAGCATGCTCTGTACACAGTAAGTGCTAAAGAAATTATTTGTAATTAATTAAGACCCCTAGTCACCCTTGTCCCATGCCCAGATCCCATCAGGATCTTGCCTCCTCAACAGTGTATCTCTTTAAAAATAAACTCTTACCTTCCATCGTGGAATCAATACTGTGTATTGGTTCTAAGGCAGGAGAGTAATAAAGGCTAGGCAATGGGGTTTAAGTGAATTGCCCACAATCACACAACTAGAAAATTCTGAGGCAAAATTTGAACCCAGAATTTTCTGTTTCTAGGTCTGGTCCTTAATCCACTGAGCCACCTAGCTGCCCCCTCCCTACAGTATATGTTAAGGTCCACTGGGCTCTTTCCATCTACCCTGTATTCAAATTCTTCTACTGTATATGTATTGTCTCTAACAATTAAAATGTTAGATATTTGGGAATATGAACTATCTTGTTTTTCTTTTTGTATTTCCATTACTTAGTAAATTACCTGACATATAATAAACTATTAGCAAAATATTTTTCCATCCATGCTATTTTGCTTCTAAACATTAGAACCTTATTTGTCTCTATCTCATTATGACTGTGCTTTGGGATTCCATTTCTATCAGTGTTCTTGATGGGATTCATGGTCCCATTATCATTATGAAGAAAATGTTTCAATATGCTAAATATTAAAATGTACCATTTAATTTAAGGGTAGAATTTGTGTGTGTGTGTGTCTAAGGGGAAGTGGAACAGTTATTGAAAAATCTTCATTATTAATCCTGAAATCAGTGAAAATTCACTTGGAGGGAGTAGGAAACTTGGTCAAAGACACTGATACTGAATACATTCCTTATCGTGAAACTAAGTTATTGATTTTCATAGATTAAATCTGGTAGATGAAAGGATATTCCCCATCCCAAAGTAGCTACACCTCTGGATGTGTAAGGGTTAAAAATATTAAAGGTTGGACTAAATACATAAAAATGTGGTTGCCAAAAATATATTACTCAAGTCAGAATGACTTTTTATGGTACTTTTTTTTACAAAAAAAACTTTACAAAAAGAGAAAGAGTGAAAGAAAAGAGAGAAAGAAAGAGAGAAGATAATTACTCTGGCCAGGTCTGAACCAAGCAGGATTTCAGAGGCCCCTACAAAGGTGGGCCCAGAGTTTAATTAAACAAGGGTTCCAGCCACAAGGCCTACAAAGACAAAGGACCTCTCCAGAGGCTAGTACCTCCAAAAAATCAGAAAAGAAATCAGTCTTTTCACTCACTCACATGGTAGTTCAAAGGTAGAGATTCAAGAGCTATCTCACCAATCCCAGGTCCATGAAGTAGATCCTCTATGAGCCTTCACAGACTTGAAAAGAGCTTGAAGAACTCCCCTCAAAGGAAGTTACAACTGCTTTTAAAGATGCTTCTTTTCATCACTTCCTGTGCATTCCTTCCACTTTATGTGGACCAATGATAGCTTTAGCTTTGCTTAGGACTGCCCAGGGGGTAGTCAGTCATTTCTGAATCATCATCCACTATAGTGCATGTAGGTCACAGACCTCCCCCATTAATGAAATTTGGGGGTGAATACACTTATGGTGATTAAATCTAAAAGTGGACAGGGGAGAGTTAATACCATCTTCAAAGATGTCCTCAGATACTGACATCTATAGAAATTACCAATCCCAACCTTCTCTCTCCTGGGACTCAAAGTATCCCCTATCCATAGACAAATCATGATTAAAATATTACTTTTTAATTTTTTTCCCTTTTAAAAAATTATGTTATGAAACACACCACTATATTGGTCATTGTTGTAAGAACACAACAATATAAAATAAAAATCCCATAATAAAACCATAAATACACTGATGTGAAAGATAGTATACTTTAATCAGCATCAGCTCAACTAAAACAGTTCTTTCTCGGGAAGTGGATAGAATTTCCTATTTTGATATTAGAATCTTATCCTAAAAAACTACAATTCCCAGAACCTCACTCTCTTCCTGTCATTATGTGCTGATGTAGACAGGATAAATTGGGTGGAGTTCTGTGCCTAGTCCTCTTACGTTTCCTTCCTGGTTGGTGGCTTTGGTGGAGCAGGACCTTTTAAGTAGATAGATTAACTTAGTCACATGGTTCTATTTTGTCAGATAATAAACTTTATAAAAAATAATACTTGAATTATTGGACATTAATTTAACTCTTACACTATCAAAAGCCTTTAAAGATTGTCTTAGATCATTGTAATGCATAGAGTAGCCAAGTTTTCACAGCTGATCATCATACAATAGAGCTGTTACTGTGTACAATGTTTTCCTGGTTCTGCTTATTTTGCTCTGCATCAGTTCATGAAAATCTTTACCTTTTTTTCTGAAATCATCTTGTTTATCATTTTTTAGGGCACAATAGTATTCTGTTACAGATAAAAGAGTGGTTGCCTTAAACTGTAACCACAAAAATATGGGTTTCAAGACTTTGAATAGCCAAAACTGTAAAGATAATTTTTTGTGTCTTGATTTTATATTAAAAATAAAGTGGTCGCCATGGGAAAAATTCCCAAATATGAAATACCCAAGTCAGCTGGGTTTTATGGAGATTTTAATTAATATAAATAAGGAATTAAGGAAAGGGAGAGGGAGAGAGAGAGAGAGAGAGAGAGAGAGAGAGAGAGAGAGAGAGAGAGAGAGAGAGAGAGAGAGAGAGAGAGAGAGTAGGCCTTTCTCCTTAAGAGAGAAAACTAAGTCTTGTATCACTTACCACAAGATTCTTCCAAGCAAGATTCTAGTGTTCAGAGAGAATCAGCTACTCCAACTAGTCCACGCTCCAACTCAGCTTTCAAAGCTTCACTCCCTTTCAGCCACAGAGACAGAGATCAGCCTCCAATTTAGCTCCATAGCTAAATTACCATTCAGAGGCCACCTGGCCTCCTTTTAAAGAGAATTTTCTCCTATGCCACCTCCCCTAAGTTTTCACATCTACCAATCACAGTAGACATTTTCACAGGACTGACCATTCTTAATTCACACCTGAGTAGACTAAACTTTTGAGTAATTCACACCTGTTATCACCTTCTCTGGGCAGACTAAAACCTCACACCTCTTGCTAAGCTTGCTTGAACTTTTAGTGATTAATTTGACCTTCATAGGTACTTAGCACCTTTTTGTATTGGATCTAAAAATAGACCCAGCTTAAGGGTTTTAGCTTTACTTTAAGTATGGGTTAAGTACTTTCATTGTTCAGCAAGGAGTTCACAACTTTATCTTCCTCTAAAGTATGCCTAAGTATGGGTGGAGTAATGTAAAGTTCTCATATACATTCCTGACTAAGTACCTCTATTGTTTAAAATGGGAATAGCCTTAACCTTAAACTTCTGAAGTAGAGTCTGAAAATTTTTAAGATTCCCAAGTCTGAGAAATTTTAAGATTCACAATTCCCTCACCAACACACACAACAATGTATTTAGCCATTCCTCAACTGCTAGATATCCCCTCAATTTCCAATTCTTTGCCACCATAAAAAGAGCTGCTTTAAATATTTTTGTGCAAATAGGTTCTATCTCCATTTTAATTATCTCTTTGGGATATAGATACACTAGTGGTATTATAGTATCAAAGAATATCAAAGTTTTGTAGCTCTTTTGGAATAGTTTCAAATTGCCTTCTAGAAACACTTCACAACTTTACCAAAAATGCATTAGTGTCCCAAATTTGCCACAATCTTTCCAACATTGATCACTTTCCTTATCGCCATATTGGCAGTAATCTAATTAATAGGTGTGAGGTGGTACCTTAGCAATTAATTTGCATTTCTCTACTCAAAAAAGATTTAGAATATTTTTTCATATGATTATTTATAGCTTTTATTTCTAAATTTGAAAATTTCTTGTTTATATCCTTTGACCATTTGTCAATTAGGGAATGAATCGCATTCATAGAAATTCAACTTAGTTCTCTATATATTTGAGAAATTAGACCTTTAGCAGAGAAATTTGTTATAAAAAAAATTCCCCAGTTTGTTGTTTCCCTTCTAAACTTGGTCACATTAGTTTTGTTTACACAAAAGCTTTTTAAATTGGTATATTATAAAGCTCTCTATCTCTTGCTTAATCCTAAATTCTTCCCTTCCCATAAGATCTGATAAAGTATTCTGTGTTCCATTAATTTAATTATGGTATCTCTTTCTATATAAATAATATATCCATTTTGACCTTATCTTGCTATAGGGTAAAGGACTACTTTCTAGCCTATCATTTGTCATTATACTATCCTATAATTGTACCTCTACTATGCACAGAGCTATCTGGGTCTGTAGAAGCAGAATGTCTCTGGTGGATTTCATTTGAGAATTTTCTTTTTATCAGGACCCATTCACCAGAAACTGAGATCTCCCTTCTATTCGCATGGTTCATAGACTGGTCTCAGGGAAAAGCACATCTTTCTTAATGTTTCCACCTTGGCACAATGGCCAATATATCCTTGTCCTAGTTTTAACTCTGGTTATTAACATATTGTAACATTTTAAGAAAATCAATTCCAGAAATTAAAGGGTATCACCAATTCTGAATATGCATTTATTTCTCAAAGGATTGTCTCATAGCCTCCCTTTCACTAGGGTTCACATGTATGTTATTTGCACTGAGTTGTAAGAAATAAAGAGGAGATCAAGGATCACTTAGCAGTATCAGGGAAATAGAAGATGGTGTTCTTTGATGATCAAACAGATTTGCTGGGGGAAGATTTAATGACATAGAACAGCTTAAGTGAAACTGACAATGGACCTAGACTCTGTTCCAGATAAGACAGACAGAGGCAGAGAGGGGAGAAAGAGAGAGACACACACAGACACAGAGGCACCCAGAGACAGAGACAGATTCAGAGACAGATAGAGACAGAGAGAGTCAGTTCTCTCAGCAATGGGAATTCAGATACAGAATTCCAAGGTCAATAAAGAAGAACAGAAGGCAGCATAGAAAGTCCTGGCAATATCACACGTCTCCCAAATCTCTTGCTGATCAAATCTCTCTTTTTCTTCAAAGATCATCTTAGCTACCACCTCAATTCAAATAAAATCAATTCAACAAGAATTTATAAAAACTTAAAACTAAACGTGATTCACGTCTTCAAGAAGCTAATGGTTTATTAGTTTTGAAATAAGAATCCAGATGAGTAAATGGAACATTTTTGTAAATAAATGTAAATTAATCTTAGGGAGAGGTAACTGCTACTTCTTTAGGTAGTAAGTCTCATGTGGGGGCTAGCAGTTGAATTGAGAACTGAAGGGATCAATCAAGGGATTCTGGGAGGCTCTCATCTGCATTGGGTGCATTCTAAGCATGGAGGAAGAAGGAAAACACCTATTCAAATACAGAAGAGGAAAGTGGAAGGTGTATGGTGAATAGCATTTTGACTAGTTTGATGGGAACATAGATGGCTTAAAGGAGTATAATGTGCAATATATATGGAAAAGTTATTTGGGCACAAGTTGTGAAAGGCTTTTAGTGCCAACAGATTCATTTTCATGATTTCATTGGAATAGGAAATGACCAGTTTCTTTGCAATTTATGTTCTTAGAAAACTACTTAGAATAGGGAGAAGACTTTTCCAAGGTCACACAGAGAAAAGGAAATAAGAGGAGTAAGAATTTGTATAATGATTATTGTATGCCAGATATATTACAAATATGATATCACTTAATCCTCAAAACTACCTTGTGCTGTAGGTGCTATCATTATCCCCATTTTATAGTTGAAGAAACTGAGGAAAACAGAGATAAAATGACTTTATAAGGTCACAGAACCAAGAAGTGTCAGAGTCATGCCTTGAACCCAGATCTTCCTGATGATGCCTCTCTATCAAGAACAATTGCCTTTTTATACTAGAAGCAATAGATCCCTCTCTCCCATCTGAAGCTTCTTGGGCAAGGGAGTAATGAGATCATATAGTATTTTAAGATAACACTGACAGCTCTTCAGGATAGGGTTTGGGAAGAAAAATGGCTGGAGTCAGGGGCACTAAGCTGTTGCAATAATCCCATCCAGGAGTGATGAGGGCCAGTAGTCATGTAAGGTAGAGGAAAAGAGAGGGAAAAGAAGACACTCCTTGGGAAAAAAGCCAACTAGATTTTGTCGCTGATTAGATGGGGTGAGGGGGAGTGAGGGCGTAAGAAATAAAGATTTTTCTGAAAATAAAAAAGTGATTAGAAGGATAATGGGTGTTTCAGCAAAATTAAGGAAGCTAAGGTTGGGGAGAAGGAAATTTTGGGGGAAAAGAAAGGGGTATTTTTTCCAACATGTTAAATTTAAGGTGTTTATGAAACCTAATCCAGGAAGCCTTCCCTGTTTTCACCCATTAAAAGTAATTTCCCTTCTTCAACATTTCCTAAATGACTTTGCCATTATTTCTCCTATGATATTATCTCGGTTCACTTTGCAGTATACATAGCTGGGTATGCCATAGCATTCTCTTTTAGACTATATTTTTTTAGGGTGACAACTATGTGGTTTTTCATCTTTGTATTTATCTCCCCATGCCTTCTTCCACCTCTATTTTGTAATTGAACTGAATTCTAGCAGTCTTATCCTGGGCTTCATGAACTTGATTTTTTAAAACTCTTGATAATTGTATTTTGACATAATTGGTTTCCTTTTAATCCTAAGTATTTTTAATGCTTTAAAAACATTATTCTATCTACCCTTTGATCCAGCCATAGCACTGCTGGGTCTGTACCCCAAAGAGATAATGGAGAAAAAGACTTGTACAAAAATATTCATAGCTGTGCTCTTTGTGGTGGCCAAAAACTGGAAAACGAGGGGATGCCCATCAATTGGGGAATGGCTGAGCAAATTGTGGTATATGTTGGTGATGGAATACTATAGTGCTAAAAGGAATAATAAAGTGGAGGAGTTCCATGGAGACTGGAACAATCTCCAGGAAGTGATGCAGAGCGAGAGGAGCAGAACCAGGAAAACATTGTACACAGAGACTGATACACTGTGGCACAATCGAAGGTAATGGACTTCTCCATAAATGGTGGTGTAATGTCCCTGAACAATCTGCAGGGATCTAGGAGAAAAAAACACTATTCATAAGCAAAGGATAAACTATGGGAGTAGAAACACCGAGGAAAAGCAACTGCCTGAATACAGCGGTTGAGGGGATATGACAGAGGAGAGACTCTAAATGAACACTCTAATGCAAATATTATCAACATAGCAAGGGGTTCAAATCAAGAAAACATGTAATGCCCAGTGGACTTACGCGTCGGCTATGGGGGGTGGGGGGAGGAAAAGAAAATGATCTATGTCTTTAATGAATAATGCTTGGAAATGATCAAATAAAATATTAAAAAATAAATAAATAAAAAATAAAAACATTATTCTGTGGGACATCTAGGTAGCTCAGTAGATTGAGACCTAGTCCTAGATATGGAATATCCTGAGTTCAAATCTGGCCTCAGACACATCCTAGCTTTGTGACCCTGGGCAAGTCACATAAACTCCATTGCTTAGCCCTTATCACTCTTCTCTTGCAGAGTAGTGGTTTCTTGAGTGAGAGATATTTGTACTACTAAAGGGAAACAGAAGAGGCAGTGAGCAACTTTCTCCCAAGCATTAAATCTGATTTGCTAACATAGAATCTGAGAGTTGGGTGAAACCTCAGTCTCTATATAACCAAACTCCTTCTTGAACAAGTATCTTCTCTACAATCTCTGAACTTGGCCTGATGATCTCCAGTGAGGGACAAGAATCAAAGGATTAGGAAATGTTTCTATGGATCATGCTTTTGGAAATTTGTCATTGTTGTATTGTACACTCTCTCCAAACTTCCCCCAATATCACATTGGATTAATTATTCCAATTTGCATCATCTAATGCAATAGGCAAGTGGGTCCTACCTACCCTCAAGTCCATGGAGTTTAGCTGAAGTATTCAAATGCTGTGCTTGATGGGGTCTTAGAAAAGTCCCTGAAACTTTCCAAGGCGTGGTTTTGTTGAATCAGAAGAAATTATAAGTTCAAGTGGTCCCTTGAGACTTACTGACTCTCTGTGGGTCCAAATCTGCAGAAGCAGCTTTTTATAGGGGAGGCAAAGAGACAATTGACATAACACTAATCAATGAAATAGAACTCAGTCCTACTGAAATATTGAAATAGATTTAAATTGATTTCCCTGCTATACACTCAACTTAACGCATTTAACTCCATGTCTTTGCAAAAACTTTTCCAATTCCATAATGATCCCCATCCTTACTCTTGCTTGAAAGCTTGAAAAGGAGTGTGCTGATACCACTGAATCCCAAAGAGATCAAAAGAAAGGTCTTATATGTACCAAAAAACATTTGTAATAGCTTTTTGTTGGGCTAAAGAATGGGAAATGGAAAGAATGTCCATTAACTGGAGAATGACTGAACAAATTGTGTTATGTAATTGTTATGGAATACTATAGTGCTATAAGAAATGGAGAGAGGAAGCTTTCAGAAAAACCTGGGAAGACTTTTTTTTTATGAACTGATCCAAAGTGAACAGAACTAAGAGATCATCCTATATAGTAGAAGCAATATTGATTGCATGACGATCAACTGTGAATGAGTTAGCTATTCTCCGCAATACAATGATCCAAGACAATTTCTAAGAATTTATGATGAAAAATGCAATATAACTCCTAAGAAAGAAATAATAAAATCTGAATGGAGAACACAATACTTTTTAAATTTTCTTTCTTTCTTTCTCTCTTTCTTTCTTTCTTTCTTTCTTTCTTTCTTTCTTTCTTTCTTTCTTTTCTTTTTCTTTTTTTTTGAGGGGATAGTAGTGGTGGTTTCTGATCTCTTTCACAATAAGGTTAATATGGGAAATATGGTTTGCATGCCTGAACATGTATAATTTATATTAAAGTGCTGGTCATCTCAAGGAGGAAGGAGATAAGGGAGGGAGTTTTGATCTCAACAATTATTTAAAAAATTGTTTTTACATGTGTCAATGTGGAATCTAGAAACCCCAAACTTGTAGCCTAGTAAGATCTGATGAACCCCAAGTTTTAGGACTACCTTGTAAGTTGGAGGCCCCAAAGCTTGTACTTGTTCCCTGTTCCCTTGAGAATCCACCCTGAAGTGACTCTCAGGCTAGCAGTTTCAGACTGAATAATGGACCCCAAGGTACAGAGGATCTCAGTCAGGTGGGGCCAAACCCAAGCCAAGTGATTCTTTAGTATGCAGCACATTAAACTGAGGGCCCAGAGTTCAGTCCTCAAAGGAGGGTGTAATACAGTGGGAGAGGCTTCTGGAGACAAAAAGAGTCACTTGACTTGGGCTTGGCCCCACCTGACTGGGATTGTCTTTACCTTGGGGTCCATTATTCAGCCTGAAACTGCTAGCTTGAGAGTCCCTTCAGGGTGGATTCTCATAGGAACAGGGAACAAGGACACGTTTTGGGGTCTCTAGCTTACAAGCTAGTTCTAAAACTTGGGGTTCATTGGATATTAAAAGGCTACAAGTTGAGTGGTTTCTAGATAAAGCTTGTATTTGTTAGGGAACCAGTACAAGCTTTGGGATCTCCAATTTACAAGCTAGTCCTAAAACTTGGGGTTCATCAGATCTTACTAGGCTACAAGTTTGGGGTCTCTAGATTCCGTGTTGACACATGAAATTGAGAAAAAAAAACTTTAACAAAAGGGAGTGTGCTGTTCTAACTAGCTTGCAAAAAACCCTCAGAAATTGCTTTCTCTAAATCAGGACTTGATTTATTGTTGTGTTTGCTTAGTCAGACTTAAGACTGTTAAAATGTAGGTTAAACTTAAAGGTATATTGCATGTGTTTTTGTTGTTGTTGTCAGAGCCCTATTGTTACAGATTTACCAGCACCCTCTTCTATATTGCTCTTATAAATAGTGCTCAGGCTTAGCAGAAATTCTAAGACTCAGAGAATAAAGCCATCACCATACTGGAGACTTTTGGAACTTGAGAACCACAGCAAGGACAATGACAATGATGATGATTGATGAAGATGACAATGACGGTGATGATGATAATGGTAACTGGTCTTTATCTAGTGCTTTGAATTCATTATCCAATTTGAGTTTCATGGCACCCTAGCCTATGCATCTTTGTATCTAGCTTAGGTGCCCCTTACAATCTAGGAAGCCTTCCAGTCTTCAGACCAGTTGTTCCTCCTCCCTTCTTCCTCAAATTGTTTTGTATTTATGTATTTACCCTTTGCATCTTCCCTGTATAATGTAAACTATTTGAGGCCAGGCTTGTTTGCTTGCTTGGTTGATTTTTTTTTTTGTTTTGTTTTGTTTTTTTCTCCTTTATATTCTATGGCACTTTTTGTAGAGGAAAAATATAATTTCCAGAAGGTAAGGGGGTGTGTAGTGAATCTGGAAAAAGTGGTTCCAGTTAGGCTGTGAAGGTCTTTAAAAGCCGACAGAGAGCTTTCGTTTTATTAGTAGTGTAACCGTACTTATTCTCCAGGAGATCCATTTTCCTCACCTATAAAATAAGCGATAGAGATTAGATCATCTTTAAGGTCCACAAGAACTCGAGGTCAAAGACTTTGTGGTCTCAGAGATCATCTTGCTTCATGCCCTCATTTTACAGATTAGAAAACTGAGGCCTTGGAAGATGAAATGACAAGTAACTTGCACAGAGTTATGTAGACAATAAGTGGCAGAATTGAGAAAGGAGTGCACTCCAGGCATAGGAAATAATTTGAGCATAAAGTACAATTTGGGAGATTGGACATCACACCCAGGGGGAAGAGCAAGTTGTCTATTTTTAGGTCAATTCAGTATTATGCATTCATTCTGTACCAACTACAAAGTAGTGCCAAGCCTCACGGAACTTACCTTCTGTTGGCCATTCAGTTGGGCATGGTGGCATTCTCCACAGTTGTTAAAAATGAATGTGCAGGGGGGCAGCTAGGCAGTGCAGTAAAGAGAGTACCAGCCTGGGGCCAAGAGGACCTGAGTTAAAAATCTGACCTCAAACACTTCTTAAATAAGTGATCCTGAGCAAATCACTTAACCCCAATTACCTAGTCCTTGCCTTTGCTCTTCTTCTGACTTAGAATTCATACAAAGACATGAGATACAGGGTTTGTTTGTTTTTTTTAAACCCTTACCTTCCATCTTGGAATCAATAAAGAGTGGTAAGGGCTAGGCAATGGGGGTCAAGTGACTTGCCCAGGGTCACACAGCTGGGAAGTGACTGAGGCCAGATTTGAACCCAGGACCTTCCATCTCTAGGCCTGACCATCAATCCACTGAGCCACTTAGCTGCTCCAGAGGTACAGGTTTTAAAACAAAGAAAGAAAAGAAAATCTATAAGGAGCATTGAGATAGCTCAAAGGATTGAGAGCCAGGCATAGAGCCTGGAGATCCTGGCTTCAGACATTTCCTAGCTTTGTGCTCCTGGGCAAGTCACTCATCCTCCATTGCTTAGCCCTTCCTGCACTCCTGCCTTGTAACCAAATCACAATATTGGTTCTAAGGTAGAAGGTAAAGGACTTTTTTTTAAGGGTATGCCCACGTTCCCCCTTTCCTTGAGCTGCCTGTCAGGGGGCTGTTTTGCTACAGTGTGCCACAAAGTGAACCTGGCCTGTCAATGCCAAAAGGAAAGTGTGGGTGGGGAAGATTGATCCAAACAATATCTGCCCAGGAAAATAAAGGAAAAATAAAGACTAAGCCTGGAAATTGTAGCATTTAAGCCAAACTGTTCTCAGCCCTTGTAACAAAGCCTTCTATTCAGTTGCCAGCGTGACTGGAAACACCTGGATCCTTAGGATTTCAGTAGAAAACCAAATGAGTTTGCACACAGAGAACAAAAATAAATAAATCTTGTGTTAAAGTAGGAAATTAGCAAGAGCAAATAGAAAACATGTTTTCTTCATCCCTGTGAATGTACTTGGGCTTGCCAGGGGAATGGCCTAATTAGGCTGCAAGTGTCAGGAGGCACTGCCATAGGGGGCGCAGGTTTGCCTCTGAAACAAAACCAAATGGGAAAAACAGATCTGGAAGCCGGAAAGGTGGCTTCCAAATTCTGGGTCTTCTGTTGGAGAGCCTTGGATAAATCTCTTTCCACTTTCTGAGCATCCTTTTTTTTTCCCCCTAATCTAAGAACTAGGATTTGGGGAGAGATGATCTGGGTGGGAATCCCAGCTCTGCCATTTACCATGTATGACTGAGCAAGTAATTTAATAGCTCTTGGCCTTGATATTGTTTCTCATAGAAATTATAAATATATATGCATATACAGTTAAATATACATACATATATACATAGGGGTATATGGGGTGCTCAGGGAGGAGTAGTATCTCTGGTATGGAGGGCTTGTTGTGCCCTTCTAGGGCAGCTCTCCAGCCTCTGACCCCCACCTGACACCCAGCTCTCACTTGTGGCTCCCAGTAGCTGCTAGCATGCAGCAGCAGCCACACTCCGGGCAACGGCTTCGACAGGCCGGCCAAACCTTGTGAGGGTAGCCATTGGGTTGTCGACCCCTGGTGAACCAGGGCTTTGCTCACCCAGAATGTGAAGACTGTTTTGGCTGAACAGACGGAAGAAACCAACAAGAAGGTTCAACGGCTGAGAGGGCGACGTAGCAAAGCACTGTGGAGTGCTCAGGGCGTGTTGGAGCACAAAGGACAACACGGCCATCCAATGCAGCTGAGGAAGTCTCCAGGCGTAATGATTTTTCATGCCACTGGACCCAGGCTTCCAACGCCGAGAGTGGGACTGTCTCTGTGCATCGACTTTTCCACTTAAATCTCCTTCACGCACAAGTGTCTTTGTGCACACTCATCTACATCACAGATGAAAGCGCACAAAGACAATCCTCATCCTCGGTTACCGAGAGACTACTACTACTACTATACATATTTGTGTATATATGTACAAAAATAAAATTAGGGGGTTGGACCAGATAATCTCTCTCTTTTTACTTAAAAAAATTTTTTTTTACTCTTTTTTACTTTTTACTTTCCTGTTTGTCTTTGTAGCTACTCTAAGAGAGAAGGGCAAGAGCTATGTAATTGGACTTCAATGACTTGCCCAGGGTCCTAGCCAGAAAGTTACTGAGGCTAGATTTAAACCCAGGTCCTCCAGACTCCAGGCCTGGCCCTCTATCCATTGTCCCACCTAGCTGCCCTGGATGATCCCTTAAGGAAATAGCTCGGTGATAAAGTGGATAGCCTGCTTGACTAGGAGTCAGGAAGATGTGAATTCAAATCCATCCTCGGACACTTATTAGCTTTGTAGGTAAAGAGCAAATCTCTTAATATCTGTTTGTCTCAATTTCCTCAACTGTAAAATGGGGATAATAATATATCTACTTCACAGGGTGGTTTTGAGGATCAGGTGAGATGCTATTTGGTACTTAACACTGTGCCTGGTACATAAAAATGTTTATTCTCCTCCTTCTTCCATTTCTAACAGAAATGAGAATAAACCATAGTCATCTTTCTCCATTCTTCTCTCTGGCTGTAGATATTTTAATTTCAAGAATATCTAAGGAAGGCATTTAGCTGAAAATGTGGTTAGGGGGTGCAGCTGGGTGGCTCAATGTATTCAGAGCCAGGTCCAGAGATGAGAGTCCTGGGTTCAAATCTGGCATCAAATACTTCGTAGCTGTGTGACCCTGGACAATTCACTTGACCCCCATTGCCTAGCCCTTACCATTCTTCTGCCTTGGAACCAATGCACAGTATTGATTCTAAGGTGGAAGGTAAAGGGATTAAAGAAAAAAAAAGAAATTATACTTGGGGATTTATTTTTAGTAAATAATACATTTTTATGGGTGAGGTTGGTAGGTAGGCATGCTTTCCTATGGTTTTTCTCCTTCTATGAATGATCCTTGACTCTATATAATTTCAGTGCATGCCCTATCCACAGCCTCTCGTTCCAACTTTATAACTTCATTTCATTGAAAGTCAGAGCTCACAGGGACTTCAGAGACCAGAAAGTGAGATAAGACCAAATACCTCAGAGCAGGTTATATCTCAAGCCTTTATCAGATAAGACCTTAGATTTCAGCTTATATCTTTGTTGATAGTTATTGCCTTAATGGCTGAGACAGTCCAGAATAGAATAAATCCCTTATCCCACTTTTTTTCTTGAAGATGGAAGGGCTATAAAGAAATAATTAAAATGATGTTGCAACTCAAAAAAGTTGCCTACCTCCTTGCTCTACCCAAAGTCCCCAAACAACCAATCAGTGTGATCATATTACTCATCCTACTTTTTGCTCAAAAACCTTCAGAGTCCCCTTTGTCTACAGGAGAAAACACAAACTCCTTAGCTTGGCTTTCAAAACTTTTTGTGATGAGTGCTACAACATACATCATAGAACTCTCTTTCCTGAACTCTCTGGCTCAAGCATAATAGGGGGAAATGCTGAATTTGGAGTTAAAGAATTGGAGGTCAGATAATAGGGCTTTTCGGTATTTGTGTGACCTTGTTCTTCTCCAGTCCTGTCAGACTTTTTGAGATCCCATTTGGGTTTTCTTGGCGAGCAGTTTGTTATTCTTTCTCAAGCTCATTTTAAAACAGGGTTAAGTGACTTGCCCAGGGACACACAGTTAGGAATTGTCTGAGGATGCTCTATCCACTGTGGCACCTAGCTTCCCTGTGTCCTTGGGCAACTCATTCTATCTAATAAGAAACCTCTGACATTAACTCTGTGACCTTGGGGAAATTATCTACTTTTTCTTAGACTTAATTTTCACATTTTGTAGGTTTTTTTAATTTAAAAGATAAAGTTTTCTTTCTCCCATTTCTCCCAGCCTGGAAGTTCAGAAAATATTCATGGTTCCCACTCCCCTATCCCATTAGCTTCTTCTATTTCAGACCTGGGTCAATTTGCCCCTTTTTAGGCAATCTGATGATAATCTCTTTCCACTAGTTGTGAAACCCCGCCATATTGATGCTAAATTGATTGTTGATACCCAGTTGGCCTATCCCTCTGCAGTTCAGAACTGTTGTCTTGTAGCTGAGATTACAGACATGTGCCACCATGCCTATCCATTTTCTTCATTTGTGAAGTGTGTAGTGTGGTGTGGTGTGGTGTGCATTTGTGCATGTGACTAAATGACCTCAGGCCTCCTTCCAGCTCTAGATCCATGATCCTATGTCTACTATCCAGTCTTAGTTTCTCCATTTCCCCTGCATTCTCCGTGTTTTCGTGAAGCCCATCATCCCACCTGGAAGACACTCCTACATCCCCATTCAGAGAATATTTCTCTTCTCTCAAGGTTCTGCTCTGGTGTCCACTCCTCTAAGAGGCCTTCCCTGATCCACTCTAGTTGAAACTGCAAGCACATTCTTACATCACTCTGGAAGTGCCCTTTGCCCTATCATGATTTTCCTAATATAGCATTTATTTGTAGGTTTGCCATATCCCTTCTATTTAATAGAATTGAGAACAAACCCATGATTTTTGCTCTTTATATTCTAGCCTCTAAGAGAAGACTTTCAGCAGAAACTTAATTGATATTTATTTGATTGAAGTGAATTGAATTAATGGACATTCCCAGGAGTCTCACAGAACAGAATTCCTTTTATGTTTTCCCCTGAGAGAGAGACAGAGAGACAGAGACAGAGACAGAGAAACAGAGACAGAGACAGAGACAGAGACAGAGGGACAGAGAGACAGAGTCAGAGACAGAGACAGAGACAGAGAGACAGAGAGACAGAGTCAGAGAGAGAGACAGAGACAGAGACAGAGAGACAGAGAGAGACAGAGAGACAGAGTCAGAGAGAGAGACAGAGACAGAGACAGAGAGACAGAGAGAGACAGAGAGAGAGACAGAGAAGAAGTGTTACATAATCAAAGGTGGCAATGTTACAATTCTAAAAAGCAAACAAACAGCAACAACAGTAACAACAAAACCTGCAACCTTCATTATCACCAATACAAAAATATCCACAGAGTATCATTAATTCAGTCAGTTCCCTGCCTCACTTCCTGCTTTGTCTTGGGGGGGTCTTTATAATGTGATAATGATATGCAATGTTGGGAACTGCCTCCAGCAATTTATATCCTCTAATCTATCACTTACTTGTGATAATAGATAGTATTTCTATAGGATATTATTCACAAAGTTCTTTGGAAATATTATCTTAGGGGCAGCTGGGGGCTCAGTGGAGAGAACAGCAGAACTGGAGTCAGGAGGATTTGGGTTCGAATTTCACCTCAGATACTTTCTAGCTCTATGACTGGGCAAGTTATTTGACCCCCAAATGCCTACCTCATGCCCTTCTGTATTAGAGGTGTTATGACAAAAGTAAGTTTTGTTTTGTTTTAGAAATATTATCCCAAGTCATCCTCACAAACACCCTAGGACAGAGGTAGTGAACCTTTTTAGAGACAGTGACAGATCCCACCCTCACCCCACTTCCAGACCAAATGCCATGCCTGCCCCTCACCAGAGATCATGTGCATGCCCCAGGCACCCCCACACCCTTTACCCCACACAGGGGAGGGAAGAAGCACTCCCACTGGGCTGCTGGGCAGAGGGGTGGATGAAGTGAAGAATGTCCTCAGTGCAGAGAGGCAGAGGAGAGTGACCCAAACTCTCTGCTTCCCTCCAGCTCTGCAGCCTGTGAGCCACCTACCCTATTCCCTGTGCACTCTCATTAGCTGCTGGACAGAGGGGTGGTGGTGAAAAAATGTCTTTGGGTGTAGTGGAGAGTAGGTAGGGAGTAGCTTCCCCACAAGTCCCTCTGTCTTTCTAGTGACAAATTCTGGGGATGGGGTGGGAAGGTAGAGTAGCCAGGTGTTGAGAGGATGGAATGAGAGGTAAAGTAAAATGCAATGAGTTGCAGGGTGAGAAATATAAGGTCATGGCTGGAATGCAAGGGGAAGAGTCCCAAAGTGAATGCAAAAAAAAAAAGGAAAAGAAAAGAGCTAAGCTGAAGCTGAAAGAATGTTCCTGGGTCTCTCTTGAAATTCTAGGAGAGACTTCTGGGGGAGTAACTGCCAGCCTTGAGGGGGAGGAGATTGTCACAGCTTCTGCACTTTGGTCTCCCTGGAATCCTGCTTGTGATTTTCTGTGTATTCCTGTGTTTGGTTCCTGTGCGTTCCTGAGATATTCCCCCAGCCGGTTCCTGATCTAGTTTAATTCTACCTGTGTGACTTTGAGAAAGTAAACCAGCTTGTCTTTACCTGAACTGTTTATTCTCCCCCACAGGCACTAGCCAGCATCCTTGGTGATCAGGCAATCTTGCTCACCAACCCTGATCCAGCCAATTTGATCTCTTACCTTTACTGAAAAACTGTTTTGGAGAGACCATAGAAGAGGGGAGCTAGGATAGGGATATGTTTGGGGGGACATAGCTTAGTCAGGAAGGTTGTGAGATAGCTTGGAAGACAAAGAAGTGAGACGTGAAAGTCTCTTAATTTGGGGCTAAGCATAGTTTCATTAGCCTAGGGACCTCCTTAGCCCTCCGCCCTCACCCAGTCTGTGTTGTTTTACTTCATTAAACCTGTTGTTAACAACTATACATCAGTCTGATTGCATTTTTGAGAGCTCTAGTCCTGAGGGTAGCCATCTTGCCTCAAAGCAGGAGGAACAGAGATAACAGATTTCTGATTTTTTTAATATTTTGAATGGAGAAATCTTGTTATTTCAGTATCCACTGAGAGTGCTCTGTCTGCCATCTTAGGCATCCATGCCATAGGTTTGCCATCACTGCTTTAGGAGGTAGGTGCTATTATGATCTTCAATTTACATGAGGAAACCAAGGTAGACGGAGGTTAAGTGGATTTCCAGTGTCAAACAGGTAGTAACTATTTGAGACTGAATTTGTACAGAGGTCTTCCAGATTCTAGAGCATGTGGTCCATCCACCCCCTAGAAGTTACTTTCTTTTTTTTTTAATTTTAAACATTATTTTATTTGGTCATTTCCAAACATTATTCACTGGAAACAAAGATCATTTTCTTTTCCTCCCCTCCCCCTCTCCAGCAACCTTTCCCTCTCCCATAGCCTACGCACGATTCCACTGGTTATCACATGTGCTCTTGACTTAAACCCATTTCCCTGTTGTTGGTATTTGCATTAGAGTGTTCATTTAGAGTCTCTCCTCAGTCATATCCCCTCAACCCCTGTAGTCAAGCAGTTGCTTTTCATCAGTGTTTTTACTGCCACAGTTTATCCTCTACTTGTGGATAGTATTTTCTAGATCCCTGCAGATTGTTCAGGGACATTGCATTGCCACTAATGGAGAAGTCCATCACCTTCGATTGTACCACAATGTATCAGTCTCTGTGTACAATGTTTTCCTGGTTCTACTCCTTTCGCACTGCATCACTTCCTGGAGGTTGTTCCAGTCTCCATGGAATTCCTCTACTTTATTATTCCTTTTAGCACAATAGTATTCCATCACCAACATATACCACAATTTGTTCAGCCATTCCCCAATTGATGGGCATCCCCTCGTTTTCCAATTTTGGGCCACCACAAAGAGTGCAGCTATGAATATTCTTGTACAAGTCTTTTTCCTTATTATCTCTTTGGGGTACAAACCCAGCAGTGCTATAGCAGGATCAAAGGACAGACAGTCTTTTATCATCCTTTGGGCATAGCTCCAAATTGCCCTCCAGAATGGTTGGATCAATTCACAACTCCACCAGCAATGAATTAGTGCCCCCACTTTGACACATCCCCTACAGCATTCATTACTATCCATAGCTGTCATGTTAGCGAATCTGCTAGGTGTGAGGTGATAGCTCAGAGTTGTTTTGATTTGCATCTCTCTGATTATAAGGGATGTAGAACACTTTTTCATGTGCTTATTAACAGTTTTGATTTCTTTGGCTGAGAACTGCCTGTTCATGTCCTTTGCCCATTTATCAATTGGAGAATGGTTTGATTTTTTTGTACAATTGATTTAGTTCTTTGTAAATTTGAGTAATTAAAACTTTGTCAGAGGTTTTTATGAAGATTGTTTCCCAATTTGTTGCTACCCTTCTGATTTTGGTTACATTGGTTTTGTTTTTACAAAAACTTTTTAATTTGATGTATTCCAGATTATTTATTTTGCATTTTGTAACTCTAAGTCTTGCTTGGTTTTGAAGTCTTTCCCTTCCCAAAGGTCTGACATGTATGCTATTCTGTGTTCGCCTAATTTTCTTATAGTTTCATTCTTTATGTTCAAGTCATTCCCCCATTTTGAATTTATCTTGGTGTAGGGTGTGAGGTGTTGATCTAAACCTAATCTTTCCCACACTATCCTCCAATTTTCCCAGCAGTTTTTATGAAATAGTGGATTTTTGTCCCAAAAGCTGGGATCTTTGGGTTGGTCATATACTGTCTTGTTGAGGTCACTTGTCCCCAGTCTAATTCCACTGATCCCCCTTTCTGTCTCTTAGCCAGTACCAAATTTTTTTGATGACTGCTGCTTTATAATATAGTCTGAGATCTGGGACTGCAAGGCCCCCTTCCTTTGTATTTTTTTTTTCATTATTTCCCTGGATATCCTTGATCTTTTGTTCTTCCAAATGAACGTTGTTATGGTTTTTTTCTAAACCAGTAAAAAAATTTTTTGGAAGTTCCATGGGTATGGCACTAAATAGATAGATGAGTTTGGGTAAGATGATCATTTTTATTATATTGGCTCGTCCTACCCATGAGCAATTAATGTTCTTCCAATTGTTCAAGTCTAGTTTTAGTTGTGTGGAAAGTGTTTTGTAGTTGTGTTCATATAGTTCCTGTGTTTGTCTCGGGAGATAGATTCCTAAGTATTTTATTTTGTCTAAGGTAATTTTTAATGGGATTTCTCTTTTTAGTTCTTGCTGCTGAGCTGTGTTGGAATTATATAGAAATGCTGATGACTTATGTGGGTTTATTTTGTATCCTGCAACTTTGCTAAAGTTGTTGATTATTTCAATTAGCTTTTTGGTTGAATCTCTAGGATTCTTTAAGTAGACCATCATGTCATCTGCAAAGAGTGACAATTTGGTCTCCTCTTTGCCTATTTTAATGCCTTCAATTTCTTTTTCTTCTCTAATTGCTACTGCTAGTGTTTCTAATACAATGTCAAATAATAGAGGTGATAATGGGCATCCTTGTGTCACTCCTGATCTTAATGGGAGTGGATTTAGTTTATCCACATTGCAGATGATATTAGTTGATGATTTTAGATATATACTGTTTATTATTTTTACAAATGACCCTTCTATTCCTATGCTTTCTAGTGTTTTTAGTAGGAATGGGTGTTGTATTTTATCAAAGGCTTTTTCTGCATCTATTGAGATAATCATGTGATTCTTGTTGGTTTGCTTGTTGATGTGGTCAATTATGTGGATAGTTTTCCTAATGTTGAACCAGCCCTGCATCCCTGGTATAAATCCTACGTGATCATGGTGGATGACCCTTCTGATCACTTGCTGGAGTCTTGTTGCTAGTATCCTATTTAAGATTTTTTTTTAAGATCTATATTCATTAGGGAGATTGGTCTATAATTTTCTTTCTCTGTTTTTGGCCTGTCTGGCTTTGGAATTAGTACCATGTTTGTGTCATAAAAGGAGTTTGGTAGAACTCCCTCTTGCTTATTATGTCAAATAGTTTGTATAGTATTGGAGTTAGCTGTTCTTTGAATGTTTGATAGAATTCACTGGTGAATCCTTCAGGCCCTGGGGATTATTTTAGGAAGTTCTTTGATGGCCTGTTGGATTTCTTTTTCTGATATGGGATTATTTAAGAAATCTATTTCTTCTTCTGTTAGTCTAGGCAATTTATATTTTTGTAAATATTCATCCATATCACCAAGGTTGGTATATTTATTGCCATATAGTTGGGCAAAGTAGTTTTTAATGATTGCCTTAATTTCCTCTTCATTGGAGGTGAGATCCCCCTTTTCATCCTTGATGCTGTTAATTTGCCTTTCTTCTTTCCATTTTTTAATTAGATTGACCAATACTTTGTCTATTTTGTCTGTTTTCTCAAAGTACCAGCTTCTAGTCTTGTTTATTAGCTCAATAGTTCTGTCACTTTCGATTTTATTAATTTCTCCCTTAATTTTTAGGATCTCTAGTTTGGTTTTCTTCTGGGGGTTTTTAATTTGTTTGTTCTCAAGTTTTTTATTTGCATTTCCAATTCCTTGATCTCTGTCCTCCCTAATTTGTTAATATATGCACTCAGGGATATGAATTTTCCTCTAAGTACTGCCTTGGCTGCATCCCATAAGGTTTGAAAGGATGTCTCGCTATTGTCATTTTCCTCAACGAAATTATTAATTGTTTCTATGATTTCTTCTCTACCTAACCAATTTTGGAGTATCATATTATTTAATTTCCAATTAATTTTTGATTTGGCTCTCCATGTACCCTTACCAATCAATATTTTTATTGACTTGTGATCTGAAAAGGCTGCATTTATTATTTCTGCTTTTCTGCACTTGAGTGCCATGTTTCTGTGACGTAGTGTATGATTTATTTTTGTGAATGTGCCATGTGGTGCTGAAAAGAAGGTGTATTCCTTTTTGTCCCTATTTATTTTTCTCCATATGTCTATTAACTCTAATTTTTCTAAGATTTCATTCACCTCTTTTACCTCTTTCTTGTTTATTTTTTGGTTTGATTTATCTAAATTTGATAGTGGTTGGTTCAAGTCTCCCATTAATATGGTTTTACTGTCTATTTCCTCCTTTAATTCTCCTAGTTCCTCTATTAAAAATTTGGATGCTATACCATTTGGTACATACATGTTGATTAGTGACATTTCCTCATTGTCTATACTCCCTTTTAACAGAATATATTTACCTTCCCTATCCCTTTTGATCAGGTCTATTTGTGCTTTGGTTTTGTCAGATATCATGATTGCAACTCCTGCCTTCTTTCTATCAGTTGAGGCCCAAAAGGTCTTACTCCAACCTTTAATTCTAACCTTGTGAGTGTCAACCCGCCTCATATGTGTTTCTTGAAGACAACATATGGTAGGGTTTTGGGTTCTAATCCAATCTGCTATTTGTCTACATTTTATGGGTGAGTTCATCCCATTCGCATTCAAAATTATGATTATCATTTGTGAATTCGCTGGCATTTTGATATCTTCCCCTAGTTCTGACCTTTCTTCTTTAGCTATCTCCTTTTGAACCAGTGATTTACTTTAGTTCAGTCTCCCTAGTCCCCTCCCTTGAGATGCTTCCCTTTATAGCCCCTCCCTTTTTATACTCCCTCCCCCCACCCCCTCCTTAATTTTCCTTTCTTTCTTGCCCTAATGGATAAGATAGAATTCAGGATCCCACTGGATCTAGCTGTTCTTCCCTCTCAGATTTGATTTCCCTGAGAGTAAGGTTTAAGTGATTCCACTTCATGCTCTCTTCCTCTCCTTCTCATATGAGAGTTCTTCCCCTCCCCTTCCCATGTGTATCTTTATATGGGAAAGATTATTCTATTGAGTCCCTCCTTATTTCTTGAAGTAAATCTTAGTGTTATCAACGGTTCCCCCCTCCCTTTTCCCCAAATCTTTTTAATGCCCCAATCTTTCCCTATGCATGTTTCTTCTAACTACTCTTATGATGATACAATTTTTGAGAGTTAAACAAAACATTTTCCCCACATATTAATATATATAATTTGATGTAAATGTAGTCCTTATAGAAGAGAGTTTGATTTAAAGAAAAAGATAAGATTTATCTCCTTTTCCCTTTCTTTCATATTTACCTTTTCATGTTTCTCTTGCTTTTTGTCCTTGGATATAAAATTTTCCACAGAGCTCTGGTCTTTTCTTAGCAAATGCTTGGAAATCTTCTATTTTGTTGAATGCCCATACTTTCCCTTGGAAATATATAGTCAGTTTTGCTGGGTAGTTGTATAGTGTGGAAATGTTCAAACCCCACACACCTTCGCCTCTGTGGGTTACTGGGGAGTACTGGGGAGTCCTTCTGTTCCTCCCAAGGTGATTTTTATGCTCCTTTGATGTAGTCTATTTCGTTCAGTGCCGGGGAGAGGAAGCGTGTGGCGTCTAGATTGCAGCCATGATTATCCGCAAGTCCTAGAAGTTACTTTCTATCTAGAGGGACTGAGTATTTTTTCAAGTCATATTTCTGACCAGTATCTGAGGTGAGATTAGAACTCAGATCCTTCTGGTTCCAAACTTAGAATTTTATACTCTGCTACCATGATATATTGTAGTATCAATCTAGATATCTTTTTCTTAAGAGACTTACTGTCTTGTCATCCTTAGCAATACCATATTTTCAAATGACACTTTGCAATCTAAAGTTATTTGGAATATGCAAGTGGACAGAATAGCTTCCCCTTTTCCCCTTTTGTTCAGGCAGAGCATATGTTTCCAGAGAGTGGTTTCCTATAACTGGATTGAGGAGGAAGAGGCCTTCTTTGTTAATGAGGCAAGATCTGCTTGATTCTAAACTGGTTTCCCTTCTGAAAACACATGCAGCAGAGGTGGTTCAGGAATGACCTCTCCTATTCCCTGTATATGGCCACAGAAAAAACTGTGATAATGCCCTTAATTCTTAATAAGGCAGAGAAATTGGAGAGGAGTAGATATTTGATCCAACTAGACCAGACCATTTTAGGCAGAGCCAAATAATAACAGTTGATTTTATTTATAAAAAATATTTTAAGGGGCAGCTAGATGGTTCAGTAAATAAAAAAAGTCAGGCCTGGAGATGGGATGTCCTATATTTAAATCTGGTCTTAGATACTTCCTCACTGTGTGACCCTGGAGAAGTCACTTAACCCCAAATTGCCTAGCCCTTATCTTTCTTCTGCTTTGTAGCCAATATTTAGTTTTAATTCTAAGACAGAAGATGAGCTTTTAAAAAAATGTTTTAAGCTTCATACAGAACTTCACATATATAGTTGTTATAAAAATTAAAATTAGTCTCAATAAATAAAAATATTAAATTTAGGAGTATGGGTTTTAAAATTAATAATGAATAACTAAGTATTATATTTTATAAAGTTTTATTAATAATAACTAAAATAAAATAACTGCCTGACTTCAGCTGAGTCATAGGTCAAAGAGAAAGCCAGAGGGAGGAGTTACAGGGACTTAAGTGTAATCATGCAAAATGTGGGGACACAGGAAAATGGAATTTTGGGAAATACTAAGGGACTTCTGGGGCTCAAAATCTCCATTTATACAGGAGATTTATAAATGATCATTAGAAATCAAGGAATAAAGAAGATACAAGAAAAAGGACAACATGTCCATGGCTGATCAGCCAGTTCAAATGCCTGCCTTACCACCACCAAGCTCAGGACAGGAAGTAAAGAGGCGGAACCCTCCACATCCCTGCCTAATATCCCCTGTCTACAGGAAGTATGTAATGACAGGAAGTCATTTTCAATTATACATTGTCCCTCACTTATGGTTTACTTATTGTGGATTCACTGTATCTCAGATTAAAAAAAAATAATTCTGTATTGCTGAGTTTTTGCTACGTTGCTAGATTTTGCAAATGAATATTGTACCATACGTAATGGAAATGCAGTATGCCCCTACCTCTTGCATAAGTTTGTCGATGTGAGATTGTACACAGCTCACACTATTGGCTGATGGGATGAAATAGGACCAAGCATAGTGCTGTATTCTGTATCCTGAGTGTTGATTGGCTCAGTGACTGTAGTATTGGTCTGTTTGCTCTCCCACTACTTCAAAGATTTTCACCTATCTCTGGGGTCTCTGGAATATAACTTCTGCAATAGGTGAGGGATTGCTGTATTACATTATTTGAGATTAACAACACTTTGAAGCAGCTGATACAAATATTATCATTAACATTACACAGATAAGAAAACTAGTTTTGGGGGCAGCTGGGTGGCTCAGTGCTTTGAGAGCCAGATCCAAAGATGGGAGGTCCTGGATTCAAATCTGACCTCAGACACTTCCTAGCTGTGTGACCCTGGGCAAGTCACTTAACCCCCATTGCCTAGCCCTTACCACTCTTCTGCCTTAGAACCAATACACAGTATTGATTCTAAGATGGAAGCTAAGAGTTAAAAAAAAAAAAAAGAAAGAAAACTAGTCTTAGAGAAATTAAGTGACATAAATCACAATGGTCACAGCACTAGGATGAATCAAAGGCAGGATTCAAATTAAGGTCTAGCACCATATTTAAGGTGTTTCTTAGGATTTCTGAAAAGCCTTTCTCTTTGATATGTCCAAATCTGTTGGTGTCTATCTGTCTCTCTCTATCTCTCCTTATTTCTGTCTTTCATTTTCTGTTTCTCTCTCTGTCACATTATCTGTATTTCTGTCTTATTCTGTCTCCATCTGTATGTCTCTTTGTCTTTCTGTCTGTCTTTGCTTGTTTGTCTCTGTCTCTCTGTTATGTTGCCTGTATATCTTTCTCTCTATTTCTATCTCTCTCTGTTTCTGTCTGCATGCCTGTCTATCTTTGTCTCAGCCTCTGTCTGTCTGTCTTGCTCTTACACATACCCCCTTCTTGTAGGAAAGAACAGCAGGGAAGAGTGTTACTATTCCCTTTCTTCTGGGCCCCCTTCATGGCAGGAATCAGCAGGGGTCTTCCTCTCTTATCTAGCAGCTACATGGGAGGCCCTGCTGGGCCTAGCAAAAGCATCTATTCATAATCCACTTCCATCCTCTCTGAGGGAATGCTTGTGTGCCTGCATCATATCTTTATTCTCAATTTATAGAATTCCTTTTTTTGTGGTTGGATTTATATGTTTGTGCTGAGCTAGAAATCTCCCTTAAAGTCCATGCTCTTGCTAGACCTTATTAAATTTCTCCCTCTCTCTTGAGCAAAATGATCTGTTTATTGAGTAGAGTTCCATTTGCCAAATATCCAAAAAGATCCCAGGGTTAAGAGATTACTGGCCTTTGACAAGTTTGACAGAAAAACCCTGGGCTGTGTCTATAACATTTTTGTGTGTGCAGGAAATGCAGAAATAGAATTCGGAAGAATTTAGTGCTCTTTACTTCTCTTTCAGAAACTGGGTGGAACTCCCACCCTGGACAGCAATGACCATGATAGAATTGTGAAATTTAGGAGGAAGTGGGGTGGGAAAGGGTAGAAGAGATAGAATAAGATGATCTGTAATCTCCTCATCATTTAGTAAGCTAGATATTCTATTCAAGTGGTAGTAGGTGATACAGTAGATAAAACACAGGGACTGGAATTAGAACTTGAGTTCAAATCTAGACAAATAACACTGCACAAGTCACTTAGTCCTGTTTGCCTCAATTCTTCATCTGTAAAATGAGTCAGAGATAGAAATAGCAAACCATTCCAGTATCTTTGCCAAGAAAACCTTAAATGGGATCACAAAGAATCAGCACAACTAATTAACTAAACAACAAAGTAGATATGATTTTGGATGTGCTCTTGCCTTGGCCCTTCTGGACCTCAGTTTCCTTATCTTTAAAATGGAGGTAAATTCAGGGTATCTTAGTGTTATTTTAAACAATTCAACCTCAATAGGACTTTGGGGATGCACTATTTATCCTTCTCTCTCTGCCTTCCTGGTTGGTGATGAGGTTCAAATGAGATAGTCTCCTCACATTTATATATCTCTTTGGGAAAAATGCACTCTCTCTCTCTCTCCCTCTCTCTCTCTCTCTCTCTCTCTCTCTCTCTCTCTCTCTCTCTCGTCTCTCTCTCTCTCTCTCTCTCTCTCTCTCTCTCTCCCTCTCCATCTCTCTCTTTCTGTCCCTCTCCTCTCTGTCTCTCTCTGTCTCTCTCTCTCTGTCTCTCTCTGTCTCTCTCTGTCTCTCTCTCTCTCTCTCTCTCTCTCTCTCTCCCTCTCCCTCTCTCTCTTTCTGTCTCTCTCCTCTCTGTCTCTCTCTGTCTCTCTCTCTCTGTCTCTCTCTCTCTCTCTCTCTCTCTCTCTGTCTCTCTCTCTCTCTCTCTCTCTCTCTCTCTCTCTCTCTCCTCTCTCTCTCTCTTCTCTCTCTCTCTCTCTCTCTCTCTCTCTCTCTCTCTCTCTCTCTCTCTCTCTCTCTCTCTCTCTCTCTCTCTCTCCTTTGAAAACTTGGGATTAGAGCACACTTGAACCAGGGAATATGCATTCTTTTACATTCACACTTGGACAGATCTATGATCTAATCAATGTGGGTGTATTCCCTCCAATGGTTCAAGTTATGACCTAATTCATGCCTTCTCATCTAGTGTGACAACTTGTGCATGTGTTCCCATAAATCCTCCAGAAGGCTTCTCTCAAAATTTTTGCCCATAAATTACACAAATCATGTTGTAATGTCAGAGAATGAATGAGGACAAGTGGTAGAATAGCAGTCATATTATAAAAGACAGATTATGTTCATTCTGCTTAGTTTCAGAAGGCAGAATCAGCAGCAAAGGGTAGCAAGTAGAAAATTTAGGCTCCATGTCTGGAAAGGAAAAGAAAAAAACCTTACTAAGTAATAGGTCAATCAACAATCCCTTATTAAACATGCGCAAAGAACTATGCTAACAATTAGAGTTGGCCAAAAGTTGAATGGAATGACATGAGTGACTGGTGATAATGAGTTCCCCCTCTCTGGAGCTCTCTAAGCAAAAGAGGGATATTTTCTTTTGGGGAATGTTATGGTAAGACTTCTTTTTCAGATATGGCTTAGCTAAAATGCCTATTGAGATTCTCTCCAATTGATGTTTTTTCTTCTTCATTTTTCATTTGATTTCATTTTCTTTTTAAACTCTTACCTTCTGTCTTAGCATCAATGCTGTGTATTGATTCCAAGGCAGAAGAGAGTGGTAAGGGATAGGCCATGGGGGTCAAGTGACTTGCCCAGGATCACACAGCTGGGAAGTGTCTGAGGCCATATTTGAAAGTAGGACCTCCCATCTCTAGACCTGACTCTCAATCCACTGAGCCACCCAACTGTCCTCCATTTGATTTCTTAATGAAAACAAGAACTTTGTACACAATGGGAAATAACTGCAATGAGAACATTACATTTCTTTTACGTCTTTCTAAAGTACTGATTGAACCTCATTTACATATGTCTCTAAAACTTTTTTTTACATTTCCATTCAAGTTACAGTATGAATCCTGCTACATGAGACAAATCTATTTTGGGGGTACATAGTGTAAAAATTAAATTTTAGTCTCTAGTAATATGAATATATTTTATGAGGTTTATTAAAGATTATTAGAAATTAGAGTAAGAAATTATTAGAAATCAAGGATACAAAATAATAAACCACGTGCCTAAGACTGATTAGCCCATTCACAGCTTACTTACTACATCTTGCAATGGCCGAGTAGAGAAACAGGCCTAGGTAGGTGTTACAGCCAGTTTAAATACTCATTGTGATCTTGCCCAGGTGGAGACTGAGGTGAGATTATAGGGAATTTTGGGAAATACTAAGGACTTCTGGGGATTGAAGTCTAGGGTTCAACTCTCCATTTTACATTAGGAGCATAGAATTAGAAATGGGAAAAAAAAAAAAAAAACCTTGGACATCAACAAGTCCTACCCACTCATTTTGTTCTTGAGTTGTTTCAGATGTTTGACTCTGTGACTTCATTTGAGGTTTTCTTGACAGAGGTACTAGAGTTGTTTGCAATTCTTTCTCCAGTTCATTTTATAGGTGAGGAAACTAAGGCAAATGGGATTATCTGACTTGTACAGTACCACTCAGCTAGTAAGTGTCTGAATCCAGATTAGGATTTAGGAGGATGGATCAAGGACACATGTAATACCCAGTGGAATTGCACGTCGGCTATGGGAAGGGTAGAGGGAGAAGAGTGATGAATAGAAAATGATTTTTGTAACCAAAGAATAATGTTTGAAATTGACCAAATAAAAAAAATAAAGTTAAAAAAAAGAATTCAGGAGGATGAGTCTCCCTAACTCCAGACCTAGCATGCTATCTACTTACTGCACCACCATAACCCTAACCATCATTTGAAAGATGAGGTAATTGTGACTTAGAGGGATTCAATGACAACCCCAGGATGTTGCAGGTAGCCAGTATCTGGAGCTGGAGTTAAACTAAAGAACTCTGACCTCAAAGCCAGTGCTCTTCCTATTATAATTCAAGCTCTTAGTCCTCATCATTTTATGGATATGAGGTGAAACCTTAGAATTGTTTCAATTTACATTCCTCTCATTGTTTGTGATTTAGAGACCAATTTCATTCATTAGGGAATGAAACTGTCTATACCTTTTGACCACTTATCTACTAGTGAATGACTCTTAGTCATGTATTTTTAGTCAGTTGCCTCTCTATTTTTGTTATTCAACTTTTATCACCAATATGCAATGGGAAGTGGATTTTATGAATTCACTCTAGTTTCCACATTACCATTCTTTTGGCCATATCTGAGATCACAGTTGTAACTCTTGCTTTCCTTAGTTACCCAAGACTTAATGGATTTTGTTTCATTCCTTCATTTTCACTGTAAGCATCTTCTTATTAAAAAACACATACATATACATACATATCCTCCTCTTTCCTATTATAGCTCAGATAAGAATGTAAGAATAAATCCTCTTGAACTTTGCAGCTCTTCTCACCCCCACAATTCTCTTAATTTCAATAACAATGAAGCAAAAAAAAAGCAAGACTGCTTATTTCAATGAAGTATTGCTTTAATTCAGTTCCCTTATATGTTATAGGAGATGTCCTTCATGACCATTTTAGAATCTGGTCACTCTTTTGGGAAGCTTATGCTTAATATTTCCTCTTTTTTCTTTCTATTGACCTTATATTTGTCGGGGCACCTGGAAATGTAAATTTTACCCTTGTCCATATGTTAATGCTATTAATTATTTCCCATTCTCTTTCTTTCTCCCTCTCTCTTTTCATTTTTCTTTTCTTCATCCTTCCCTCTCTCCTCTCCCCTCCCTCTTTCTCTCACTTTACTTCAAGGTGAAATAACTATAATTAAAAGTCGGTAGAACAATTAATTATAACTAATTAACTATTTATTAAGCTAAGGAAGTCAAGGGAAGGGGATTTGGAAAATCTAATCTTAACCCACAAAGTCAGTGTACTAAATCCCACTAATAATTTTCTATACTAATCTAATTATTTCCTTAATAACTATTTAAGATTAATGGAGGGGCTGGTAGGGGCAAAGATAAGGGCCAAAATAGCCTCACAAACTAGAGTCCTTTTTGGGTCTGGCAGAAGTCCCAGTAGGAAGAGCAATACTGCAGGACCACACAGGATCAGGAGGGGAGTGATGGTATAAGATCCACTGTCCACTGGTGTAATGTTATCCACTGTCTCTACCACTTCCTTAAGATGATTTTGATTGAAGTAAAGTTCAGTCAGTCACCTGGCAGCTTCAAACCTCTCTCTCTCCTCCAGAGAAGAAACCAACTGCCAGTCAGCCAGGAACTGCCTTCTCAGAGCTCCAGATGTTGGCCTATAGGATCTTCTGCTTCTTCCTGGTAGGACTTCCTGGTTTGTAGCATTTCCTGCTCCTCCTTAGTACCAAAGAGCTAATCCTTCCAACAAAGGAGACTCATTTCCAGGATGATTTATTCATGAAGAGAGATAATGTGATGAAGTTTAGAGCATTTTGTTACAGGAGTCCAGGGGATCCAGGCCTGTTTCTCACTTCATTTCTCAATATTCGTCCTTTGAACCACCACAGTACAATCATTTCTTTCCCTACCTGAGAGGAAGTCCTTGGAAGTATACTTCACCTCTCATAAAAATTCAGACTAAGGTGTGTCAAATGTACCCACCTCATTGTGAAGATTAAATTAGCTCTTCCCTGCCCAATTTTAGATTTAATCACCAAAAGCAAATACACCCCACTCACAATTGAGTGGGAGAGATCTGTGACCCATGTGTGCCATAGTGGGTGGTAATCAGAATCGCCTGACTGCCCCCTGGGCAGTCCTAAGCAAAAGCTTTAGTTGGAATTGGTACATGTAAAATGAAGGATGTCACAGGAAGTGACGAAAAGAAAGTCTTTAAAAATGCCAAGAAACTTCCTGTGAGGTCTCTATGCTCTTCTCCTTGACTTTGGAGGAGCTCAGACTTGAGATCTCAGACAGCTTCCCTTTGGACTGACATGTGGTGAGTGAAAAAGGCTGACTCCTTTCCTGGATTTTCAGAAGAGACTTAGCCTCAAGAGAGATATACCCTCTTGAGAGAGGCTCCCTGCATCCCCAGGTCCTCTGCTCAAAACTGAGGCCCCTCCTGCTAAGGACTAACTAGCCCTGCCTGGGTTGAGCCAGGGTGGAGCAAGTAGTGGGTAGGCTAGATATCTTACCCTATCCTCTCTGATTTTTCTTACTTTCACTTTCTATATTTTATAAATAAATTGCTAAAATAAATCTCTTTGGAATTAATTAAATTCCTGGTGACCATATTCTTAAATAATCCAGTCCAAACTTTTATAAAACCCCTCACATTTCTACCCCTTACATCAAGACCTTATCATCATCAACAAATGGAGTATGTTGTGACCCTCCTGCATTTCTTCCCACTCCTGTGCAATTTTTCTGCAAAACACTCATGCTGGGCAGTATCTAACTCCTCTTTTTCTTTCCCTGGCCTGCCTCCCAATCCTTATTTGGACTGTATGAATGATTTCCAAGTTTCCAAGAGCATAGAGAAACCATTTCTCAATTATATTTCCTCTCTAGTCATAAATGGTCATCTCAAATATTCTCATCTCCCAACCCTGAGAGGAGTTACTCTTTTCTGTACACCACTACATTTATTTGATGAAAGAATATGCTTTTTTTCTTGTTCATATTAAAATTTCTTCCTTCCTTCTACTCAATTGAATTGATTTTATACTACATTGCCTTTCCTCCTTAAATTTCCATGTTTTTATTCTTTTAATATCTTTTAGGTAATTTGAAAGTTTCTGAAAGAGAAAAATCCCAAAAGAAACAAACTAGAAACTCCCACACTTCTAGTCTTGGTTAGTCTTAGATTCATGAAAATATTTATTGTATTATTTAATTTTGCACTGATGGCTACATTTGCTAATTTTTCTTTTGTTTCATAAATTTATATATTAAAAACATTGCTGAACTCTGGGTTTTTTTTTAAGAATGACTCCAGTTCTTTATTTTTTGTACATATTATTTTTATTGCATTGTTGTTTAAATTCTGATTTCAAGATTATTATTTTGAGATTGCCAATTTCCTTTGCTTTAAAAGGTTCAAATTTTATATGAATGAAATAGATCAACTTTCCCATAATCAATTATATCAGAGAATCAATTATTTAAATGAAATATATCAATTTTTCTTTTATCCCCTCATAAACAAAGAACAATTTTGAATGATTCCAATAAATGTTCCTTAGAATGTAAAACTTTTTTTTGACTGAAATATTTATTGTTTGAAGCCTTCATTTTGAAGTTTGAGCATGATCTTTCTTGATAAGTTAAACTTGAAGTTTCTTTCTATTGTTTGCACATTGTTTTGCATTGAGCTTTTCTAGTTACTTCCAATATTGCTCCTTTCTTGACAGTTTTCCTCCATGATTTTCTGAACTGTGAAATTCATATATTTTTTTCTTGTTGACATTATCTGAAATGCCAATAATGCTTAGATTACATTTTTATATCATATCTTCATACTTAGAATTACTTTTTATCATAGAACTCTCTTTTCTTTCTCACAGTTTTTTTTTTTGAGGATCTGATTAGTTACTTCCTAATACTGAATATCCAATTTTCTGTATTTTGTATTTGTAAAGTACTTAACACAGTGCTTGGCACATAGTAGTGTGTAGATTAAAAAATTAGTATCCAAAATACTCCAAGTATTATATTTATTTATTAACAAGACTTATTAATAATAAGATTTATTAATAATAACTAAAATAAAAAGCTAGGGTAAAAAGGGAGCTAACTCAGCCACCATCTCAAGAGAAGAGAGTAAGGGAGGAGTTACGTGTAGCTTAAAAACAATAATGTAAGGACACTAACATGAACAAAGGGAAAAGGATTCTGGGAGATGAAGTCCAAGGGTTCAAGATTTTCTTTTTATACAGTAGATGCTTAATAAATTCATACTTCTTCTCAATGTATAAATAGAATTTTGAACCCTTGGACTTCATCCCCCAACAGTCCTTCAATATTTCCCAGAATTCCTTACCTCTCTCTACTAGGTTTCATGGTCATGTTTGCATTTTAGTTTGCTGTAATTTCTTCCTCCTTCTCTTCTTCCACAAACAGGCTGGGTGGTTTAGGTAGCTTTTACTCTGGTTTTTATTAATAAACTTTTAAAATATAATAGTTATTGAATATAAATTTTAAAACCCACCCCATTTAGCTTGTCTTTTATTTTGATCAATTAATTTTCCTTCCTCCTATGCATATTTGTATTTTAATTTGGTCATTCTCCTTTCCATAGAATCTCCTGTTTTAAAGTTTTAATGTTTTAAAACATTATACCCTTTGTATATTATTTGTATATATTTGTATCTTTCATTATACCCTTTGTCTCTTATGTTGATTTCTTTCTTGAGAGCTCTAATTTATGGCTTTATTCCTTTGATTTTGTCCCTTAATTTTATAATAGTTCTTTCAAATCATCCCTGATATTATTGGAACTGTTTCAATGACTGTTCTGGGGACTTGTAAAATTCATTATGATGTTTCACCTTCTTTGGAAATTTTGGACTCTTTCTTTTCCCTATAAAATATCCTCTCCTTGTGTGTTAAATTTTGTGGAAAATGTTCTCTTTTCTTCCTTTGTGATTTTTCATCAGTTTTTTTGAAAATCAGTTTTTCTATGGGATTTTCTATGATTTCCTTGTTATAATGGGACTTTGCATTAAAGCTTTATCGTGCCTTATCCAAAATCCTTGTTTAAAATCTATACCCTTCAAACCGTAAAAGTTAGATGAGTTCTGTGGTCCTTAAAGATAATCTGAGAAGTTCCTAGAATTTCCCAGCCAATCTTATTGGCTTCACTCCTGAAAGAATCCAACCTACTTTTCTCTGTAGCGTGCCTCCAGAGCTGGTCAGATTCATAGCACCAAATTACAAAAGGATGAGGAGATGATCTCCTGGGATCTTCTTGATGGAAAATTCTGAGCATATTTGTAAATGGTCTGTTTTCCCTGACCTTACTTTCAGTCCTCTCAACAGTTATATGCTTCTTCCTATATTATTTTAATTGATGTAAATGCCTATTTCTAAGCCACCACTCAATAGCTCCCAGCTTTCACTCATCTTTAGGCTCTATCTTGAAATCCTAAATGTAGCTGATCAACATCATGGTCCTTAATCCACTGAAGAGTCAAGAGAAGGTCCAGCCACAGCACTTACACAGAGAAACTTTAAGAGGAACTCTGCAACTGGGCGTCTTCATCATCTTTCTCTGTAGCTACCCACCTTCATCCAGATTGAGCACTGGGGAAGATCTGCCTCACTAGCCTTAAACTACTTAGGTGAGACATTGACCTGGGATGTGGCCTATGGGTTAACTCCAAGATTTAATGGCCAACACTACAGGGAATGAGGGACATAGGATTATGGTCTCAGATCAGCATAACCTGTGCTTGCTGGATGGAGCAGTGAGGAACAGAACACAGCAGGATGGAATCGTGAGGTATTCTACTATTATCTTTCATATAAAAATCACTTTTTGGTGACATTTCATTTTCTGTATCTCTTTATTTTTTAACCCTTACTTTCTGTCTCAGTATCAATTCTAATAAAGAAGACCAGGAGGTAGCCAGGTGGCTCAGTATGCTGAATGGGGGGTCCAGAGGTGAGAAGTCCTGGGTTCAAATCTATTCTCAGATACTTCCTGCCTGTGTAACCCTTGTCAAGTCACTTGACCCCCATTGCCTAGCCTTTACCACTCTTCTCCCTTGAAATCAATACACAGTATTGATTTTAAGATGGAAGGTGACGGTTTAAAAAAAATTCAGAAGAGCAACAAGGGTGAAGCAATCAAGGTTAAGTGAATTAAGGATCACCTGACTAGAAAGCATCTGAGACCAGATCTGAACCCAACTCCAGGTCTGACTCTCTTTCCACTGTGCTACCTAGCTGCACCTCCATATTCCTTTTTTCTTAAGGTATTTTTAGCACGCTTCTGGTTGATTTGAGGTGGACTGTGAGAAGTTGAGTCTAGATATCCTCACACTTTAAGAGATAGTGCGGAGGTAGTAAGAATGTGGAGCCTGAATATGGATTAAGTAGATCTGAATCTTGGTTCTGCCATTTACTTTCTATATAATCTTGGACTATATAGATCAGTACTCCATGTCCTAGTTTCCTCATCTGTACAATGGAAATGAATTAGTTTATCTCCGGTAACCAATTCCAAAATCTCTGTGGTGCTACGATCTTGAATTTTTCCTTTTCCTCTTCTCAGCATAGTAGCTTTTAAGCAATGACTTGTTGAAAGGACTTTGAGGGTCTTTCAGACTCTTGAGAAGAGGGTGAAAGCCTTTCACAATCACCTAGGACAGTAGCTTTCAAACTTCTTTGTTTCAGGTCTTTTTATGCTCTTTATGTGTGTCTATGTGTGGGTGTGTATAGCCTATATATGTATGTAATCTCTCAGGGTAGCCTACTTAATCTTTTTACAGAAGATCTGACAGAGGCATTAAATAACTACAGAAAGACAAGTTTCAGGAGGCCTATGGAATAAGGAAGACAATAATAATAGTTAACATTTATATATATATATATATGTAAATATAATCACCTATTTATATAATGTAGAATAATAAATTTATAAATGCCATATTTATATATTCGTGTGTAATAAATATATCATATATATATATATATATATATATGATTTATGTTTCTTCCATTGTGTTATTTTTCTATCAGGGTCCTGGGTTATAAAGGCCCATCATTATTCCACATGAGGTAATTCCTAATTCCAATCCTAATTCTGCTTTAACTCTCCAGGGCCCCCCATTCTTCAGATTTCCACTAGGTTATTAGAGAGGCCTTGGCAACCGAAGTCAACAGGGGTAAGTGACTTGCCTAGGGTCACACAGCTAGGAAGTGTCTGAGGCCAGATTTGAATTCAAGAAGATGAGTTCCTGACTCCAGGTCTAGTGCCCTTTCAACTGTTACCTTGCTGCCCCAGTTTAATACTTAGAAATGCAGAATTTATAAATGAGATTAGAGGGGATTCCCTTGCATTACAATAGGAACATAAAGACAAGAGTGGTAGTATAGGTAGAGCACTGGACCCAGAGACTGGTCTCAGATATTTACAAGCTGTGTGACTTTTGTTAAGTCACTTCACCTTGGTCTGCCTCAATTTCCTCAACTATAAAACTGTAATGAGACAATACCTGCCTTGCAGGATTGTCATTAGGATTAAATGAAATAATATTTATTGTAAAAAACACTTAAAACATAGCTGTAGGTTGGATATGGGGAGACCTGTGACCCTGTGATTTCCTTGACAGAGACAACTGTTGTTGAGGAGATTCTATTAATGCCAACACAGAGTAGTGGTGGTTCTTCTGCAATTTATAGTGTTTGAGAGTTACTGGGGACACTGACAGGTGGACTTGTCCAAAGACATGCAGTTAGAGTGTGTCAGAGGAAGGACTCAGAATTCAGATCAGATCAGAAGATCAGAAGCCTGATCTTCCTGACACTGAATTTATCTTTTGTCTGTCTGTCTGTCTGTCTCTGTCTCTGTCTCTGTCTCTGTCTCTGTCTCTATCTCTGTCTCTGTCTCTGTCTCTGTCTCTCTCTCTCTCTCTCTCTCTCTCTCTCTCTCTCTCTCTCTCTCTCTCTCTCTCTCTCTCTTTATCTATCTATATCCCTATATCTGTCTCTGTCTCTGTCTCTGTCTCTGTCTGTCTGTCTGTCTCTCTCTCTGTATCAATGTATGTTTCTCCCTATCTATAATTTATTTTGAGCATTAACTTTTTGAAGATTTTGAGTTGTGAATTTTCTTTCCCTCCCACCTCTTTCCACCTTTTGAGAAGGCAAATAATATATCAATTATACTTATGGAATCAAATAAAATGTATTCTTATATTATCCCTATATCAAAAAAAGCAAGAAAATAATGAAAATGGAACAAATTATACTTCAATCTGTTCTCAGGAGTCATCAGTTCTCTCTCTGTGTAGATGGCTAACATTTGCCATCAAAAGTCCTTCTGATTGAGATCATTGTATTGCTGAGAAAAGCTAAATTATTCATAGTTTATCATTGTTCAATATTGCTGCTACTGTGTACAATATTCTCCTGGTTCTTCTCACTTCACTTTGCATCAGTTTACAAGAGTCTTCCCAGGTTTTTTCTGAAACTATCATTATTTATAACAAAATAATATTCCATCACAATGATATACCACAACTTATTCAACCACTTCCAAATTGATGATTATCTCCTCAATCTCTAATTCTTTGATACCACAGAAAAAGCTATTATAAGGAGTTTTATTCATATGGATCCCCCTTTACTTTGATCTCTTTTGTGTGCAGACCTAGTACTAGTATTTCTGGACCAAAAGATATATAAAATTTTATAACCTTTTGGGCATAGTTCCAAATTGTTCACCAGAATGGTTGGAACAGTTCAGTACTCCATTAACAATGCATTAGTGTATCATTTTTTCCCATATCTCCTCTAGTAGCATTTACCAATTTTTTTTTTGGTTTTGATACTGAATTTCTATCCAATATATGACACCGTATTTACTTGGTTATCTATAAGATTTATATTGTACAGTGGTGCCTAGGTGGTGCAGTTGCAAAAACTAAGGACCTAAAGCTAGGAATGTCTGAGTTTAATTACTACCACTTCCCACCTGTGAGACCCTGAACAAGTCATTTAACCACTATCTAGTTCCATTTCTTCAACTGTAAAATAAAAACAATAATATTACCTACTTCCCAGGTTGTTGCAAGGAACAAATGAGATAATATTTGTTAAAATTGCTTATCACACTAGCAGCAAGAGATAGAAAAAGAAATCCCATTGAAATTGATGATTAATAATATAAAATGCTTGGGATTCTCCCTGTCAAGACAAACTCAAGAACTATATCAACTCAATTACAAAACACTCTTTACACAAAGTCAGATTTAAACAATTGGAAAAATATTAATTGCTCATGGGTAGGTTGGGCAAATATAATAAAAATGAGAATTTTTTCCAAATTAATCAACTTATTCAATACCATACTAAATTGGCCAAAAATGATTTCATAGAGCTAGAAAAAAATAAAAACTAAAATTATCTGGAAGAACAATAGGTCAAGAATATCAAAGGAATCAATGAAAAAATGTGAAGAAAGGTGGCCTAGCTTTGCTATATCTCAGACTGTATTACAAAGCAGTATTTACCAAAACAATATAATACTGGCAAAAAAATAGAGCGCTGGATCAGTGAAATATATTAGGTATACAATACCTAGTAATAAATAACCATAATAATTTAGGGTTGGATGAAACAAAAAATTGAAGTTTTTGGGACAAGAACTCACTAACAAAACTGTTGTGAAGATGGGAAAAAGGTGTGGAAGAAACTGGGAAAAAAGCAACATTCACACTTCATACCAAGAAAAGGTCAACATGGATACATGATTTAGACATAAAGGGTGATACAATAAGCAAATTAGAGGAGCATGAGAAAGTTTACCTGTCATATCTATGGATATGGGAAGATTTTATGACCAAACAATTGATTAAGAGTATTATAGGATATTAACGGGATATTTTTGATTATGTTAAACAGTTTTATAAAAAACAAAAGCAATGCAAACAAGATTAGAAGGAAAGCATAAAAATGGGAAAAAAAGTTGACAGTAAATATCTTAGATGAAAGTCTAATTTCTCAAATATGTAAAGAAACTAAATCATATTTTAAAAATATAACTCATTCTTCAATTAATAAATGGTCAAAGGATGAAAGGAAAGTCAATTTCAAGTTGAAAAAAATCAAAGCTATCTATAGTCATATGAAAAATGCTTTAGCTTACTCTTGCTTAGAAAAATACAAAAATAAACAACTGTGAGGTATCACTTCATACCTATCAGATTGGCCAATATGATAGAAAAAGAAAATGATAAATGTTAGAGGGAATGTGGTAGAATTGGGTCAGTAATTCACTGTTTCTGGAATTGTGATCTGATCCAACCATTCTGAAGAGCAATTTGTATCAATATCAAAAGTGGTATAAATTGTGCATGCCTTTTGATCCATCAATACCACTATTATGTCTGTATCACAAAGAGATTTTTTAAAAAGCAAAAGGATTGATTTTTACAATAATAGTTATTGTAGCTCTTTTGTGGTAGCAAAGCATTGGAATCAAAGGGTTATCTATCAATTAGGTAATGGCTGAACAAGTTTTTATATGAATATAATGGAAATGTTGTGCCATAAGAAATTATGAGCAGGATAATTTGGAAAACTTGGAAAAGCTTACATGAACTGAAGAATGTAAAAAAAATTAAACTGTACATCAAGCAAATTAAATTAAAGAGAAAAAACCCCTTTCAAATGTTTACAATAATGCTTGGCACCTTGTAGGAGTTGTATAAATGCTAGCTATTATTTTTGTTGCAGTGTCTAGCATAGAAACTTATTCAATGTAAGTTGAATGAATGAATGAATTCAGAAATCACCACAGGCAGAATCCTATTGTGAATTGGAAATGTATGTTTCATTAATTTGATTTCATTTGTTAAAACCCTTTTGATATGTGTTTTTCAAACACAGCTAAAGGGGCATCTCTGACCCCAAAACACTTCTGATCTCTATTTGTTAGCAGTCTCTTCCTTTTGAAATTATTTCATATATAATTTGAATTTACCTATCCTAATCTGGGTGTTTGTTATTATTCTAGTAGAGCATCAACATCTCAAGGGAAGGGACAATTTTCTTTTTGCCTTTATTTCTCCCCAAACCAATGCAATGCTTTGCATGTAGTAAGCACTTTGCAAATATTAATGAATTGAATTTATTCACTATATGTAATATTTTTATATTTTTACCTTAATTGAAGGAGGTTTTACTGTATAGTATCTACTTTAAAAAGTTTTATTGTCACCTTTTCTTTTAGTTCTTTCTAGAAGGTGAAAAGCAGGAGGCAGGGGAGAAGGAGAGGTAGGGAGGAAAAGAAAGAGAGATACAAAAGAGAGAGACAGAGACAGAGACAGAGACAGAGAGAGAATGAGTTCAAGGATCTTATACTCTAATGGAGGAAGACAATGTGCAAGAGAAAGCTGAAATGCTGTGATCTGGTAGAGGTGAGGCACTGGAAAGGTACCAACCAAGGAGGAAAAATGGAAGACACCTGAGAATAGCCCAGTCAGATGAAAGTGAAATAATCTGAGCTGAGTTCCCTCCCCATTTTATACAGAACAAAGCAGGAACAGAGACATCAAGTATTTTGTCTGAGGTCACACAGGGTGAGCCAGCTATCAAACCTAGCTAATTTGACTTAGAAGTCCAGTATTCTTTCCACTGTTATCAAGGTTGACTCTGTTGGATTTAAGGAAGTAGCTAAAAAGATAATCATTTTGAAAATGCCTATTATTTGCCAATCATTGTGCTAAGAGCTTTGTAAACACTACCTTAGTTGATCTTCACAATAACCTTGTGATGTAGATGTTATTATTTCTATTTTACAATTGAGGAAACTGAAGGAGGCAGAGGAAAAGTGACTTGCCTAAGTCACACAATTAGTGTCCAAGGCTAAATATCATGTCAGACCATCCTGACATCAGATGTAGCACTCTATTTACTGTACCACCTGATTTGAAGAGGAAGTTGTGTTTATAGCAGAAATATCAGGGTGGAGAACCCATGGCTGTATGCCAGTAGAGGGAAATAATTGTCCACTGACACCTATAATGAGAAACAGGTCTTTCTCAAGAGTCTGTGACTCTCATCACTCTAAAGCTTGTTGAAAGAAGATGGCCCCATTGTCTTTGTGTCCTGGCTCTGCCTCCATGAAGGATGCCAGCTCTCTTTCAGTGACAGATTTCCCTGCTGTATGTATCTCTTTGCCCTGAGAGAGAATGATAATAGCATCATCTGCAGGGATAGAAGGTAAAAATCTATGAACCCTACCCAATTGCTTGGCTGCCAGTCTCCAAATGAGAGAGTGAAAGTCTAGTAGCTGGTCTGCTTATTAGAACCTGAAAACACATGGAGAAATGGGCTTCTTGTAATTTTAGACTTTAGAATTAGAAAATAGAGAGCTACTAATAGGCTTTGGGAGAAATTCTTTCCTTAACAAAATGACATATGTGGATAAATTTTTGATTTTAAATATCCCTTTGCATTTCTGGCATTCTGTTTCTAATTCTAGTTCTGATGTCCCTCCCACCTCTGACATTCGGTGTTCTGAAAAGACCTGAGCTCTGGCATTCAAAGTTCTTGGGACACTGCTAACTTAGACATTCTATGTTCTAAGACACATTTTTGCTCTGGAAAGCTAAGACCTAAGGTCTCTTCAAGCTCTGAAATTCCACATTCTAAAACCTTTCCCTCCCTTAACATTCTGTATTCAAAGATTTCTACCCAATCTATTTTATGTTCTTAGGTCCCACCCAGCACTAATCTTATATTTTAAGGTCTACTCTAACACTGATTTTCAGCATCCTAAGGTCTTTTCTAACTCTGATATTATGTATTTTAATTGTCCTTCCAACTCTGTCTCTCTGTGATCCAAAGTTCTCTCCACCTCTCCTTCTATAGTCTAATATCTCTTCCAAACTGACCTTCTATGTTCTAATGTCACTCAGCTCTAGGTTTTTCAATTCTCAGTTAGATCTCTGAGTTCAAAAAAGTTCTTTCCCAGATCTTAGAATCTGCGTTCTAAAACTTTAACATTAAATGAATATTTAGCAAGACTTTCCCTATTGGCTAGAATCAAACTTTAGAAATTCAATCTCTTCCATGGACTGTTAAATGACAAATTCCTGTATTACAACTGCAGAACTCAAAATATCCTAAAGACCTTGCTTAATAAAATATTAGTGAAATTAGACTACCATCCTGCAACAAATCATTGCCAGCAAATACCTGGATATTGCAATGGTTCCTAAAAACATTTTAATTGCATTCGTAGTAGATGTCCCCATGTTCGACATTTATAATCTTCAAACTACATGGAAAATTGGTTCTTAAAATTTCTACTTAGCAGAGGAAGTCAAAATCATATGGGAGCAATGTAAGATGCACATCATCTCAATTGCCCTGTCTGCTCTTTGAATTATATGGAGTATAATTTCATTGAACCTACAGACCATATGAATTCTGTTATTTAAATATAAAAGATGAGATATTTTATCAACTGTGCAATAATCCATAGGATCTTAAATATAAAATATAATTATTAATTTTAAAATATTAAATATAAAAGACTAATACTAGGACTTGTTGCTGGATTATATGTATCTGAATTCCATTGAAAAAGATAAGAAGGATATTTATGGAGGACTGAAGGATATTCACGGAGGACTAGCATCTTTGGTATAAGGGTTTGTTGAGCCCTTTTCAGGACTGTCATCCACCTTTGTTGTCCAACTTTTACCCAACGCTCACTTCTGGCTCCAAGAAGTTATAAACATATCCATTGATCATATCTCAGTAAAACCATTTCAGCAGAGAAGCTAACCCAAGTTGAGACTAACCAAGAGTCCTCAAACCCTTCTGTGAGTTAGAGGAATGCGTTCCCCAAGCATATGAAAACTTCCCCTCATGGAATGAATAGATAAGAACAATTTTTTCCCCAATAGCCATGCTATAGAGCAGGGATCCCCAGACTTTTTACACAGGGGGCCAGTTCACTGTCCTTCAGACCATTGGAGGGCTGGACTATAAAATAAAAACTATGAACAAATCTATATACGGCTGTCTGGGATAATGGAGGCTGCAGTGCTGGCTGTGGTGGGACTGTCACACCTTGCATTGGCCCATCACCGCCACCACTATACCAGGCAGCAGTATACACAGTATGGAATCCCCTCCCTCAGATTGCTGCTCATCATGCTGACATCTTCCATTGTGCAGTCACATAATCCTTAGTGCAGCGCCTCGTTCTCCTTCAGTTACTCTCAGAACAAGGTGCCATGCAAAGGATTATGTCACCAGAAGTAGTACTGTATGTGAGTGATGCCTCGCTTAGAGGCACCACTACACACAGTGCTTCTCTCACTGACCACCAATGAAGGAGGTGCCTCTCCCGGAAGTGCAGTGGGGGCTGGATAAATGGCCTCAGGGGGCCACAGTTTGGGGACCCTTCATATAGAGTGTTTAGAGATCTGTTAGACATCAAAGGTGCCAATGTCAGTCAATGATGCTGAGTCATCTGCAGTCATCCTGACTTTTGATTTGCCACTGGTCTTGGTTGACTCTAGAAGAGAGAATAAGGCTGATGACCCTGTGAAACTTAACTCACGTAAATCCAACTCAGAAGCAAGTCAAGACATATAACACCTTGTGAAGTCATTAGTCCTCTTCAAAAAGGAAGGATGAATGACAAACAAAATGCTAATAGTATAATTTTCATCATTAATAATAATAATTACCTACCTCCATTTTAATGGATCCTTAAAAATTAGTAAACAAAGTCAAAACTAGATATTGGATTAGAATTGTGGTCTTCTGATTCCAAGTCCAGTGCCCTTTCAATACAATACGTTTGAACCTGAAGAATGTCATTCTGGCCCTGGGTACTTTTCCATAGACTTCAGGAATGTAGGTAAAAACTTTAGACCCGTAAGGGACCTTAAAGCTCACCAAGTTCAACCTTTTCTTAGATGAAAAAACAGAGATTCAGAAAATTTAAGTGACTTGCTGGGTGTCGAAGAGGTAGGATTGGAACCCAGACCTATTCCTAACTATAAGCCTACGGTGATACTGACTCTACCATGCTGCCTTTATTTTATGATTTAGTGGGAGGCAAAAAAAAAAAAAGATTCATTAATTTGGATGAAAGCCTCTACCCTCTTAAGTATTGGTTTAAGTGATGACCGGCAGAGGCTGTTACATTCCGTGGGCTACTGATTTATAGAAATATAGATCTAATGGGAGTTGCTGACTTGGGTGCATGTGAGTACACAGAAATGCCTTTTGTCTTCGTTGCTTTATTCCTCTTACAACCATTCCTCCATGACCTCTGTGTTTTAATCATCTCCCACTTCTTTAGGCATGTGGCATCTTCATGTTTCCTAGAATCATCCATTTTGGCACCCTTCCAGATCTACCTTCTCTGCATAATTTCCTGTCATCCAGACCTTTCTCAGCTGCCTGACCTTACTGTCCACTTTGCCAAAGTGACATTTAGCTAATCTGATCAAATGTCATATTAATTAATACTGGCCCTTCATCCTGCTGCCCTCTACTCTCAAATAATATAATTATGTTTTCCCGGGGACCTTCTGGAGACAATGCCTTAATTCAAAGGAGTAACTGATGATGGGCATTTCGGGTGCTGTGGAGAATTACATGGAAGAATGGAAAGAAATATTTTGGTCTATTTGGGAGACTATTTTTCATTCTTCAAATCATAACATTAATATAGCCCCATGTACTGAGGATACAATTTTTATACTTTCCTATGTCTTACTGTTATATGGCTTCTTTAGGTGTTTCCAACACAATCTTGCATGAGTGTGTTAGGGATATGATGGGGTAGGGGAAGTCATTGCCTTGAAGTTTTCAGTTTCTTAGCTTTTCTCTTAAATCAAGCCTTCTTCACTCCTTCTAAGAGTTACATTTCCTCTGCCTCTTTCCTGAATCTTCTTTCAAGGAACAAACCAAAAGGCTTCAAAGATCTTCATCTGACTTCATTTCAATAGCTTTCTAATCACCCACACCCCTGATTCGTGTGCTTATCTTTACTAGCCTCTTCCCTTCCCTTTCTCTTTATGTGTATCCAATATAGGGATAATTGGTGGCCTGAAGTGCTGTTGGTTGAAAATAGAGATCCTCTGGATCATGGAATCTCTGCCCTCTTCATCCTAAATTGCACTGGCATCATCCCCTGCTCTCTTCTCATCTCTGACCTCTGATAAGGAGGCGACTCTTCTCTTTACCAAGATCAACTTTGTTCCATATGTTCATGACCCCAATCTTCTCCTCCAGAAGATTTCTTCTTCATTTGCTCAATTTTTAATAATCAGTTTCTTCCTATATATGTATTCTTTCATTTAAGAAAACTTTAAAATATCCAGAAGTCTCCCTAATTTTAGGCAGGGGGAAGTCATCAGACTCTACTATTAAAGCTGCCATCCTCTATCTCTACCTCCTTTTCTCTATCAAATTCAGGAAAAATGTATTTATTGCTTCAACTTTATTTCTAGCATAATTGCCTGCCTTCTACCCAATAGGAACAGAATGAAAGTTGTTGAATTGACTTTGGTTGAATGCAACCAAAAATAACAATGGCTGGAAGCTTATAGTGCTTTAAAGTGTGGGGAACAGTTAGTATTTGTTATTTAATATGAGCCTCATAATAGTCCTCTTAGAGATTTTATAAAGAACAAAATGGTTTTTATCCTCATTTTACAGATAAAGAAACTGAGAAACAGAGAGAGTGAGCAACTTGCTTGTGGTTATATGAATGTTCAGTGTGGAGATGGCCCTCGAATCTCCATCCACAAGCTACCCTGGCCCAGCACTCCATCTAAGTAAGCACCAGGTTTCCAAAGTTTGCTCCCTCCTACTCAGCACCTCTGTTAGTAGATATTGGAAGGTTTTCTTTCTCTAAATCCAGTGCTTCCATACTTGCTTAACCCTGTCAGCTGACCTTAATAGGACAAATAGGATGATTTATTATCTCCTTTACTTCCGTGCCCTTTTATGCTATCTTGCTGCCTGACATCATCCAAGGAGAGAAATTGATATTCCCCATCTGGCATAGATCCTTAGATGTGTGAGGGTCTTCAGAACCCGTCTGGTGCAACCCAGATCTGTCAGAGAATCCTTTATGCCACATTTCTCTAGACTGGTGTGGTACAGTGGAATGAGCCCTGGCTCTGACATTAGAGGATCTGAGTTGAAACCCTAATGCTGATGCTTACTACCTTCAGCAAGTCATTTAGCCTCCATATACCTCAGTTTCCCTATTTATCAAATTAAAAAATTGGACCCCAAAGGAATTGGGATTTCCTGCCTGAACTAGGTCTATGGTCTATAACTACCCAGATTTTGCTCAAAGGCATCTAGAAGGAAGCTGTTCACTGCTCTCTTGGACAGCTCTAATCATGAATGAGTTTTTCTTGACAACATCTCCAAATTGTACTCAATTACTCTTCTGGATGAAAACCATCAAATTCTTGTTTTAAAACACCCCTTGTCTTAGAAGCAATCCTGGGTATTGGTTCCTAGGCAGAAGAGTGGTGAGGGCTAAGGCAATGGACATTAAATGATTTGCCTACCCAGTTTTGAATCCAAGACCTCCTGTCTCTAGGTCTGGTTGTCAATCCATTGAATTACATAGCTGTCCCCCCAAATCTTTAAGTTCTTGAAAATAGTCATCATGCTCCCTTCACCCCAAGACCAAAACAAAACCATTTTCCTTTCCTTAGACTGAATATCTACCATTGCTTCCATAAGATGGCATATGTATTTACTCTCCAGCTTATCTTCATCTGAACACTCTCCAATTCATGAATGCCCTTCCTAAAATTGTCCCATAACTGCATGTTGTTGTTCAGTCATTCATTTTTGCCCAACTCTTCATCACCCAATGGACTATAGCTACCAAAGGAGTTTTCTTGGCAAGGAGACGGAAGTGCTTTGCCATTTTCTCCAATCCAGTGGATCCTTTTGTCAGGCAATCAGAGATTAAATGACTAGTCCAAAGTCACACAGCTAGAAAGTCTCTGGGAAAAAATTTGAAATCAGGTCTTCCTGATTCCAAGATCAGTGCTGTATTTGCTGAACCACCATACTGATTTCCTTGTGATCTAATTGGGGGTTTTCTTGGCAAGGCTACAGGAGTGGTTTCCTTTTCAAGCACATTTTATAGAGGACAAAACTGAGACAAATAGGGTTAAGTGTCATACCCAGGGTCACAAAGATATTAAGTGTCTGAAGCTAGATTTGAACTCATAAAGATGAGTTTTCCTGATTCCAAGTCCAGTATCTTTTCCACTATTCCACCTGGATGCCCATAATTGAACTCAATAATCCAAATTGGGGGGGGGGGTGGGCAGCTGGGTAGCTCAGTGGATTGATATCCAGGCCTACAGATGGGAGATTCTAGGTTCAAATCTGACCTCAGACACTTCCTAGCTGTGTGACCCTGGGCAAGTCACTTAACCCCCACTGCCTAGTCCTTACTGCTCTTCTGCTTTAGAACCAATACACAGAATTAATTCTAAGACAGAAGGTGAGGGTTATTTTAAAAATGTGGTCTGACTAAGGCAGACAATAGGAATGGCTGCTATTTTTCTCCTTATTCTAGTGCACAATAATTCATTCTTAAAGCTAAAGATCATATTCACTTTTTTTTATTTCTTTGTTCCTCTATAGATTCACTCAGTTCATTCACAAAAATTCCCAGAACTTTTATTACATGCAAAAGATAGAAGAAATAGCTGACTTTGATTGCTAAAGAAAGTTCTAGTTACAGAATAGTTTGGCTTGATTCAGTCTAATTGAAAAAAAAATCCAGTATCTGGCCAGTATCACCTCCTATGACTATGGACCGGTTTAGCTTCTGAAACAGAAAAACAATAGCATCATTGCATTGAGCAACAGCACTTGATTTGGAAGTAGTCTCTGTTGCAGAACATTTGAGAATTGAGAACTGGAAAAATCCCAGATGGTTAAAGTTCATTTCCTTTCTGGTGGGAGAGAGTGCAAAAATGCAGCATCTGCCCCACCAGACCACACTCCAGAAAAGAAGTCAGCTAGAGTCTGATTTGAAGAGGCTTTGGCAGGTAGAATGAATTGAGTGATGCCCTTGGAATCAAGAGTTGGCTTAGCATCCCACATCAAAAACTTATTAACTGGGTGACCATGGGCAAGCATTTTTATGTCTTGATGACTCAATTTCCTCATTTCTAGTTGATAGGGATTAGATCTGTGATTTCACTGATGTAGGGAATATCTGATAAGGATACCCCTTCGAACAATGCTGATCTGTGCCTTTTCTGAAATGTATAGTATTAGAGAGTTTCCTTTCCCAGGAAGAGGTTAAGTGACGTGCTCAGGGCCACACAGCCAATATGCATCAGAGGTATGTGCTAACCCTAAATGCCCTTATCTTTGAGGTTAGACCTCTATTAGCTATTGCACACCACTCACCTATAAAATGTGAATAATAATTCTCATAATACCTATCTCTCAGGATTTCTGTGAGACTCAAAAATCCTATTTATTTTAATGATCTATGGATCTTAAAATGCAATAAAAAATGCCAATTACTACTATATTCTGTTTTCAGGATAAATCTGACCATATTTGCTCAAAAATCATCATTTACCATCTTGTGCCTTTGTATAAAAATAGATAATAATAGTGAGCTAGACAGCATTTACATGGTGTTTATCAAAATATCTCATTTTATCCTCACAAAATTAAGGAAAGAAGATGCAATTATCACCCTCATTTAACAGATAAGAAAACTGAATCTGAGAGACTTAAAGTGACTTAGTCAGGATCACACCACTAGTAAATGTCTGAAGCTGGATTTGAACTCAGTTTTTTCTTGACCCAAACCAAATGTTTTTTGCAGTGCTCTACCTCATTGCCTAGACAGCAAAAGGTAGATAGATAATAGATAGATAGATAAATAGATAGATAGATAGATAGATAGATAATTAAATGTATAGATGGATAAATAGATAACTAGATAAATAGAATGGACAGATGGATAGATGATAGGTGAATAGACAGATAAATAATAAATGAAAACTAGTTAGAACTGCATATATTTATTAGTCACCTACTATGTGCCAAGAAGTATGCTAAACCTTGGGACTACAAATACAAGATGAAAGTACCTCTGCTGTCAAAGAACTTACCTATTAGTAGGAGAAGGAAACAGGGTCCTAGGAAAACAGTAACAAAGGGAGAAATAAACTTTAATTTCCTTTTGTTGACATTTCAATCCCTCTACTATCTGCTACCATTTCACACTATGTTGTTACTCCCTCTTTTCTATATTACAGTACAACTGATCTGCTTTCTGACCTCCATACATCATGTTTCCCTCCTCTATGCCTTTGCTTGCATTTCCTTATGTTTGTAATGCCCTTCTTCTGAATATTTATTTATTGAACCCTTATACATTCTTTAAAGTCCAACTTGAATGCTATTTTCTCTATGAAGACTTTCTAGACCTACTCCTTTATATAATGCTACAAGTTAGTGTTTGTCTCAAGGAACTCATAGAATATAGTCTCCCCACTTTTTAAAATACTTTTCTCTGAGAGACTAGAGTTCTCCATCCTCATGTCTTATCTCTCACTGACAATGTAAGATTATTGCAATGTCAAAAACTGGGCATCCTTTGAATGAATTTTGTACCTAGTGGAAAGCTCAGCAGGCACTAGGCATCCAGCAAATATTTTTGAGATTAATACATGACATAGGAGAGGAGTGAGAAGCAGCTTAATGTAGTGAAAAGAATGAACTGTCAATTAGAGTCAGAAAGCCTGGGTTCAAGGTTTCCCATTTTGAGACACATTGACTATTATATGTAATAACTGTTAAACTCAGAGGGAAGGCACTATCCATTGGTGGTGATGGAGTACTGAGAGGATCTTTTGCTAAATGAAAGATTTCCGTTGATCCTTGAAGGAACACATCCTTGCTTCATCTAGACCGCTTAGATTGTTGTTGTTGTTATTCAATTGTTTCTCAGTCATGACCAGCTCTTTGTGACCCAACTTGGAATTTTCTTGCCAAAGATGCTGCAGTGGTTTCCCATTCCTTCTCTAGTTTATTTTGAGGATGTAGAACTAAGGCCAATAGGGTGAAACAACTTGTCCAGGGTCATATAGCTAGTAAATGTTTGATGAAATGAACTCGGGTCATCCTGACTCTAGGCCTGGTGCTCTAGCTACTGTACCACTTAGCTACCCATCACTTAGATTACTAGGGCTAAAACTATTTCTCACAGAAATCTGAGATGGGAATAAATTTAAGAATTGGGAACCTAGTTCTCCTTTTGAGAAGCTAGGCACTCCTAGAACAATGAGCACAAGAACAACTACGAGGGCAAAAGAGGACTATGATTGACTAACTTGTCCAAAGCAATATAGCTAATAAGTATCAAAGCTGAGATTTGAATCCAGGTGTCCCTGACTCCACATCTACCTTTCTCTATTCAACCATGCTTCCTCAACATTGAAAAAAAATCTTGTTTTTGTTTATGTTTCATGTAGTTGATTTATAGATGTCCTTACTACCTCTAAATCACCCTTCCTGGTTCACTGTCCATAGGAAAGAGGCAATTTCCATGCTAAACACAGAGCTAAATAAGTTCTGGCCAAGTAAATATGGACTCCCCTTCTGTGAGGCTGCTTAGTCAGGCAGTGCTGTGAAATATTCATAGATAAGTCTGTCAGAAGGGGAGGAGAGGCAGAGATAGTTCAAGAGTTCCCAACTCCCTGGGACTTGACAGGGTCTGATGGCTTCATTTCTCCTTTCTCAGCTCTCAGTGAGCAGTAGCTGAGAGGAAAGCTTGTTGGGCAGGATCCTAATTTTTTCTAGTTGCCATTAAAATCAAGCAATCTGAATTTGAGGAATTTCTTGGGGGATGCTGGCTCATTGAAGGTTGGGGTGGGGGGCTGAAGACTGACCCTTTCTTTTTGGAGCCACTCATTTTCTTCACTAATTGCAATAAGGGATTTACTTTAGAAATAATTTTGTCCAGAACCTATGGACTTGACAAGCTGGGCTTAAAGATTGAACAACAAAGTAGCAGTGGGATTCCTGGGTGCTGATCTCACTTCAGTGTTTGTCCTTGTTGTCCTTTATACTTGAAGAGGACCAAAATGACATCAATGGTGATGTCTTTTGACTTGCACATGAATTGGATTGGAATGAGACAGAGTTGCACAGAGTTGTCTACCTCATTCTCTCTCCAGAGTCATCAAAGTCTAGTGGAAAGATCAAAGTTAAGACAACTGGCAATGGCTTGGGATGCAGTGGATGACATTGGCTTTTTGAATCTCTGACCCTAGCACGTGTTTCATCTGCCTTATGGCCACTGGAACAAATTGTTCTTAATTGCCCCTTCTTCTGGGTGTGGATCTTCACAGGACTGGGGTAGTAGTCACTCTCCCCCCTCCCCACTGTGGAAAGGAAACTAACACAAGTTCTGGACTTTCTGCCACTGTGTTGGAACAAGCAACAGTGGGAATATTAGAGAGAGAAGAAATTGACAAGACTGAAAGTTGGGGGGGGGGATTAAGAAAATTAGCACAGATATAGTATAGACAGGAATAAGAGAAACCCTCCACCAGCCTGTGAGGCCTGGCCTCAACTCCAAAGATGAGAAAGACTCCAACCTTATTTAGGGACATCCCTCCTCCCTTTTCCCTAATTCCTCTCCAATCTGAACTGGTTATTAAAATTTATCTGATTTGAATATCGCAGTCAAATAAGTGGACTATCTTTTCTGGGGCAAAGAAGGAGCTGAACCTCAGGTCAGTCATCCAACTACAAACAGTCCTAATTGGAAACCTGCTGGGTGACCAAAGTCTGGGGAAAAGCTTGTCCCTCAGGAGGGTCCAAGTTTACATGCTTTGGACATCTTTGGCATCAATCCATAGAGAAAACATCCCTGCAGGCTATCATAAGTGGCTCAGTTCTTGAACACCCCATTTTGTTCAAAAATAGTCCCTTGGTAGGGGGCATCTCTCTCCTTTGCCTCACCAGCAGCCATATTCCCTCCTTCCCTTCCACTCCTCCATTCCCTGCTACAAACCTTCTGTATCCCCTGTTCTTCATATCCACCCATTCTTTCCCTATAAATATTACACCAGCAATTCACTAACAGCCTTGAGGACTGGGTTTAACCTATATACTGAGACAGTTTACTGGGTGTGGCTACTATAACTGCTACAGCTTCTTGGAGCCACAGGTGTGAGCTGGATGTGTGAGCAGATGGACCCCAAAGGGAAAAACATCCCTGAAAAGGGTTTGGCAATCCTTCACATGGGAGGTACTATTCTTCCCTGAACATCACATACACCCCTCAATGTATGGCTTAGTGAGAAGACCTTAGCTGCTACTAAGAGTCAGAAGTTGTTGCTCTTTCATTCAATAACGTCTGACTCTTCATGACCCCATGAATCATGGTACACAAAGTCCTTCTTTCCTCCACTTTTAAATTTGTTCTAGCTTATGTTCATTGCCTCCGTGACACTGTCTACCCATCTCGGTTTCTGCCATCCCCTTCTCCTTTTGCCTTCAACCTGTACCAATATCAGGAAGACCTGAGTTCCACTTTTGACTGTGAGTAGCAAAACATTTTCAGTTCTGGGCTTCAATTTCCTCTTCAGTAAACAAAATGATAATTATAATGACTTACATTTAAGGTTGGCAAGGTATTTTCTTGACAATTATCTTTTAATTTAAGGTCTTTGGAACAAAGGCTTGAAGATGAAAGAACTCAGAAACTATCTAGTCCAACCCCTCCATTTTACAGATGGGAAGACTGAGGACTCTGGGAATGTTGAATAACTTGAATTAGGCACACAGATAGTAATTATGAGAGGCAAGATTTGAACTGGGTCTTCTGAATACTTGCCTCAGTACCATATTTACATTTTATATGAGCTTATTATCCCTTCCACCTCTGATATTCCAGGGTTCTAATATTCAGTTCTCATGTTTACTGTCATTCTCAGTCCACATGCCCAATGAAACTAATTTTCTCTGTTTACCCAGGGAATTCACAAAGGATTTGATTTAATCATCATAGGGGAACTTGGTATAGGCATTTTTTAATAATGCTCTAGTCTGTCCTTAACTTATCAGTCCTAAATAGTGGTAAGCACAGAGATCTTAAGTGACTTGTCCAGAGTAACACAGTAAGTCGGCATTAGAGGCAGAATTTGAACCTATCACTTCATAATTCTAAGCCTAGCATTCATTTTAAATCAAGAATCCTAGTTTGGGAGCTGAAAATGATGAATTCAATGCCTTCATTTTGCATACGGGGAAACTGAGGTCAAGGTCAGTGAACTGATTTGCCCAAGCCACACAGACAAAAAGTGTCAGCCTTAAGATTTGAATGTGAATTCTATGACTCCAAGCACAGAGTTTTTCCGATCATACTACATTTCATCTCAGGAGCAGGAACCATACATTGCTTAAGTAATGGGGCAATTCAGATCTCCATCCTTTGAGAGGTATTTTGATGCTTGGGAAGTGTGGTTGCCTCTGGGAAAACTATAGGATGGGAGGATTTTTAGAACCCTTAAAAAAAACCCTCACTTCCTGTTGCCAGTAAAGTGCCCAACTCTTTCACCAGGATCATTTACGAGGGGCTACAAAATTCTAGTTGAAGATGAGGTCAGCTGTGAAGTCAGTTCACCAACCCAGTCCTCCAGTTTGTACTAAACTCTCATATTCCCCTGGGAAAAGTGGCTAGCTGCCTGTGTCTTTGATTTCTTCACATCTACTGATTGCATTTGACTAGTTGCCAAATAATCCTATTTTGGTTACTGAGCTCATATGACAGAGCTGTGAATAACAAGGCGGGTTTATTCTTTTCACACCAATTGAGTCATGAATAACGATCAGATATAGATATTTTTGGTGCGGTCAAAAATTTGTTCTTCTCCTAAATGTGTTCTCTCCTTCCCTCCTTCCTTCCTTCCTTCCTTCCTTCCTTCCTTCCTTCCTTCCTTCCTTCCTTCCTTCCTTCCTTCCTTCCTTCCTTCCTTCCTTCCTTCCTTCCTTCCTTCCTTCCTTCCTTCCTTCCTTCCTTCCCTCCGTCCCTCCCTCCCTTTCTTCCTTCCCTCCTTCCTTTCTTCCTTCCTTCCTTCCCTCCTTCCTTCTTTCCTTCCCTCCTTCCCTCCTTCCCTCCTTCCCTCCTTCCTTCCTTCCCTCCTTCCCTCCTTCCTTCCTTCCTTCCTTCCTTCCTTCCTTCCTTCCTTCCTTCCTTCCTTCCTTCCTTCCTTCCTTCCTTCCTTCCTTCCTTCCTTCCTTCCTTCCTTCCTTCCTTCCTTCCTTCCTCCCTTCTTCCTTCCTTTCTCCCTCCCCTCTCTTCTCCTCTCCCCTCTCCTCCTCCCCTTCCCTTATTTCTCCTTCCTTTCCCATTCTTTTCTTTCCAGATTTCTCCCCAACTTCCATTCCTTTTCCCCTACCCTCTTAAACTAACCTGTAATTATACTGACACACAAGAAAAATTCAAAAGGCTGACACTGCAAAGGATAGCCTTGCATACTTTCCAAACAATCTGGAGGCAGTTTATATGGAGGGGTCCTTGATCTCATATGAAAAAATTTCCATTAAAAAAACTTTCCACTTCCTGAAAAAACACTCCAGAAAGCATTATTGCTCACCTCCTGTGCCACATGCTTATTTACGGATGCTACAAATCCTAGTTCTGTGAGTGACATTGATTGAACAATAAAATCAATCACAACATTTATTAAGTTTATAAAATGTTGCAGAACAAGACAGCATCAGCTCCCATATTCAGGATAGAGAAGGACCAGATTGAAACATGCTGGGGTCCCAGAATGTCTATCATCAAGGGATAAGAAGAATTGAGTCAACAATTTCTCATCCATTTATGATTCAGATTAATCCCTTCATGAGGCAAATAAATCACAGTTTTAAGAAATATAAGGAATATTTATTAAAAATCTCTAGCATTGGACACAGGGGTCTTAAAATTTATAGTCTTTTTTACTCTTCTTGCCCTAAACCCAGGGCTGGTTCTCAAAATATCGTGTAATTATTGTACATAACAGAGAAGTAGCATTGTGTAGTGGACAGAAAGCTAGGAATATTTGTTTTGTTATCCTTTCTCAGTCACTCCTTGTATGACCACGGGCAATCCAGAAGTTCTGTTTCTTCATTTGTAAGATGGAGGAAATTGTACCATACTCTGTACCTAACCATATTCTTGTTAGACTTATTGAACTGATTTCTTCATCTGTGAAATGGGGATAATTAAATCTCCTACTTCAACCTCACAAGATTCAAGAGATACTGTATGTAGAGGGTTTTGCAAGTCTTCAAGTACCCTGATTATGTCCATTTTTAATTAACCCAGGCTCACAGAGAGTACAGCGGAAAGGCTCCCTATTTGCAGCTAGTAGTTCTTATTTTGAATCTCAAGCTTACTACTTACTACCCATGTGACCTTTGATCCATCACTCAACTGATCTGAACTTTAATTTCCTCAGGTATAAAAGGAGGGAATTAGGTAAAATAGCTTTCATAGTCCCTTTCATATCTAAATCTATGATTCTAAACAATCCCAGTCAGAGACAGGAATTGAAGTCCTTTCCTTAAAGAGTATTCTGTCAGCCTCCTTAGAGATCTTTAAGTCTTATTTATACCTCTCTACTGTCTCTCTAAAAAAGAATGAGATCAGAAGACCAGATAAGGAGCCAAGTAGTCTCTTAGTCTCTCTTCTGAGTATCATGCACTGGGAAAACAAAAGAAATCCAAATAAATAAACAAAATAAAACAAAACCCCTCAGAGTTATAGGACCTAAATTCAATTCCTAGGTATTACCTACCTGTATGACCTTCTATATATCATGTCATTTCCTTGAACCTCATTTTACTTACCTTTAAATTGGGAGGAGGGTAGGATACATAGCCTATGAGCCCAGTCTATAGATATGAGATCAGATTCAGCTTTTCTAATCTCAAATATTCTGCTTGCTGTGTAAGTCACTCATCAAATCAGTTTATTACATACAAGGAGGATCTTTGGAAAGGAAGTGTGAAAGTCTCAGCAAGGATTCATTTATTTTTTTTTCAAGAGCTAGGTTGTTATTGGCAACTATTGAAATGATGACTACATAACGACATGATCCAAGTTTTCTTCTGGAGCGATTTTAAATAGGGACCTTTAAATTAACATTTTTTTGCACCAAGGTCATGTTCCACCCTTCCCCTCTGAGAAGGAGAGCATGCCTTTTGTCCAGCTCTTCAGTGATATTGTTGAAAAAAAGAATGGTCTGTGTTCTCCAACAGACTAAGCAAAGGGCTTTGGATCGAGTTTTTCATCCATTGTACGGCCCCAGGATAGAAACCCCTTTTGATGGGCATTTGTGAGTCGCAGTAATTGTAACCAAAATGTGCACTGGCATTTTTTTAAATCTGGCCTTTAGTTAGGAACATTAAATTTCAAATCTGTTTTTAATAGCTCCTGTCACCAACCTTAAATCCAATGAAGCTTCAGTAACTCCTGCATTTCATCCATATCCAAGCATATTTCAGAACCTGGGGAAACTCTCTTACTGGATGAGAAAAAGCCCATGACAAAGTATTTTGGGTCCCACATTTGTGTATTTTCACAGGCTATCCATTACCCATTCCTGGAGTTATCTCCCTTCTTACTTTCACCTACAGGAATCTCTGACTTCCTTCAAGCATCCCTTTAAATATCCCACTCATTTGCACTAACAACATTATTTGACATAGATTTTGTATTAATTTATTTGTTTATATGCTCCTCTGATCACTCATCTTTGTTTCTCCTCACTGTGTAGCTCTTTGAGGGCTAGTACAGTTTCACTTTTGTCTTTGTATCCTCAAAGAGTAGCATAATGTCCATGTTCTACATTACAGATGCTTATTAATGATTGATTTGTGTGTCTGAAGCTGAAGAAGTTCAGATTTAGGACTAGGATGAAGGAATTTAAATTCAGGCAAGAACAAATTTCTAATCCAATAAATTCAAAGGAGGAAACTGGGGCCAGGAGAGGGGAATGGACTCTGAGGACATGGAATGGTTTCATTTTTGCCTTTGTATTTTCAGCACCTAGCACAATACCTGGAAACTTAACATTGAAACTTGAATTGAAGATAGAACTGTTAGGTTGTGAGAGTACTTTGCAATTAACTTTGATAGAACATCACTTCTATGAAGTCTGGGAATTTTTGTTCTTGCCCTTGTATCTCCAAACCCAAGTATATAATTATTGCCTAGCATAGGATCTCATACATAATAGGTGCTTAACAAATGATTATTGATTTGTGTATGAAGTGCTTGTTCAATTGAACAAACAAAAAAGACTAGGAATTTGTGGAATTGACATCTGTTCAGATCTTCCCTGAGGTTTTGCAAGCATTAAGCAACACTTTGAATTCCTATCCCCCTCTGTTTTTTAGGGCTATCTAGTAAATGGATAGATTAATATGATAGGTATTGCTCTAGCGTACCTAGAAGCTTGGTTAAATCACAGAAGCTTGAATTTATCAAAGCATCTTCCCTTTGGAAAAATGTTTCTCATCTAAAACCTTCTATTTTTACATCTGACATTGAAAAAAAATAAGGCCTCAAAGACCAAGGATATGAGTCAACAGCATAAGTCAGGGATAGTATTTAGCTCTAAAGCTGAAAGGTACCTCAGAAACAAGCTAGTCTAATTCCCTCTTTTTAAATAAGGAAATTGAGACTCTGAGAAATTAAGCAATTTGGCCAAAGTTACTCAAAGTAAAGTGTCAGAGGAGAAATTTGAACCCATGTCCTTTCACACCAGATTCATTACTAATTCATTTGAGACATCAAGACTGACTATGAAAAGATTCATTCATTGAGGAAGACACTATAGTGTATTATCTTGATGAAGCATCTCCTCTCTGTAGAGCTGGCAACATGAGTGTCCTAAGGACAAATGAGTTCAAAATCTCCATTTTTACATTCCCCTTGAGGCCTGAGGAAGACTAATCTCTCTGATGAGTCTTGTAAACAGACCAGCTATGAAATTACAATAATTTGAGGATAAGAGGAAAAGAGAACAAAACCAATAATTGCTAGGTGCATTGACAGAAAGCCCGTTAGGGGGCAGTCCCCTTTGGCTTGAAAGTATACATACAAAACAAATATATTTAAACCCCACACAGTTCAAATCACCACATTCCAAAGTTCACTCTGGATCTTCTGGTGCAGTGTGTGGTCTGTGGAGGCATCTTAATGGTGTCTTCTTCAAACAGTTCACTTTCTGTATTTGGAGAGGTAGCATGTTTCTTAACCTAAAGTTCTTCTCAAAAGGAATTTAAACTTTGAAATTTAAAATAATAATAATATTTATATATCCCCCCCTGAAGAGGGTGATTGAAAAACACAGAGATCACTCAGGGATGCATGGCTGAGTTATGAATTATATGAATGAATTGGCAAGAGAAATCAAAAAACATAAAAAATCCAAATAAAAAAGGATAATTTGTGGATAAAATATAGACTATCAAAGTCTTATGTGTAAAAATTCTAAGTATAGGAAAAATATAGCTATAAAAGGTCCTTGAATCAGGGCCCAATTAAAATTATATAAGCATTAAGCATTTACCCAGTCAGTAGCCAGGACTACAGAAAGTTTGCCACACTATGAAAGATAGAAAATGGACTAGATTAGAGGAGCCAGGTAAGAGCCAAGTCTGAGATACTTGGTAGAATGTGGAACAAGGAAGACCTGCCTTTAATACAAGTTAAACAGCCGCAACCTCAACCCCCAAACAAGTTCAAGTCCTCTTGTCATGGCTCAAAATTATATCAACCCCATTGGGATTGTTTGGTCTCTTTGACCTTGTGCTCCATTGGCACTATGCAGTTTAGCTTTGTGCTTCTTTGACTCTGTGCAATGGCTCTTTGGTGTATATCTTGTCCTAGAATCAGACAGAATCATTAAGCAAAGTCCCATAAATTTTTTTAAAGAATCAATGGCATCATTTTTATAGTCTCAAGCTTTGGGTATGCATTGAAATTATAGTAAATATATTTTAAACTTATATTACGGCAAAATAAAAAAAAAGTTAAAGAAAATCTCAATACTGGTGACATGTGCTTCATATATAAAAAGGAGAGAAAAATAAAAAAAAAACTGAAATAGAATAATTTAATTACAATAGCAAACAAACTTACTAGCATATTTAACATGAGTCTGCTGTATGACATTTAAAGAAAATGGGTACTTGTCACAAGTTTTTCAGGTGTAGCAATATTTCAACCTTGGCAAATACATTTTTAAACAAAGTAAAACTTATTTGTTCTAGAACATCATCAAGAAATCTAGATTGTTTTGGTGGAAGTAAAATGAGCTGAGAAGTTATAAATGATAGAGATGCTCCTCTTTTGGGAGTCATCCAGGGCTACCATGCCCTGGGATGAACTTCCCAGCTCCTTTGGTATGAGACTGTGATGTCCCATCTATTCTCATTTTTATAAATGTGGGATGTGGGGATTTTAATTCAGCTACTAAAATGGACCTTACCTCCTGTTAGAGGCAGGCAAAATGATCAGAGTTGTTGAAAAAATAAAATCATGTCTAAAAGACCCCTTAAAATCAATTTGAGATATTTAGCTCATTAAATTTTCCAAAAGTTGTGATACAATTGCAACCAGTTTTGATGAAGTCCATCCAATCTCTATGTGACAATTTACAAAGTCAAAATAGAAAAAAGGCTATTTTTTTAAAAAAACATGGGCTTATTTAATAATGTTTGTTCATGATAGTTATAGGGGAAAAGCAAAAGAATATAACAGTAGTTAAAACCTAGTACATTAAAATGATTCAGTGTAACAGAATAGTTTTGAATATATTAATATATGAACTTAAAACCAACAAAATTAAATCTTAAACAAAGCAATCAACAAAATGCAATAAAATACAGATATTTTTATAAAACTTTGGAATCTGAAAAGCCATAAAAATATAACCTCCAGTCTCTTTAAAGTTCGTTTTTTTTTTTTTAATTATCCATTGAGATTCCTTTTGTCAGCACTGTGGAATTCCCTATAGAGGAGAACATGGGTTTTAGGAATCTCAAATTGGGAAGGTCCAAATGGCAAAGAGTTGAAGGGAGATTAATTTTGCCCCTGGATCGCAGGTGAGATAAGTAAAAAGATAAGTATACTCAAAAAATATCCTTTGAAATAGGAAATGTACTATTCTCTCATAGAATACACCATACTTGTGATCAACTTCCTGTTTGGAAAAGTCTCTTCCTTCTCCTTATCCCCCCCCCAGGTCCCCAGCCATGTGGAGACTAATTGTAGCCTAAGGAAAGAAAACCCCAGTTTTTACCAGTTGGTTTGTGATTCCAAAGACACAGGGGCAGGTACCAACAGCCTGGGTCTTGGGGCTGGCCTAGGATGATCTGGCTTAGAGGAGTAGAGTTGCTGGGGCTGGGGCTGGGGCTTAGAGAGCGATCTGGGTCAAGAAAGTCAAGTGGATGGCTGGAAGCAAGCACAGATAGAAGGAGGTGGGAGCAGGCAGCAGGAGCAAGCTGAACCAAGAGAGCCTTGGCATGAGAAACGTGGCTTGAAAAAAATTATCTAGGCTATCTTAAAAAGAAATTGAACTTCTCATCCAATCTTGTGGTTGCCATTAACTGTAAAATTTGAAATTATATCTCTAATAATAAAAGTATTATACTTTATGAGGTTTAGCAGGATTATTAGAAATCAAGGATTCAAAATAAAAACCACATGCCCATGGCTGATTAGTTCATTCAAAATCCCTCCATTTAGCTTACTTGCTACATCATTGCAATGGAAGAGAAAAAAGTGTGGTAGGCATTTCTGCCACTTAAATACCAATTGTGATCTCACCTATGTGGAGACTCAGATGAGATTATAGGGAATTCTGGGAAATACCAAGGACTTCTGGTGATTTAAGTCTAGGGTTCAAAATCTCCATTTTTACAGTACATATATTTCTTCTACAATTCCCAGGTTTAAAAATGACTTTCAAATTAAAACTGAGAGAATTATTTAATAGAGGTAGACAATAATAATAAAATGCATCTGGAAGAACAAAGGACCAAGAATATCAAGGGAATCAATGGAAAAATATGAAGGAGGTTGACTTACCTGTACCAGAGCTCAAACTGCATTATAAAATAGTGACCATCAAAACAATTTGATACTAGCACTCAATAAACAGTCATAAATGTCCATAGTAATTTAATGTTTGGCAGACCCAAAGACACAAGCTTTTGGAAGAATCCACTATTAAACAAAAACTGCTGGGACAACTGGAAATCTGTATGGTAGAAAAAGGCAGAGACCAATACCTTGACCCATTTACCAAAGGAAAGTCAAAATGGAAACATGGTTTAGAAATAAAGAGTGAAGGGGCAACTAGGTTGCTCAATGGGTCACAGCCTTAGAGCTGGGAGGTCTTGGATTCAAATATGACCTTAGACACTTCCTAGCTATGTGATGCTGGGCCAAACACTTTATCCCCATTGCCTAGCTGTTAGTGCACTTCTGACTTGTGTAAGAGTAAAATTAATATCCAATAACTCCAAGTATTATATTTTATAAGATTTATTAATAGTCACTTGAAATAGAGGAAATAGACAAAACCTGAGTAAAGAGAGGTTTTCCATGAATGAAATTAGCAGAATAGAGAGGAGTGGGTGGGGTTACTGAAACTTTATCTTCAAATGTAAGAATGAAAGTGGGATGCTGGGAATTGTAGTTCAAGGGTACAGAAATTAATTACACACTTGGAATTCCTATAAATAAAAATAAATCTGGAAGCTTATTATTAGATTTATAAGCATTCATTAGTAAAGAGAGAAATAGGTTTCAGCTTTTCTAACTTTAGGTAAAAATCTGATCCTCCATTGCAGTTAATGCTCTGAGTCATTGCTTGTCAGAGATCACCTGGTGAGATAAGCAAACAAGAACAGAGATAGAGTTAGTTCTGAGACTGTGTGTGTGTGTGTGAGAGAGAGAGAGAGAGAGAGAGAGAGAGAGAGAGAGAGAGAGAGAGAGAGAGAGAGAGAGAGAGAGAGAGAGAGAGAGAGAGACCCAGAGACAGAGAGAGACCCAGAGACAGAGAGAGACAGAGAGACAGAGAGAGACAGAGAGATGGGTGGGGGGGGTATCACCTGTTTCCCTCCCTGGAGAGGTAGGTGATGTGCTGGGATGTTGATGCTGGCTGCTCCAGGACACATGACTCTGATTTCTATGTTGAGTCCCTGGGGTGCACAAGATCAAATCTGGGATGGAGGTCCCCTAAATATTTTACTTCATTTGGAACCAATACACAATATTGGTTCTAAGATCAAAGGTAAGATTGAAAAAAAGAGAGAAATTATATATAAGAGGAGTATAGAATAGTTTACCTGTCAGAGCTATGGATGAGTGAAGAATTTATGTCCAAATAAGAAGTTTAGAACATTATGAGATATAAAATAGATAAATTTGATTACATTAAATTAAAAAAATACACAAACAAAACTGATGCATCCAAGATTAGAAGGGAAACAACAAACTAGAGGAAAATTTGTAGCATGTGTCTCTGACAAAGGCCTCATTTCTCAAATAAATAGATAACTGAGTCAAATTTATAAGACTACAAAACATTACCTAATTAACAAGTGACCAAAATATATGAACAGGCTGTTCTCAGATAAAGAAATTAAAACCATTCTTAGCCACTTGAAAATATACTCCAAATAACAATTAATTAGAGAAATGCAAATGAAAACACCTCACAGCTATCACTAATCTGACAAAAAAAAGAAAAATGATTAATGTTGGAATAGATGTGGAAAAATTGAGACACTGATACACTGTTGATAGAGCTTTGAAATAATACAACATTTCTAGAGAGCAATTTGGAACCATACCCAAAGGGTCATAAAACTGTGCATACTCTTTGCCTCAGCAATACTTCTACTAGTTCTGTATAACAAAGAGATCAAAGATAGGGCAAAAGGATCTATTGTACAAAAATATTTATAGCATTTCTTTCTGTGGTAGAAAAGAACTGAGAACTAAAGAGATGTCATCAGATAGGAAATAGCTGAACACATTGTGATATATGATTGTAATGGATTATTATTATGCCATGAGAAATGACAAAAAAATGATGATCTTACACTAGAGAAGCCTTAGAAGACTAATATGAAGCAATGCAAAGTGAAGTGAGCAGAACCAGGAAAATATTGTACAGAGTAAAAGCATTACTGTATGATGATCAGTTGTGAATGATTTAATTATCAGCAATGCAAAGATGCAGGTCAACATCAAGGGATTCATGACGGAAAGTCTTTTCACTACTACAAAAGGAATTGGTGAAGGCTGAATGCAAATTGAAGCTGCTATTCTTCACTTTATTTCATCCATGAATTTTCTCTAGTGAAACCAATGTCTTCATTAGCAACATGATGAACATGGAAATGTATTGTATACACATGTATAACCCATACTGTGTTATCTGCTGTCTTGAAGGAGGAGGAAGGATTAGACGGAGAGAGAAAACATTGACTCAAAATGTTAAAAAATGATTATTAAGAATTTTACCAACATGTAATCTTATAAGAAAAAAATTAAACAAAGAAAGGTCCAGAGCATGGTCAAAGCATTCTTACTCTTCCATATTCCAGAAGATTGAATTGAACAACATAAGAAGAACTTTTTTTAAACCCTTACCTTCTGTCTTCGAATCAACACTGTTTATTGGTTCCAAGTCAGAAGAGTGGTAAGGGCTAGGCAATGAGGGTCAAGTGACTTGCCCAGGGTCACACAGCTGGGAAGTGTCTGAGGTCAGATTTGAACCTAGGCCCTCCCATCTCTAGGCCTGGCTCTCAATCCACTGAGCTACCCAGCTGCTCCCAAGAGGAACTTTTTGATAGACTTTTTTGGGAGTTGAAGCCTTGAGAATCTTTGGGTGTTATATGGCAGGACCTCAAGTTAATTTATGGGTAACTCAACATGAGCTGTCCTTTTGTCTCTTCCCTTCTGCAATCTCCACCCCCCCCCATACCCTTTAGTAATCATAAAATCTCAGGGTTGGAAGGATCTTCAAGGATCATATAGTTTCACCCACATGGGACTGTAGGGATAATGTAGAAAATTCTTTAAAACAGAAAGTTATGATTCAGTCTGATTTCTAAGACTTCCAGTGAAAGGAAATGCATTCTCATTTGAATGTGAACTCTTTGAGACCTCTCCTCTTCTCTCCTGTCCTAGCCTGTCCTGTCTTTTCCTATCCAGTACTTTCTCTTCCCCATCCCTCACCTCATTTGTCCTTCCCTCTCTCCCTCTGGATGGGAGAGAGGGAGAGAACATGGTTGGTGCATAGCAAAATATCAGAAAATGATTATTAAAAATACATCATCATGTAATCTGGGAAAATAAAAATAATTTTTAAAACTACTTAAATTGAATTAAGACTTTGAGGACAGCTGAGAAAAGGCCAGTTTCCTAATAATAGATCATGAATTTCAGAATGTATAATTAAAGCATAAGGTTAAATGGAAAAAAGATATAGGGGGTCTGTGGCCCTCTTAAGCATCGCCTTCTATATAATTTCTCTTTGCTCCTAATGTCTCCCACCTTCCACTCTCCACATCAAAACCTTTTAATTCATTTTGTGTATGCTTTATATATATATATTTCAACTTGTGCCTCTCCCCCAAAAGACTACGTGTTGGGGTGGGGGTTTCATTTTTGTCTTTGTATCCCCAGAATCTAGCATAGCGCTTAATGCTTGGCACATAACAGATACAAAAAATACTGTGAATATATGGATGGCTAGATAGGCATGAGAAGCAAAAATGGTGATCAGAAAAGGAAGCTGCTGGCTAGGGAGCTCATATTGTGAATAGGGTCATGGGATCTTGGTCTTTCTACTCCTGGTTGCTTCCCCTGCTCCCACCCCATGCAGGCTTATTCTCTGCTTTGTATTATGTGCATTTATTCATGTCTCATTCCCTCAACTCTTCTTACTCATTGACTGAGCTCCTTTTACATATGCTGTCCGGTGAGGACACTGGACATGTGGAAGGATAAAATGATGCTGATGAAAAGCCCTCTGTCCGTGCAGAAAATGGAAAGCTTTATTACACTTTCCTGGAAGATAGGAGTCTGGGGAAGTGTTATCTGTGCCCCCTCCCTCCAGAAATTATTTGCTTTTTAGAACAGTTTGCTAACTATTTACTACAAGATGGAAAAAATCACTGATCAAGGAAAGGAGCTCGTGGTGCTGTTTGGAAGAAAAACAGAAAGTTCTTCCTTAGCTCAGATAAATTGTATTGAATAATACTAACCTAAATGCTGTGTTGTGACAGGTGGAATGTCTTCCTCTATCTGTTTCAGTAGAAACTTTCAGTACCAAACTTAGAAAGACCTGATTTAAAATCTAGCCTCAGACAAATATTAGCTGTGGCACTCTGGGCAAATCACTTAATTTTCTTCTGCCTCAGTTTTCTCATCTGGAAATGGACATAATAATAGCACTTATCTCCTGGGTTTGTAGTAAGGATGAAGATGTTTGCAAAATTCATTATGAACTTTAAAATCCTCTATAAAAGTTCATTATTATTATTATTTCCTAAATAGCATAGTAATTTAATAAAGGGGCTAATAAATCAATATGATGAGCTAAAAAGTTAGTTAGATATTCTTTTAGACTTTTGAAAACATGCTTCCATAGAGGAATTGACATTCCCATTAGCACATTGTTGACAAGTTTAAAGAAATTATTGTGACTGGGGCTACCTCAAAGATGAATTGTTTGGTTTGAAGTCATTGTGAGGAATCTGGGAATCACCTTCAAGATGAAATGGTTGGCTTGAATTCATAGGGAAGATGATGGACTATTAATAGTATTTAATAGGTCATTTTTGGTTCTTTTCCCATTTCTACTTTTTTACATAAAGGTAGACTGCCATGCCTGAAGTCAGGAAGACTTTGAGTTCAAATCTGGCCTCAGATACTTCATAGCTGCGTGACCCTGAGCAAGTCACTTAACCTTGGTTGTCTCAGATTTTTTCATCTGTTAAGATGAGCAGGAGAAACAAATGGTGAACCCTTCCAGTATCTTTGGTAAAAAAAACTCACAGTGAAATCAAGGTGAGTTGTACATGATTGAAGAACAAAAATCTTTTATCCCCCCCTCCGAGATTCTGAAAGTGCAATATGTTGGCAATGATTGATAGGATTCTCTAACAGATACATCTCTAAGAGCCATTACTGGCTACTTGTGGAAGCAGCAAATGGCAGGTTTCATTTGCTTTAGTTTGCTTATCTTGAAAGGGGAAATCTTAGACCTATGCTGCTGGTCACCTTTTCTCTTTCATTTCCCTTTCTGAGTATAGAGACCAAAGAACTGAAAATAGACCTTCTCAGTCCCAGAGTGGGTACTAGCTGGAGCAGTACTAGAATACCAAGACAGTCCCATAGCAGAGGCAGACAAGTATCTGTCCTGAGAAGGGAATTCCAGGGTCATACCATTTCTGAACTCTAGTATCCAAGCTACAAGAGTGATTTTCTAGGCATTGGAAATCCAGAATACAGACTTCTAACAAGAGAAAGGAAAATTTCTTGGGGTTTATCAGCCTTAGGGGGCGTCTAGCAAGTAACTTCAAGTCCAAAGTTTAAAAGTCTAGACTTTTATCCAGTAAAAATATATATTTCAGTGTTTGATTTTTGAAAGGAGAAGAGAATTGTACACATGATTCCCAGTGTTAGGAAGAGTAACACCGACACATTAACTGAGTGACTGTCTGACTCAGGGTAATCATGAAGCATTTTGTAAATCATAAAGTCCTAGAGAAGTGTGGGTACTTTTTATTCGCATTCGAGCATTACATTTCAAACATGGAAAGAAGAGGAAGTGACATGGTTCCTCAGAAAGGCTGTAATGGCTGAATAAGAAGTCCTACTGGCCTTAGTTTCCTTGTCTATATCATGACATCCTATATCAGACTTCAGGTCTCTTATTCCCCTAAATCCTATGTCTTTAATGTATTTCAGTTTGTGTAAGATAACAAAGAAAACTTCAAAGGTTAGATAGAGAAAAGAGCCTTATTAGTCATCTATTCTAATCCTCTCCTTGGTTTATTCCTATGCCTGGAATACTCTCTCCCTCATTACCTTTCAGCTTCCCCGACTTCCTTCAAATCTCAAGAAGACTTTCCTAATCTCCCTAGTTGTGAGCAACTTCCATAAATATTATGCAAATGCCAAATTTCATTTCTGTTATTATTATCATTTTGATTTGTTCCCCCTATCTACTATCCCAAGATGCTTTCTAAATAGAGATTTCCAAAATAGGAGAAGAAACATGCGACTGAAAGTTTCAGTGACTTGGCAAGCTAGAAAGTGTCCAAAACAGAATTTGAATTCAGATCTTCCCAACTCCATGCATAGTGTTCTATCCAGGGTCCTACCTACCTCCATGGGTGCAGTTATTCATAGGATAGTCTCTGTGTTTACCCTTTTCCTCACTTTTGACTTCATACTTCAGACTTCAATTTTTTAAAAATTTATTTTAAAAATTCCTACCATCTGTTCTGAGCTGAATTTGGAAACTGACAACATTAATACCTATTCTGATAAGAAGAGTGGCAGCTAGGTGGTACAGTGGACAGAGCACCAAGCCTGGAATCAGGACATCTACCTGTGTTCAAATCTGCCCTCAGATACTTCTTATTTGTATGACCCTGGGGAAAGTCACTGAACCCTGTTTTTGTTTCTTCATCTTTAAAATGAGCTGGATAAGGAAATGGTAAACCACTTCAATATCTTTGCCAAGAAAATCTTGAATGAGATCACAGAGTCAAACACAACTCTTAAATGACTGAACAATAACATAATATGAATAAGTATGAATATTAATATTAGTAATCCAAATGGTAAAAATCATTGATGTATATAGACCTTCATTTAGTATGTCAAGATTTGTCCATCTACCTAGTCCATTATCTATTGTGATAGAGGAATGATCCAGAGACTTTGAAGGACAGAGCCTGGAAGAAAAGCAAAGGTTCATCTACAGGGGGGATGGTTGAGAAGGCTTGGAATGTTGAGGGAAGAGGAGATTCCAAGGAGAGGTAGTTGATCACTCTCTCATCTTGAGACAGCAAAGGTACAGGTCTGATCCTGAGCCACACAAAATCCCTCATTGAATTTAACCACCATTCCCCCCCCAATGATACCAAGAAGTGTGGCTGAAGTGTACCTGAGAAGAATAAGGACAGCATACCAAGATCTCACACAGCTCCTGTGACACCCTGGGTCTGGACATTGGCTCTGCTGTGATAAAGAGCAGGGGTCACAAAACCCTGAACTTCTCAGAGACAAGGCTGGCAAGCCTGAGTCAACTTTGGAGGGAGGGAAAAAGACATTTTAGACAGACAGGGACTTCCTTTCCCCTTTTCCCTATAGACCCCAACCTGCAGACATCTTTCTTATCTTACCCCTAACCACAATTTGTTAGAATAAAGTTGCCAGTTATCCTAAATTGTCTTCCTTGTCATATTGGAAGTGGGAGAGAGCTGATTTCTCTCTCTTTCCTCAAGGGAAGAGGTTCACCCATTAAATCTATTATTAGAGGGGAATAAAGGCAGGGTTAATGGGGAGACATTTGAAGAAGACTGAAGAAGGGAATCCATCCTTTTACCTTCTGGGCATTTATCACCAACTCTTTCTCCATTATACCCAAACCAACCCTCTAATACACTATTGATACCTGTGGTAATAAATGGAATAACCAGAACACTGTAATGTTTGCAAAATATTTTATAGTCATTGTCTTCTTTGAGTTTCCCAACAGCTCCATGGCCAAGGCACTGCAGATGTTCCTATCTCCACTTTGCAATAAGAAAATTTAAGTTCTGAGAGCTTAAATAAAAAATAATAGTTGACAATGTAGTCTTTCTTCATTTTGCAAAGCACTTTGTATTCATTATTTCTTCTGAGCCTCACAAATGAATCTATCAGAGTGGTGCTGCTGGTCTGATCTCCATTTTGAATATGAGACAACAGACTTTGAGATGTTAAGCAGATTTTCTCCAGGTTTGCACATCCTGTAAGTGACTGGATTTGAACCTGTTTTCTTCTAAAATTAGATTAGCAGTCGCCTCCACTGAAACCCACTGATGTTGACTATTAGAAAGTTCTTGGAAGCAGTCCTATGCCAACTTTTCCAAGGTAAATTCTAGTGGATAAATGAGTAGAACTTATCCTCTTTTAGTACAATTCAGGAGAATTTTTCTGAGGGCTTTGTAAGCATTTGTGATTCCTCTATGATGTCTTTCCAATAGATTAAATGGTTGTGGGTAGATTAATCCTTTGTGTTGGGCACAGGGATGGTGGAGCAGGACATACACATATGCTGTCTTCAAAAGGCTTGTCCTTCACTGCTTTCTTCTAGGGGATTTTTTTTCAGGTAAATGACTCTCCCTCAGAAAGTTTCTCTCCTGCTCACTGCAGTCATTCACTGTTTTCCTGGCAGATTTCCTCTGTGCATGATAAATAGGCTTCATTTTCTTCCCAACAATCCCTCTGCCAATAAAATCCAATAAAATGGGAAATGACACACCAATTGTGTCCCCAAAGAGCCACAAAGTCCTGAGATATGGCTGTGTGTGTTCATCAGATGAGGTTTTCATCTTTAAACAAATAGCCCTCATTAACATAGATGATTATTCAAATAAGAAAGAGGAGGGTCTTCTTGCTGAAGGGACAGTCAGTGTCCATCAGGAACAGGTTTCCATGGAACAATTTCTAGCCTCCCTGTGGAGAAATGGACTTGATTTCTATGAATTTATTCAGAGCAGAATAGGAAGTTTCCCTTTGGGTGTCTGTGAGAGTGATAATAGATAAACTTGGCAATTTGGTGCTCACAGTGGAAAATGATTAGGACTCTACTTTGTATTTCAGTTTGATGGGGGCCTGTAGAGGAGAGCATAGCTTGGTTGCTGGCACTGGGAATAGGAAGACTGAATTCTTGGTGGGGACTCATTCTTTTCAGAGCAAGAACATTGTTATGGTTGGTAACAATGAGAATGTAAATTCTTGGGAATTCTTTTTATCTAAAGGCTTCTCAGTCTCAGAGAGCAATACAAATAATGTGGGGATTTTAGGATATGGGACTAACTAGGATCTCAGGCAATATCTGGTTCCTCATTTGATAAAGAAAGGAAGAAGTATAGGGAAAAGAAACAATTACCCAAGATCCTAGTCACTCTGAGTCCAAATTCACTTTTCCCCCCACTCTCTAATCCTGTTTATGTCTGCCTTGATGCCCCTGTTGTTTGCCTTTCTCATTCTGTCTGCCTCTGATCTCTCCTTCTCTCTAACTCTGTATGTCTCAATGCCTTGATTTTTCTATTTTACTTTCTTGCTTCTCTATACCTCTCTCCTTATGTTCTGTTGATGATTGCCTCAGTCTTTGTCTTTATTCAGTGTGTTTTTTTGTGTGTCTCTGCCTATGTATCTTTCTACCTCTTTTCTCATCTTATTATCTATGCCTATGTTTTAATCCTTTCTCCTGAATTATTATATGATTATTTTATCACTATATTTCTGGCTATGCCCCCACCTTTGTCTTTTTTCTTTTTTGGGTTCTTGCCTTTATAATTTTTTTCTTTTCTCCACATCTTACCATCAGTGACTTGTCTCTGACTAATTATGTCTCTCTATTTTTGCCTCTGACTCTATCTCTGTCTGCTGTTTTATTTTGTCTCAACTTCTGTGTTTGTCTTTTTTTTTGTTTCTTTTTTGAAAACATTATCCTATTTTCTTAGTCTAGAAAGAGAAGGAAAAGGACTGGAGATAGATTTCTATTATTTTCTCAAAAAACCTCATTAAATCTCTCCCACTTGGATATTTTCCTCATTTTTATTTCTTTTTCACTCACTCATTAATTAATTTATTTTAGGTAAAAATTCCTAGTGCTTTCAGATCTATAAATTTGTTTCCTTTCTGTTCTTAGTTACCTGATTCTGCCATGGTTCCATGGATCTATGGGACAAGGGAAGATATTGGGATTGACCTAGCAAGAAAAATAAAGTTTAATTGATATTTTTGAGTACTTTGTGCCTCTAATTGAAGTACATATTATGAGTGAAGCTGATGAAGTGTAAAAAACAAAACAACCAACCACAGATAAAAGAAAACAAAATGATTTCCATATTCAGAGATCTTACAGTCTTAGAGAAAATAAAACAACAACAATCTCTTTGTAGGTTTTCCTGCCTTCCTTTCCAATTAATCCTCCTCACAGTTTCTAAATGGTTATTCCCAAATGATAGATACAACTATAACAGTCTTCTGTTTAATTTTTCCAGTGGCTCTCTCTTGCCTTTGAGATAAAATTCAAGCTGCTCAGCTTGGCCTGTAAAACCATTCAAAATCTCACACCCACATCCACTTACCATTCCATTCATTTTATGTTACTTTATTAAGTTCCTTCCTTCCTTCCTCCCTTCCTCCCTTCCTCTATTCCTTCCTTCCTTCCTTCCTTCCTTCCCACCCTTTTTCCTTCCTTCCTTCCTTCCTTCCTTCCTTCCTTCCTTCCTTCCTTCCTTCCTTCCTTCCTTCCTTCCTTCCTTCTTTTCTCCCCTCTCTCTCCATTCTTCCCTCCATTTGACTTCCTAGTCATTTATCATACATGATAGTATGGGTTTTTGTGCAGAATGCTTCCTGTGTTTAGAAGAAGATCATCCCTCATCTCTGCACATTAAAATCCCTATTATCTTTCAAAGCACAGGTTCTGTGCCATTTCCTTTAAGAAATCCTCCCTGATACCTCCAATTATTGTTTCTTGCTCCTTCTTGAAATTACTTATTATCTCTTTTCTTTTCCCTCTCTCTCCTTTCCTTTCTCTTAACTTTCTCTTACCAGGGTGATGATAGGAAAGAAGAGATAGCAGAGGAGAGAAGAGATTTTGCTAAAGTGAAACTAACAGGCCTTGGCAAGAGGTTTGACATTTGGGGTGAGAGATGGTGAAGAGGCGAGGATGACTCCTAGGTTGTAGGCCTACTGGACTGGGACAATATGTGTTGCCCTTGATAGTAACGGGGAAATTAGAATGAGTGAAAGAGTTTAGGGGAAAGATAATAAGTTCAGTTTTAGATATGTTGAGTTTAAGGTATTTATTAGATATCCAGTTAGAAATGTATGAAAGGCAGTTGGAAATATGCAACTGGAAGTCAGTAGAGAGATCAGTCCAGGGTAAATAGTTTTGAGAATCATCATCATAAAAATAGAAATGAAAATTAAATCAATTCAAAGTGATAAGATCACCAAGACTTATAGTGGGAGAAAAACAAAAACAAAAACAGATCACAGAGCAGAACTTTGTACAGGAACTGTGCTTAGAGTGTATGACCTGCATGAGGATCCAGAGAAGGAACCCAAGAAGGACAGATCTGGAAGATAGGAAGTGGGCTCTGATAGGTGTGAAATAAACCAGGAAAGAGTGGTGTACAGAAAACCCAGAGAAAGGATGGACAGCATGATCAGTGTCAAAGGTTATTTGGGTATGTTTTATCTCAGCAGTATAAATCAAACTCATGAGATCATATATAAATTTAGTTAAAAGGGCCTTAAAAAAACCACAGAGTCTTCTCATTTTATAGATAAAGGAAATTAGTCACAGAGAGTTGATGTGATTCGAACAAGATCACAATGCTAGGAAGTGTCCAAATCAGGCTTTGAAAGGATGTTTTCTTTACTAAGAGTCTAGATACTAAGATACTAGATACTTTCTTTACTAAGAGTCTCTTATCCATAAGGGTAAGGGATTTATTTGATTTTCCTTGTATGAACCCAGCACTTAGTCCAGTGTTTTTCAAAATATGAGATTAATAAATGAATGCTGAATTGAGTTGAAGATATATTACTCCTCCTCCTTTTTTCCTCTTCCTCCTCTTCCTTCTTGTCCTTTTTCTCTTCCCCCTCCTTTTTAATCCTTCTTTTGTCTTCCTCTTCCTCCTCCTCTTCCTCCTCCCCTCTTTTCCTCTACTCTTCAAGAAGGGACAGATCAAGTAGAAGAGACTTGGAGCAAATGACGTTAGTAAGACAGTGTACAATAAACCCAAAGATCCCAACTTTTGAGACAAAAACCCACTATTTGACAAAAACTGCTGGCAAAATTGGAAAACAATATGGGAGAGGTTAGGTTTAGATCAACATCTCATGCCCTACACCAAGATAAATTCAGAATGGGTGAATGACTTAAATATAAAGAAGGAAACTCTAGTAAATTAGGTGAACATAGAATAGTATACCTGTCAGATCTATGGGAAAGGAAAGATTTTAAGACCAAGTAAGAGATAGAGAGTATTACAAAATATAAGATGAATAATTTTGATTCCATTAAATTAAGGAGATTTTATACAAACAAAACCAATGAAACCAAAATTAGAAGGGAAGCAAAAAAAAACTGGGGGACAATCTTTATAACAAAAACCTCTGACAAAGGTCTAATTACTTATATGTATAAGGAACTAAGTCAATTATCCAAAATATCAAACCATCCCCCAATTGATAAATAAATGGGCAAGGAACATGAATAGGCAATTTTCAGATTAAGAAATCAAAACTATAAATAAGCACATGAAAAAGTGTTCTAAATATCTTATAATTAGAGAAATGCAAATCAAAACAACTCTGAGGTACCACCTCACACCTAGCAGGTTGGCTAACATGACAGCAAAGGAAAGTAATGAATGCTGGAGGGGATGTGGCAAAATTGGGACAATAATGCATTGCTGATGGAGTTGTGAATTGATCCAACCATTCTGGAAGGCAATTTGGAACTATGCCCAAAGGACATTAAGTTAAAAGACTGCCTGCCCTTTGATCCAGCCATAGCACTGCTAGGTTTATAACCCAGAGATAATAAGAAAAAAGACTTATACAAAAATATTCATTGGTGTGCTCTTTGGGGTGGCAAAAATTTGAAAATGAGGGGATGCACTTCAAGTGGGGATGGATGAACAAATTGTGGTATCTGTTGGTGGTGGAATTACTATTGTACTCAAAGGAATAATGAACTAGAGGAATTCCATGTGAATTGGACTGACCTTCAGCAATTGATGCAGAGAGAAAGGAGCAGAACCAGGAGAATATTATGCAGAGAGAGATAAACTGTGGCACAATTGAATGTAATATATTTCTCTACTAGCAGCAATGCAATGATCCAGGATAATTCTGAGGGACTTATAAGAAAGATGCTATCCACATCTAGAGAAAGAACTGTGGGAGCAGAAACATAGAAGAAAAACAACTTTTTGATGACATGGGTCGATGGGGTTATGATTGGGGATGTAGACTATAAACAATCACCCCAGTACAAATATTAACAATATTGAAATAGGTCTTGATCAATGATACATGTAAAACCCATTCGAACTGCTCATTGGTGGACTTCCAGGTAATCATGGCTGCAATCTAGACACCACAGGCTTCCTCTCCCCGGCACCAAACAAAATAGACTACATCAAAGGAGCATAAAAATCACCTTTGGAGGAACAGAAGGACTCCCCAGTACTCCCCAGTACCCCAAAGAGGCAAAGGTACATGGGGTTTGAACATTTCCACACTATAATAAGAAGGAGGAAAAGCTTGCACAGAAACGTGAACTGAGCTGCCCTTCCCCCCACCCCTCTCCACCTCCCCCACCAAACCAGAGTGAGCTACTGGAGCACTCACTGGGACAGCGAGTGAGTGGGGAACATCTCTGTCTGGGGGGGGGGCACTCCAGGGTCCTTGGGATCTGGGGACTGCCAGGAAAAAATGTCTCAGAGCGGTTTCACAGGAGAATCTTGCGCTGATCACAGGGGGCCCAGGGAGCTGTACTCGGGGCAGTTGCGCTGAGCATCTGGGTGGAGCTAAACACCAGGGGTGGACCTCACGCTGATTATCTCAGAGGAGCTGATCTCCTGGGTGGTTGTGCTGAGAACACGGGCCTGTGCTCTAAGAAACTTCGGAGGCTGAGAAGAACTAGTCTGAGGCAACCTAAATTCACAGAAAACCTGCCCATATTACCCAGACCCCAGACCAAAAAGGAAAGGGGAATAAAACCACCAAAGGGATGGCTCACATGGCCCAAAATCAAGCCTCCCGGAAGAAAGGGAAAAAGGTGACTATTGAAAACTTTTATAGTGGAAGTACCCAAGGAAAAGAAGAGAATGAGGATGAAATCCAAAAAAAATCAGAACATGCCTCCCAAAATGGAAACTATCAATCAGCTCTAGAAGATCTCAAACTGGAGCTTACCCAAAAGATGGAAACCTGGAAAGAAAAATGGGAGAAAGAGATCAGCAGTCTGACAGATAAGACTGCACAATTGGAAAAAGAGCTGGAAGCATCCAATAGAAGGGCAGACAAAGCTGAAAAGCAAAACCAGTCCCTAAAGACCAGAATTAAGCAACTCGAAGAAAGTGAGATCATAAAACAACAAGAATCAATAAAGCAAAGCCAAAAAATTAATGAATTAGAAGACAACATAAAATATCTCACTGAAAAGGTCACAGACTTGGAAAACAGAGGAAGAAGAGACAACCTCTGAATTATCGGTCTCCCAGAAAAACCAGAGATAAACAATAAACTCTATGTTATTCTACAGGAGATTATAAAAGAAAATTGCCCACACGTTCTGGAGCAAGGGGGCAAAATAGAAATAGAAAGGGTTCATAGAACACCCTCTATACTAAATCCCCAAAAGACAACCCCTAGGAATGTAATTGCCAAATTCAAGAGCTTCCAAGAAAAGGACAAAATCTTACAAGAAGCCAAGGAAAGGAGCTTCAGATATAGGGGGACTCCCATGAGGATCACACGTGACTTAGCAGCTGACATACTAAGAGACCGCAAAGCATGGAATATGATATTTAGAAAGGCAAGAGAGCTGATTCTCCAACCAAGAATCAACTACCCAGCAAAACTGACTATAAACTTCTAAGGGGAAGTATGGGCATTCAACAAAATAGAAGATTTCCAAGCATTTCCTAAGAAAAGACCAGAACTTAGTGAAAAATTTGATATCCAAGCACAGAAAGCAAGAGGAACATGAAAAGGTAAATATGAAAGAAAGGGAAAAGGAGATAAATCTTATCTTTTTCTTTAAATCAAACGCTCTTCTTTAAGGACTACATTTATATCAAATTTTATATATTAATATGTGGGGAAAATGTTCTGTGTAACTCTCAAAAATTGTATGCATCATAAGAGTAGTTAGAAGAAACATGCATAGGGAAAGATTGGGGCATTAAGAAGATTTGGGGAAAGTGGGGGCAAAGAAAGGAAAATGGGGGAACCATCGATAATACTAGGATTTACTTCAAGAAATAGGGGGGGACTTAATAGAATAATCTTTCCCATATAAAGATAAACATGGGAAGGGGAGGGGAAGAACTCTCGTTTGAGAAGGAGAGGAAGAGAGCGTGAAGTGAAATTACTTAAACCTTACTCTCAGTGAAATCAAATCTGAGAGGGAAGAACATCTAGATCCAGTGGGATCCTGAATTCTATCTTATCCATTAGGGCAAGAAAGAAAAGAAAATTAATGAGCGGGAGAGGGGAGGGAGTATAAAAAGGGAGGGAAGGAGAGGGGGGAAGGGAAGGGAGCATAAAAAAGGAGGGGCTAGAAAGGGAAGCATCTCAAGGGAGGGGACTAGGGGGACTGACCTAAAGTAAATCACTGGTTCAAAAGGAGAAAGCTAAAGAAGAAAGGTCAGAACTAGGGGAATATATCAAAATGCCAGCAAATCCACAAATGACAATCATAACTTTTTTAACTTTTTTAACGTGAATGGGCTGAACTCACCCATAAAATGTAGACAAATAACAGATTGGATTAGAACCCAAAACCCTACTATATGTTGTCTTCAAGAAACACATATGAGGTGGGTTGACACTCACAAGGTTAGAATTAAAGGTTGGAGTAAGACCTTTTGGGCTTCACCTGATAGAAAGAAGGCAGGAGTTGCAATCATGATATATGACAAAGCCAAAGCACAAATAGACCTGATCAAAAGGGATAGGGAAGGTAAATATATTCTGCTAAAAGGGAGTATAGAAAATGAGGAAATGTCACTAATCAACATGTATGCAACAAATGGTATAGCATCCAAATTTTTAATAGAGAAACTAGGAGAATTGAAGGAGGAAATAGACAGTAAAACCATATTAGTGGGAGACTTGAACCAACCACTATCAAATTTAGAATGAGATATTAGAAAAATTAGAGTTAATAGACATATGGAGAAAAATAAATAGGGAAAAAAAGAATACACCTTCTTTTCAGCACCACATGGCACATTCACAAAAATAGATCATACACTAGGTAATAAAAACATGGCACTCAAATGCAGAAAAGCAGAAATAATAAATGCAACCTTTTCAGATCACAAGGCAATAAAAATATTGATTGGTAAGGGTACATGGAGAGCCAAATCAAAAATTAATTGGAAATTAAATAATATGATACTCCAAAATTGGTTAGTTATAGAAGAAATCATAGAAACAATTAATAATTTCATTGAGGAAAATGACAATGGTGAGACATCCTTTCAAACCTTAGGGGATGCAGCCAAGGCAGTACTTAGAGGAAAATTCATATCCCTGAGTGCTTATATTAACAAATTAGGGAGGACAGAGGTCAAGGGATTGGGAATGCAAATCAAAAAACTTGAGAACAAACAAATTAAAAACCCCCAGAAGAAAAGCAAACTAGAGATCCTAAAAATTAAGGGAGAAATTAATAAAATTGAAAGTGAAAGAACTATTGAGCTAATAAACAAGACTAGAAGCTGGTACTTTGAGAAAACAGACAAAATAGACAAAGAACTGGTCAATCTAATTTAAAAAAAGGAAAGAAGAAAGGCAAATTAACAGCAACAAGGATGAAAAGGGGATCTCACCTCCAATGAAGAGAAAATTAAAACAATCTTTAAATACTACTTTGCCCAACTATATGGCAATAAATATACCAACCTAGGTGATATGGATGAATATTTACAAAAATATAAATTGCCTAGACTAACAGAAGAAGAAATAGATTTCTTAAATAATCCCATATCAGAAAACGAAATCCAACAGGCCATTAAAGAATTTCCTAAGAAAAAATCCCCAGGGCGTGATGGATTCACCAGTGAATTCTATCAAATATTCAAAGAACAGCTAACTGCAATACTATACAAACTATTTGACATAATAATCAAAGAGGGAGTTCTACCAAATTCCTTTTATGACACAAACATGGTACTAATTCAAAAGCCAGGCAGTCCAAAAACAGAGAAAGAAAATTATAGACCAATCTCCCTAATGAATATAGATTCAAAAATCTTAAATAGGATACTAGCAACGAGACTCCAGTAAGTGATCAGAAAGGTCATTCACCATGATCAAGTAGGATTCATACCAAGGATGCAGGGCTGGTTCAATATTAGGAAAACCATCCACATAATTGACCACATCAACAAGCAAACCAACAAGAACCACATGATTATTTCAATAGATGCAGAAAAAGCCTTTGATAAAATACAACACCCATTCCTATTAAAAACACTGTAAAGCATAGGAATAGAAGGGCCTTTCCTAAAAATAATAAAGATCAAGGATATCCAGGGAAATAATGAAAAAAAAATTCAAAGGAAGGTGGCCTTGCAGTCCCAGATCTCAGACTATATTATAAAGCAGTGGTCACCAAAACAATCTGGTACTGACTAAGAGACAGAAAGGAGGATCAGTGGAATAGAATGGGGGCAAGCAACCTCAGCAAGACAGTATATGACAAACCCAAAGATCCCAGGTTTTGGGGAAAAAATCCACTATTTCATAAAAACTGCTGGGAAAATTGGAGGACAGTGTGGGAAAGATTAGGTTTAGATCAACAGCTCACACCCTACACCAAGATAAATTCAAAATGCGTGAATGACTTGAACATAAAGAAGGAAACTATAAGAAAATTAGGCGAACACAGAATAGCATACATGTCAGTTCTTTGAGAAGGGAAAGACTTCAAAACCAAGCAAGACTTAGAAAGAGTTACAAAATGCAAAATAAATAATCTGGAATACATCAAATTAAAAAGGTTTTGTACAAACAAAACCAATGTAACTAAAATCAGAAGGGAAGCAACAAATTGGGAAACAATCTTCGTAAAAACCTCTGACAATGGTTTAGTTACTCAAATTTACAAAGAACTAAATCAATTGTACAAAAAATCAAGCCATTCTCCAATTGATAAATGGGCAAGGGACATGAACAGGTAGTTCTCAGGCAAAGAAATCAAAACTATTAATAAGCACATGAAAAAGTTTTCTACATCCCTTATAATCAGAGAGATGCAAATCAAAACAACTCTGAGGTATCACCTCACACCTAGCAGATTGGCTAACATGACAGCTATGGAAAGTAATGAATGCTGGAGGGGATGTGGCAAAGTAGGGACACTAATTCATTGCTGGTGGAGTTGTGAATTGATCCAACCATTGTGAAGGGCAATTTGGAGCTATGCCCAAAGGATGATAAAAGACTGTCTGTCCTTTGATCCTGCTATAGCACTGCTGGGTTTGTACCCCAAAGAGATAATAAGGAAAAAGACTTGTACAAGAATATTCATAGCAGCCCTCTTTGTGGTGGCCAAAAATTGGAAAATGAGGGGATGCCCATCAATTGGGGAATGGCTGAACAAATTGTGGTATATGTTGGTGATGGAATACTATTGTGCTAAAAGGAATAATAAAGTAGAGGAATTCCATGGAGACTGGAACAACCTCCAGGAAGTGATGCAGAACGAAAGGAGCAGAACCAGGAAAACATTGTACACAGAGACTGATACACTGTGGCACAATCGAAGGTGATGGACTTCTCCATTAGTGTCAATGCAATGTCCCTGAACAATCTGCAGGGATCTAAAAAATACTATCCACAAGCAGAGGATAAACTGTGGGAGTAAAAACACCGATGAAAAGCAACTGTTTGACTACAGGGGTTGAGGGGATATGACTGAGGAGAGACTCTAAATGAACACTCTAATGCAAATACCAACAACATGGAAATGGGTTCGAGTCAAGAACACATGTGATAACCAGTGGAATCGTGCATCGGCTATGGGAGAGGGAAAGGTGGTGGGAGGGGGTGTGGGGAGGAAAAGAAAATGATCTTTGTTTCCAGTGAATAATGTTTGGAAATGACCAAATAAAATAATGTTTAAAATTTTAAAAAAAAGAATTGCTCATTGGCTACAGGATGCAGGAGGAAGAAGTGGAGGAAGAGAAAATGAATCATGTAACCATGGGATAATATTCTAAATTAATTAATTAAATTTTTTAAAAGCTCTTAAAAAAAGAAGGGACAAATCAAGGAGGGTTGGAAAAATTAATGAAGGCTTCATGGAAAAGTTGAATTTATTAGAAATGGAATTGTTGAAAGAATCCAAAAGCAAAAGAAATGACAGACTTCTTCACTGAGAAAACAATATAAGAATAAATATGGGCCATGAATGTCTCTAACTTCGGAGAGATGGAGAGGCAACCAGGTTCATTTGGAATAAAGAATTTAGAGAGCAGTAGAAGGCTACATTGGATCATCAATATATTATTAAACTACCAAAAAAATTCAGAATTCAATTCTGGAGCAAGATAGAAAACTCTAAATGTTAAATTTATTTTTTAATACATACTTTGATATCTTGGGTTCATCAATCCTTTCCTCATGAAGCAGCATGAACCTCAACTATGAGGAAAGTAGGAATCATTGGAGGGGAACAGGGAAGGAAATAGTGAGTCAGAATTCTACTTCACCCACAAAGTGTTTCTTCCAGTCTTGAATAAATGAAGTGTCCAAGGAAGCTAGCTGTGAATCCCAAGAACTCTGTTTAGCAGCTCCTGTCTGGCTAAGGTATGCTGTCCCTGAGCCTGTTACTGTTTCATTTCTCCTATCAGGAGTGACCTTGTCTGCTCCCATCAGTCATTGTGCACCCTGCCATTTACACCATTTACAGCAGCTCACCATCAATCCAGTGCTGGAATCTTGACAAGTCCATCTTCTAGTGGATTAACCAAGTCATCACTTACTTCAGCCCCCGCTCCAGTCTGAAGGAGAGACATGAAGATAGTGGACAGAAAGGGCCATGTGGCTCAAATAGTCTGTAAGACAAGAAACTAAAATCAGGAGTTTAATTAAGTACATCCAATCCAAACAAATTCTAGACAATATCTTGGGGATTAGCCCAATGCCCCAAAATCTATATCCACACTCTCTGATACCAAAAAAAATTAGCACAGTCCTTAACACCCATACTCCTCAATGCCCTCCTTCTCTAACTACTTTGTAATTTATTTTTCATGCTTCGTCTGTCTCAGTCATGTCCAACTCTTTGTGATCCCTTTTGAAGTTTTCTTTGCAAAGATACTAGGTGGTTTTCCATTTCCTTTCCAGCTCATTTTATAGATGAAGAAAATGAAGCAAACAGGCTTAAATGATTTACATAGGGGCACACAGCTAGTATCTGAGGTCAAGTTTTAATTCCAATCTCCATGACTCCAGGCCTGGAACTCTATCCACTGCCCATGGTATTTAACTACTTTGGGCATATTTGTATTTATTCATTTCATAATTTTTGTTATACTGTTTTCTAATTTTCCCAGAAGTTTTTGTCAAATAGTGAGTTCTTATCCCAAAAGTTGGAATCCATGAGTTTATCAAAAACTAGTTTGTTAAGGTCATTTATTCTTCATCTATTCCATTTATTTAATCTTCTATTTCTTAGCCAGTACTATATTGTTTTGATGACCACTGTTTTATAGTAAAGTTTAAGATCTGGCACTGCTAGCCTTACCAGACTTCACAGTTTTTCCATTATTTCCCTTGATATTCTTGAATCTTTGTTTTTCCAGATGAATTTTGTTATTATTTTTCTACTATAAAATAGTTTTTTGGTAATTTCATAGTTATAGTACTGAATAAATAAATTAATTTAGGTAGGATTGTCATTTTTATTATATTAGCTCCACCCACCCATGAGCAATTAATATTTTTTCCAAATATTTAGATCTAATTTTGGTTGTGTGCAAAGTGTTTTGTAGTTGTGTTCATATAATTCCTGTGTTTGTCTTGGCAAATAGATTACCAAATATTTTATATTGTCTGGGGGGATTTTAAATGGCGTTTCTCTTTCTAACTTGCTGCTGAATTTTGTTGGAAATATATAGAAATATTGATGACTTATATAAATGTATTTTGTATCCTGCCACCATCATCAGGCTCAATAAACTGGAGGGATTTTTTTTACATTTTAAAAACCTATTTCTTTTTCAGGCTCATAAGGTATACAATTATTAATTTAGTTTTACATGCCTATAAACTATAAATCACTAAACACACACAGTAGCATCCAGGCATCCACCCTAATTTTTTTTTAACTGATAGAGATGGGTGATCTAAAAGTCACTGATATGGTAAATAGAAATCTGCCTTTATTTCTCAGGAACACATGGGTTTAAACTGCTGAACCATACCAATTGTTTGAGCCTAATTTAGTCATTTAATGTCTTAGTATCTATAGTAATTTTCTAAAATAATGTTTAAGCTTATGGGAAGCAGTATGATATAGTGGGAAGATTTCTGGATTTGGAGCCAAAGACCTGAATTCAAGTCTTGCCTTTGTTGCTTATTATCTGTGTGTCCTGGGAGAAATAAATTTATTTCTTGAATTCACAGTTTATTATAAAGTGAGGGCATTGGACTACATTATTTGAAAAAAAACTTTCCAATTCTAAATCTATGTGCTAATTATCCTATTACTAATTGGCACTGGTTGAAAGAATTTCCTTGATAAGCTTTACTTTTATCAAAGAAATCCTAGGCCCATTTTTAAAAAAATCCTTTGTGTAGAAGCTGATTGGCCCAGCTGATTAAAGTGTCAGACATGAAATCAAGAAGACCTAGCTTCCAAATTCACTTCTGCTGTTTACTATCTATATGATCTCAGGTAAGTCATTTGCCTTCTATGACCCTTAGGCAATTGTTCCCAAAGACTTAGCAACTAGGTTTTAGATCAGATGCAGTTTCTGTAGGTAGGAAGATTCTGCCAGTAGGATTTTCCTAAGCTGATGACATCATGGATTCCTTCAATATTCACTTATTCCTTATACATTGGCAAAGAGATTCTTTTTTTCTTAAATGATGGAACGAATAAAATACAGGCTCATCATTTTTATTATCATTGTTGTTAAAGTATTAGTTATTTCCTCATTCTGTATTATTCCTCTTTCCCACTGACTAGTTTATCCCTGGAAGCATGGCATATCTGCAGACAAAAGCCCAATTGATCCTTCAGAACTCTTCTGTCTGGGATAGTTAAAGTCCAGACTGGACTAGGCTAGGCTATAGCATCTCTGTACCTCCTATGCAGAGGCTGACCTCAGTTTTGCTTTGGGAGAGACTGCTCTATACTCAAGGAACAGTAGTAATTAGGTCTTCATTATGGATCAGTGCCCATCGACTCCAGGGACGGAGGCTGCCTGCCTCAAGTTGTGTTGAATTACATGCTCTGGTTTCCATTCCCAGAAGACAGGGGCAATCTCCCTGTTATTAACGGAACTCGCTGTCCCCAGGCTTGTGGGATGGTGATGAACCTGAGGTCACAGAATAGCTAAAGCTGAGTTTAGCTCTGGCTGATAGTCAGCCAGTGAGCTGTGTGATTGGGGGCACCCCACTCTAATGGCATGGATGTGCCCTCTTTGGAAAAGGGGTAGGTGACCCTAATTGAGCCTGATGAACTGAATTGATATATTGGCATCAAAGGAGCTGCAGTCACTGAGACCCACTGAGTTTCTGATTCATAGGTCTCCTCAGAGAAGGCTAGCTTTGGCATCTTGCCTGCCCAGGCTCCATCTCTATATATGTTCAAATGTTTCCTCATAGCAAGAGCCTTTCCCAGGTGGAATGAGGTCCTAACCCCTGTTTAGAAGACATATCTACCAATCCTCCAAGCATCCTTGGATCCTTCCTTTGTCCTGACCTGTTTTGGCTCCCCAGATGACAACAGAAGGTCTTGTTTTAGTTGGTGAGGACCCAGGATCTTTCAGATTTGGCACTGATCCCTATAATACTTAGGCTGTGGGATAGGTAACCCCTTCTGAATAGCATGGATGGTATCTCTGGGCTATTATTAGAAGTTTACTCCCCAAAGAAAAATTGACCAGATATTTGTCTTTAAAGCCTGCCTCTCCTACTTTCTACCTTGCTGACCTTTGTAAAAATTAAAATTAAATCTCAAATAATAAAATATTATATTTTAGGAATTTATTAATAAATATTAGAAATCAAGGAATAAAGAGGACACAAAATAAAGACCACATGCCCATGGCTGATTAGCCCATTTAAAATCCCTGCACTTAGCTTACTACCACCACCATGCTGGCTGCAAGCCCCAGAAAAGAGCCCCAAGAGGACTGCCCACTTGCTAATATCCTCTGTCTACAGGAAGTATGTAATGACAGGAAGTCGGTGGACTCCCAGGAAATGTAGTTCTTTTTTAGGGTAACAGATTTTCAATTATACATACTGAGATCCATAGAAAAGTAGTCTCTCCAATGGATCTTGTAAACATAACCAACTTTGAAATTACAATAATTTGGGGATAAAAGGAAAAGAGAACAAAACCAGTAATTGTTAGATGCATTGACAAAAAGACAGGGGGCATAAAAGTATACATAGAAAACAAATGCATTCAACCCCATACAGTTTAAATCACCACATCCCAAAGTTCACTCTGGTGCAGGGTGTGGTCTGTGGAAGCATCTTTATGGTACTTTCTCCAAACAGTTCACTTTCTGGATTTTGAGAGGTATCATGCTTCTTAACCTAAAATTACTCTGAAAAGAATTTAAACTTTGCATTTTAGAATAATAATAATATATCCTCTGAGGATCCCTTCATCTTTATGGGACCTCAGTTTCCCTTCAATAAAATAAGGATATTATTTTTGTTTCTATCCTATTTGTGTAATAGTTTGGTGGTGATGCTGACATAATGGATAGAGTGCTAGAACCAGAGCCAGCAGACCTGTGTTCAAATCTCATCTTTGTAACTTTTTACGTATGTGATCTTAGGTATTCAATTTTCTTTGTCTGGCCTTCAATTTCCTTACTTTAAAAATGGTCAGATATAATTGGCAGTGTGGTGATCTGTTCTGAACTATATGTTTTAAGGGCAACATTGATAGGCTGTATCCATAGGAGAGTAGGGGAAACAGAATGATGAGGAGGAACCAGGGGTTCAACGCATATATGATAACATGATATAATATAATATATGTACATCTTAAAGGACTACATAAATGTTAATATATTAAAAGATGCTTATGCTATTTCATTAACAATATCTACAATGTAATATGTTATAAAAGAATAGATTTTATTAAAATGCTATTAATTGATATATTAATACATATGTTAATTTAATAACATGATGTTATTTTCATTTCTGATTATATGAGTTTTTTAAAGGAAAGTTTATCTTGGTGGAGAGAAGACTTAGCAACATGGTATCTATCTTCTATTATTTAGAGGCTTGTCACATGAAAAAAGGGAGGAATAAAATTGTTCTATTTGATCTGAAAGGGGGGAACAATGAGTGATGCAAAGAAACATTTCAAAACTCGATGCCAGGAAAAATAAAGTCTTTTGTTGTTCAGTCATTTTTTAGTCATATCTGACTCTTCATGACCCCATTTGAGGATTTCTTGGCAGAGACTCTGAAGTGATTTGCCATCTCCTTATCCATTTCATTTTACAGATGAGGAAACTGAGGCAAACAGGGTATATGACTTGATATGGGTCACACAGCTAGTAAGCATCTGAGACTGGATTTGAACTCACAGAGATGAGTCTTCCTGACTCTAGGCCTAGCACTTTGCTTGCTGAGACACTTAGCTGTCAGAAACAATTAGAACTTTGAAATAGTAGAATAGAAGGCTTTGATAGGTGACAAATGCTGCCATATTCAAAGACTTCAAGCAGGGTCTAGCTGGTCAATCGCCAAACATGTAGCATTAGAATTATACAGTCTTATATGTTTGATTACTAAGAGATGTCCTAGGTTCCAGATACACTGTAGGATATATCTACTAAAAAAGTATGAATCATGAGCATTAGCCATAATGTTTTTACTTTTATAAAGTAAATAAGCAAGGCACCCAAGGGAGAAATTGGAGGCAGAATGTACCAAACAAGTCAAACAATTACCGCCTTGATTGGCATCTCCCCTCATAATCCTCCCTAGAGACAGACTAGGATCTTGAGCCCAAGATTCTAGACAAGAGCACTATGCCCCAAACCACCCCACCTGTTTCCAACCCAGCCTTCAATGAGGGGAGAAATTATTGTGAGATGAGCCCTACCCTCCTCATTACCTTTGGCAACAACTTCTGACCAACTGTCACCAACATTGAGATAGGTACAACAACTGTGGGAGTGGCAGAACCTCTTAGGTCACCTGTTTCCAGACTAGAGTCATCCTCCAGGGAATCAACTTCTGGAGAGAAGAGGATGGCCATCTCTACCAACTGCCACCATAGTGACATGGATACAGGGCACACAAGGCAGGATAGCTGAAGTAGCAAGGTACCCTGAGCGAAAAGCATGAGGAAGGATTTTCCAGGCAAGTCAAATTACCACCACCACCACCACCGCCATCTTAACAGTCATCTCCCCTCAGTTCTTTATGGAAACAATCCAGGATGTTGAACCCCAAAGCTAAGGGAATATCAGGGTCTCCATCTTGGTGCTGTCACCCTTCAACCTAGGAAGAAAACCCAGTGGAGATGCAGTGGGGTAGTCTCCTGCATGGACTAATAAAGAACTAAAAGAGAAAATGGTTGCCTCCGATGTCCTTGGCACTGTCAAAAGGTTCATTGCCAAGAGCTGATATCATTTCATGTGGAAGTGATATTAAAAGAGCAATAACAATCTGCTTTGCTGATGAACCCAAAGGACTGTGGGATCTTTCTATGTGCCTTGAATCTGAAATCTTTCATATATATTGTCCTCCCTTAAGAAAAATGATTGTCTTACCTTTTCATATATAACCCTAGTATTCTGCACATATGAAACACTTAATAAATGCTCTACTCAATTCATTCATTCACTCATTCACCAGAGGATTAAGTTATTTCAAAGGAAAGGAGATTAAATTATTTCAAAGAAAATATAGCTGATGAAATTCACTAGTAAGAAAGGTAGTATTAGAACATTACTCCACAAGTCCAGTGCATACTCTCCCACAAATGCATACAGAAGCAAGAAGAGTTTGTGAAGAGTGGGCATGCATAGGGATCATATATGAACCATGTGCCCAAAAGGAATGTGTATGATCATGATATAATTTGAGTAAGGGCAATTCATGTTTCTCATACTGCAAGACCATAGTGCTCCAACTCCTAATATCAACCCACCTCTTACTTATCTTCTCATGCCAGGTATTACTTTTCCTCTTGGCCTGATAGCTATTGGGACATCTTTGATGCTCCCCCAGGCCTTTCCTCCTCATATGGATATCATGTGGTTTCCTTGCTGCTCTCCAACCCTTTCTTTGTTGCCAGTTTCTTGGATCCAGCAAAAACGTCAACTGATGGGGTGCTTTTGTTTCCAGAAAGGAGTTGTCCTAAAAGAACTGTAATTATTATTTTTTAACTTAAAATCCATAGCATACTTCTGGTCTTTTTGAGACTCCTTATATACCCAATCATCAGACTGCTAAGAGAAACTTTTCCTCCTTTAAAATGAGGGAAATGTTTTAGATCATAATCTTTACCTTCATGGTTCAAGCTATTTTTTTTAACATGAAATAGCTCATTCTCTAATTAGAGCCTTCATGAAAATAGCCTGTCTCTTATCTTACTTCATCCTGGTCACATGATTGATGTGTTTATCTCAGGCTGTTATTTGATTTAGTGTTGGAAAGTCTGTATAACATGAGTTACATATAAAGAAATATAATATCTATTTGGGGGATATAGTTTTGCTTATTGTTCAGTCATTTTTCAGTCATGTCTGATGCTTCATAGCCCCATTTAGGGTTTTCTTGGCAAAGATATTGGTGGGGTTTTGTTAAGGTAAAATTTAGCATTGTTGACTGAATATTTTATATTATTGGTCACCAGGGATAAAATTCAATACCAATGAAATACTCAAGTCAGTTTGGGATTTTATGGTGGTTTAATTACAATAGAAGGAAGAAATTGAAAAGAAAGAGAAGAGGGAAAAGGTATAAGATTTTCTCCACTTTGGTCTAAGCCAGCGGGAGTTCAGAGGCCACAGCCAAAGGGCCTTCTCAGAAGATTAAATCTATCCTGGCTTCTAGCCACGAGTCCTCCTCCAAGATGAGGCCCTTCCTCAGAGGATAGTGCCTTCGGGAACTCAAGGAGAGGGGGAGTCAGCCTTATCACTCATCAAGGCCAATTCAGGAAAGATGCTTCACCTAAACCACACTACAGAGCTACTTCAAGTAAACTCCACTGCCAAGTCTGCCAAAGCCACAAGCACACCAAATGATGCCAAGAGCTCCCAATGCTGCCAAGAGAGATAGAGAGATCACAGGAAGTGATGTGAAATATATAGGCAGTTCTTTATATCACTTCCTGTGTCTCACATGTACCAATGGTGGCTTAAGCTTGACTTAGGATAGCCCAGGGGATCAGTCACTTGTTTCTGATTTGTCACTTGCTAGCACATGACAGTCATGGGCCATCCTCCCCTACAATTAATCCTTAAGTAGGGGTGTAGACATTCCTTGATTGCTAAAATTCTAAAGACTAAGCAGGGTGGCGTAAATCTAAAATTCACAGTTTGTGTTTTCCTTCTCTAGGTGAAGAACTAAAATAAACAAGGTTAAGTGACTTGCCCAGGGTCACCTATCTAGTAAGTGTCTGGGGCCATATCTTAAGTCACAATGATGAACCTTCCTGACTCCAGCTCTGGTGCTCTATCCACTGTGCAACCTAGCTTCCCTTTGGGCTAAATGAATAACGAGCTTATTAAATTCCATCCTGCAGCTCCATATACCAATTTCAATTATGGGAATATGTCCATCAACAGACCCCTTCAGCTTTTGAAACTCCTTCTAGATAATGATTGAACAAACTATTGGCAAACATTTATTATATGCTAGCTATTTATAGACCCTAGAAATACAAAGAAAAAATGAAACAGACCTTAATATCATGTTGTGTCAAGGAAGGCAACATGTTCATAAATAAGTGTATACAGAATAAATGCAAGAAAATGAGGGGAGGGAGGGATGGATGGATGCAGATGGAAAGGAAGGGGGAAAGAGGAAAAGAAAAAGAAAGAAAAAAGAATAAGAAAGAAAGAAAGAAAGAAAGAAAGAAAGAAAGAAAGAAAGAAAGAAAGAAAGAAAGAAAGAAAGAAAGAAAGAAAGAAAGAAAGAAAGAAAGAAAGAAAGAAAGAAAGAAAGAAAGAAAGAAAGAAAGAAAGAAAGAAAGAAAGAAAGAAAGAAAGAAAGAAAGAAAGAAAGAAAGAAAGAAAGAAAGAAAGGAACTTTGGAGAGTGAAGGCATGTTGAATAGAAGGGATCAGGAAAGGCTTTGTGGAGAAAATAATACTTGAACTGAGTATTGAAGAAAGGGATTCCATGAGATAGAACTAGAGAGGGAAAACTTTTTAGAGATGGGAGACAGGGAGAACAAAGACCCAAAGGCAGGAGATACTTTGTAAAGGAACTTATTTTTCAGGTATGGATGAACCAGTGAAATCTTTTCTAAAATTGAAATTCTGTAATTCTGTGAATAGAGGATCTCTAAGCACCTTTCCCTACTATATGTGTTGTTTCCCTCTTTTAGAATGTAAGCTTCTTGAATGTGAGAACTCTCTTATTTTTCTTCTTTTCCTCAGGTTAGTATATTGCTTTTTCATAGAGTAAATACATAATAATTGTTTGTTTCATTCATTCTAACTCTGCATACTATAATTCCGGAGTTCTTTTTTTTTAAGGCAAATTTAAAGAAAAAATTTTGTAGCTTAGTGAGCAAAGGACAATTTAAGTGCTTGCTAGTGAAATATGCTATACAGTTATCCCTCTTATTTATATTTTCATTACTATTTCTGATTGTACACATATTTATATGGTGAAAGTCTAAGGTACAAATATTTGCATGAATCATGATAATAAAACTGATTAAAATATGTCTGCTTTTTATTTTTCAAGTGCACCATTTTATTTTATTTTTAAATCTCGAATATCAAGCTACATGAAGAAAAATTGAAAATGCTTACCTATCTAGAAATGGAATCCAAGAATATAGGCTTGAATCCTAGCTCTTGACTTACTGTGAGACTTTGGTTACTCATGGTACCTGTTGGGCTTACTTTCCTGAGGTGTAAATTATTTAAATTGGCAAAAGGGATTTCAGGGACCAAGAGAACACAGTCCATCAATTCTGATATCCTCATTTTACAGATGACGAAACAGTGTGCCAGGAAGGTGACACGATTTGGCCAAAGTACCACAAATAATAAGCCTCCATATTTTACAGTTGCCTCACAAAGGATGTCAGGGATCAAATCATGTCTAGAACTAGAATGAATTAATTAATAAAAATGCATTACTTTATTCATTATGCTTAGTCACTGGATGACAAGTGGATGTAACCAAAGTATTAAAGAAGAAAAAACATAGAAAATTGAATTTCAGTAATGCAACAACTCAAAAGGAATTCATTAAATGCCTATTGTGTATAAAGGATTATATTAGATCCTAGAGACATAAAGATGCTTCTAGCCCTGGAAGAAATTTCAATTTACATCAGTAATAGTATATGGCAGAAGCAAGAGTGTAGGTATGTGACCTTGGGTATCATGATTATTATAAATAGCAAAACAGCTCTATTCTGTTGGAAAACTTGAATGTGTCCATGGACCATTTTTTTTGTCTCATGTCATCTTTGTTCTGTACAAGTATAATCTCTGGCAAAATGTGGGGCTGCTAGGTAGCTCAGTGAAGAAAGTGTCAAGCGTGGTATCAAAAAGACAAATCTTCCTGAATTCAAATCTGGTCTCAGAGACTAGCTAGATGATCCTGGCAAATCATTTAACCTTGTTAGACTCAGTTTTGTCATCTGCAAAATGATCTGGAGAAGGAAATGTAACCCATCCCAGTATCTTTGCCAAGAAAACCCCAAATGGGGTCATGAAAAATCTGACACAACTGAAAAATGGCTGAACAATAAAAGAACCTGGGTGTGGTGTAATCTACCACTGTTCTGATGCCAACTAGGACTAGCCTTGAAGGTAAGATCTCCCAAATAAAGTCTATTAACAATCATGCTGGCATGGTTTCCCTCTTTCTTTAGTTTCTCAGTATCTTCCCTTTATGATGGGACCATCCTTGGTCTGCCTTCTGACAGATCAGGAATGTAAAGAAGTAAGTACATATGTAAGAATCCCAGGAGCTAGAAGTAAACACTAACCTAAAGGAAGGAGAAAATGTTTCCTATAGGAGATGGCACATGAGCTGAATCTTCAAGAAAGTTTAGGATTTTAAGCAATGGAGGTGAGGAGGGAGGACATTCCAAACATGGCGGGGACTTCATACAAGAGAATAGAATAAGGATTGCAAATCTTATTTTTCAGAACAGTAAGTAGGCCAGTCAGGATGGAACTGAAAGTTTTTAAAAAGGAATAAGACTAAAGGTAGCTCATAGACAGATTATAAATGGCTTTGAATACCACAGTAAAGAATTTGTATTTTGTCTTAGAGGGAATACGTAGCCAATGAGATTTCTTGAGTAGCCAATGAGATTTCTTGAGTAGTCAAATGTATGATTTAGATAGTTTATTTTGGCACAAGTGTGAATGGAGATGGAAAAGAATGGAAACAAGGAGAATTATTAGTAATAAGAAGCCAAATTCTTTGTAGTTTAATTCTTGGGTAAGTTATTAATGGTTTTCTATCCCTGTTTTCAAGGAAGCAGCTAAATGACTTAAAGAGAGACAGAGAGAGTACTTAACCTGGAATCAAAAACAGCTGAATTCAAATGCAACTCAGACACTAGCTAGATGACCCTGACCAAGTCATTTAACCTTTTTTTTTTTGCCTAAATACACTGGAGAAGGAAGTGACAAACCATCCCAGGATCTCTCTCAAGAAAATTCCATGGACAGTTTAGCTCATGGTGGTTTAAAGAATCAGACACAATTGAACAATATCAACAATCCTTCTTTCCTAACCAGGGTCATACAGCTAGGAAGTGTCTAAAACCAGATTTGAATCCAGGTTCTCCTGACTCCAGGCCTGGCTCTCTATCCACTGAGCCACCTTAGCTGCCCCTAAGTTTCTTTTCTACTATTACATCTGAGACAAACCTATGTTATGTAACTTGTCCAAGGTCACACAGCTAGAATAAATAATGTTATCAAATAAATTGTTGTTGAGTCATTTCAATTGTGTCTGATTCTTCATGACCCCATTTAGGGAAAAGACACTAGAGTACTTTGCCATTTCCTTCTCCAACCTATTTTATAGTTGAGGAAGCTGAGACAGAAGTGAGACTGGATTTGCATTCAAGTCTTCTTGATTCTAGGTCAAGTGCTCTATTTACTGTGCGGTTAGGTAGTTATTAAGTAATAATAATAATAAATCAGTGGGTTTAAATTTACTTCTCTGCCACTTTCACTCATAGCCTAAGACTTAGATTTTATTTTTTCACTGCAAGATTTTCCTTTTAAAGAGCAAAACACTTCTCCGGTGCCACCTGATTCATTTTCCCTTCAATGTGGCTTCAGTTGGTCTTGAGTTTCTGTAGACTATGCCCAATTCTTAACATAGTCCTTGGTACAGAGGTGATACTTGATAACTTGTCCCATGAAACTGCTATTAGCTCTGTGGGCTGGTAAGTGAGAGATTCTAGAGCTCTACATGTTGTCTGTCATCTGATAAATGTTGCTAGGGCATGGATTGGTGTCTTCTTTCATTACCATCAATGGTGCCTCATAATGACACATGCTCACCGTGGTTTATCATTACCAATGGTGCTAATGAAACAGCATTGATTTATAGGGAGTTAAGTTCTCTCTTGCTCTAGTTAGGAAATGGGTTCATGATGTCAAAGCCTAAGGACTTGTTCATTATGAAACTAATTTAACCTTTTAAATCACAGACATTTATTATATTTTTAGCCTTCATAACTACAAGATCAACTGCCTCCAAACCCTCATTTTATAAAAGAAGGTACCAAAGTCCTTAGAGGTGAAATATTTGAGGAATGGAAGCGCTTGAATCTAACCCCAACTTTCTGGTTCCTTGTTCAATGTTCTTGCTGTCATGTTATGGGGCTCCTTAGAGTTGTACTCTGCTCAAAACTGATCTTACAAAGGTGAACAATATCATTAAGGAGTTTCCAATCTACTTGTCATGTACACAGGTGAGAATACTGTAAGTGGCAAAGTGAAGGGACAAAGAAAACAAGAAAAGTTCTAAGAAAGTTTGGAGAGGGGGGTTGTTATAGCTAGCAGAGGAAGGAAGGCAGTCTATCAATAGACATTTGTTAAGTGCCAGACACTGTACTAAGCTCTGAGGATGCAAAGAAAGATAGATAGCATTACCTGCCTTCAAGAAGTTTATACTCTAGTGGGGAAAACAACAATCACTAAAATCACAAACTACAGAACAAGCAAGATAGAGAAGGGGTAAATTACAGATAATCAATGGAAGGTAGCAGCATTAAGGGAGAATCTTCATGTCTGAGTCAGGCTGGAAATATAGCAGCCTCTTATAGACCTGATCCCAGTGATGATTAGTGTAGAAACTTTGACTTGATCCATTTTTCTGAACTGGGTGCTTTGGCACTCCTTAGGCAATCTGGTGATTTCTGACTCCAGAGGAGTGATTATGTTGGTGGCAGCCTTACCACAGATACCTGATTTTTTTTTATCACAATTTAGATCAGTTTTAGCCTGATTGCAGCTAAGAACTGAAGAAGTGATTTTATAGCCCCAGCTTACCTCCAGTAGCAAGGATTACAGATGTGTAACATAACCAGTGAAATTTGAAATAACTGAGGACACAAAAGCTTGAACTTCTGCGCATATTGATTTATTAAGTAACACAAGCCATCAGCAAAACCAATCAAGATCAGACCTTCTCTCTTTGGCACTGGACCCCCAATACAGAGGGAGAGAGATTTTTTACACACAAAAAGCAAACAATTAACAGGCTATAAACCAGGATACAATATTGGGTAATCTGATTTCTAATTAGAGGAAAGATAAGAGACTTTCTGAATTAGGAATGGAAAAGCAAATGGTTCCCTGAAATCAGAAAAAGAATAGTCCCACTCCCTTCCAAATATCTGTATTAAATTAAAGGAACATGGAAATATTAAACAATTAACCATCATGGGGCTATCAGATGAGATGTATAGGTTGCTTGAGATGTCTACTTGTGCAAGGAAATAAAAGCCTCCTTGCATCAATCTTTGGATGTAACTAGGTTTCTGGTCAGCATAACCTAGGTCTCTAAGCAACAGGTGGAGGTGGTCCAGCTTCTCAGCCAAGCAAGGCTAAGTTCAAGCAATGCAATAAAGTTTCCTTATAATTCCTATAATTGAATAAAGTTTCCTCACAAGACAGAAGTTGGATTAGATCCATAATTGAGTAGAAAGAGAACTGAGCTAGCTCCAAAATTGAGTCATAAGATGGCGTCAATACAGTTCATTGAATTCCCACACTCTTAAGAAAACTGAAAAATGATCATTTTAAGACTATAGAACAATGACAGTAAGCCTCTGTACTACTAGGACAAAATACTGGTGAAACGTTTTTCACCAGACAAGTTTATTAGCTTCCTTTGTAGAAGAACTGGCTCAGATCTATGAAACAAATTTGTCCCAAGAACTATAGGCAGTGATGTACAGATAAACAAAATAGTTGATGGTAACTCAGAAAGTGGGAAATCTACTTCTTACACACACACACACACACACACACACACACATACACACACACACACACACACACTTCTGACTGTCACTAGAGTAATTACAAACAGTCTCACATAGCCTAAAAATTCTGATCCCTAAAACATGTCTTTTTATTAATCTTTTGTTCTATAGTCAATTATTTTCTCCCAAAATTCCTCATATCTCTATGTGGGCTTAACTGATGACATTGCTTGTTTTAGTTCTCTGTGAATATGTCTTATGCCCTGCTACCAGACCATAGGCCTCATGTGAACCAGAAAGTCAGTTTTGTTTGTTTTTTTTCTACACTTGGGATCTCTACTAATGCCTATCCAGGGATGAAGATCTAATTTAACTATATCCTACAAATTTTAGAATCCTGCAAGTTTCTATTGCTACACAAAGGTATCATCAAGTACAGAGCCCTTGATTTTGGACCAAATAATTTCCCCCACCTTTTTCTGCCTTCTTACCTCTTCCAGAGTGTTTTGGGCCAAGAGAATTTCCAAAGAAATAGCCTCTACTTTTTGTGAGCTTGTGGGAAGGCAATAGATCTTGAATTTCCTAAGATTGCAAGGAAAAGTAGGGACATGACTAATTTCTGTTAATTAGGGCCTGCAGCAGCAGTTGACCAGGCACAGTCTAACCCCCCACTCCCCCCATGCCATTCCCGAAAGCAGTAGGAAATAGAAGATAGAGAAAACAGCTGAGAAAAGGACCTAATGAGAATCAAATACTGAAGCAAAGAGGGCATAGCTGAGGAAACTGCAGTAGTGAGTGATAATGAAATTGTTTTTAGAGATGGGGATGGTGATTCGGTCTTCTCTAATGGAATGTTAAATGAACTTGTTCCAGACACAGGCTGGTTCCTGTTTGAGCAAAAGGCAGCATACAAATTCCCATTTCCAATTCTGTATATTAATCTCCTACACTATAGTAATTAAGACAACATCCTCCAGAGACTCCCTATAGCTCTGTGTGGACTCACTTCATGATCCTGCTTATCATAGCCCTCTGTAAATATGCCTTACTCCCTATGACAGGCCATAGGCCCTATGTGGTCCAGAAGCCAGTCCTCTCTCAATTTGGCATTTCTACTATGCCTAGCCCAGAATTATCTGTTTGAAGTAGATGCTTACCTCCTGTTAATTGAATGAATGCATTAATTGAATTTATCGATGAATAAGTCACAGTCTGGTTCTATGCATGTTTTGGGACTACATTTGGACTAATTCTGGACTAAATTGAAAGAATATGAGGGGTGTTTAGGTTGGAGAAATGAAGACTGAGAGACAAGGGAAAGGCTGGTGAATGATAGATGCTATCAAGTATTTGAAAGGTTATCATGTTGAAGATGGATTAGATTTATTTTGTTTTCCCTCCAAGAATAGAATTTGGAACAATGGGAAGAGGCTAAAAAGCTGAAATTTAGTGTCAAGAAAACACCCATAAAATAATTTCTAATAATTAGAGCTATTTATAAGAGGAATGGTCTTTCTAGGGAAATAGTACTTCCTACTCACTAAGAAGAGATAACATGCTCAGCAGCCACATAAAAACATCTTGGCAGAAGAACTAAACTAGGTTGAGGGTAGCAAATAGGAAAGGATCAAAATAGTAGGAATAGTAGTAGTAATATTAATAGTTAATAATAATGACAACTAGCATTTGCACAATACTTAAAGATTTGTAAAGCACTACTAATATTAAGATATTTAATGCTCATATGAATCCCAGGAAGTGTTACTATTATCCCCATTTTATGGATAAGGATACTGAGGCAGACAGATTAGGTAACTTCCCTGGTTTTATAGCTAGTTAGTATATAAGGCAAGATTAGACTTAAATCTTCTGACTCCAAGTCCAGTACTCTATCTACTGTGTCACCTACCCCATCAGGAAACTTAGAAGTCCTGGATTCAAGTCCTGTTTTTTACATATATTGTATACCCAGTCTCTGATATTAGCTAGCTGTGTAACCCTGGACACATCACTGCAACCCTCTTTGCTTCAGTTCCTCGTCTGTAAAATGAACTGAAGAAGGAAATGCCAAACCATTCTAGTGTCTTTGCCCAGAAAACCTCAAATGGAGATGGCAAAGAGTTGGATACTACTTATAAATGACTGAAGAACAAAAGTGTGATCCTGTTCAAGTTACTTACATTCCTAGTTTTTTTAGGCAACCAAGTCTTAGAGAAGGAGCTGGATTGCACTAGTATAAGTTTCCTTACTGGGGAGTTATCCATACTAATGAAATCATGAGTGTGGCTCCTATCCCTGTCTAGTTAGAGAGGGTACCTCCCATTCTTGACATCAAACCTGTTTGCTTTCATGACTCACCCAAGCTCATCCATGGAATACATAGCAGAATTCTAATTTGGACCCAGGACCTCTCACTCCAGATTCAGAACTTTTTCTCCCACTTCTTGATGCTTAAGAAATCCACATCATCTTGGAGAGAAAAGAAATCTGTGTAGGCACCATTTTGTGATCATTCCTTGTGGTGCTTTGCACTCAAGGATATGAATAAGATGTTTTGTTTCAGTGAAATCATCCAATGATTTAGAAAGAAAATGAGGTAAACAAGAGATTCAATGTTATCAAACATCCACTCAAAATGTATTCAGCTCAGTTAACATATTCCATATAATTCCTTCTTACTCTATAGAATCAATTATGCAAGAGCATACTGTTGAAGGAATAACAGTCAAATGTTTCTTTTTATCCATCTGCATATTTTTTCTTTTTAATATAGCAAAAGTCCTGTTTCATAAAGATCAGTTAGGTGACTGATGTTTTAACACGCCAAGGCCGGATATTGTGGATTGAAGTTTAAAAAGTCATCAGGAAGTTGTTATTTTGGTATATACTGCCATTAAACTTCCCTCCTCTTCTCACTCCCTGGAAAGCACCTGACAACTGTGATTTTAACCCCCCAGTCCGCATCTGTTAGAAGGAAGATTGGTGTTCTGGCCACATTCTTTGAGAAACCCTTCCTTTATTCTTTAGCAAACTACATAAAAGCCTTTATAAATGTGAATTATTATTATTTATAAGATAATAGGGTGTAGAGATGGAAGTAACCTCAGTGATCACCTAATCCATTTCCTTATTTGTGAATTCAGATGTTGAAGGCTAATGGTGGTGGCGGTGGGAAATCTTCCCAAGGTTACTCAGTTAATAAGAACCAGAGCAAGAATTCAGAGGTCTTCCCCTGATTCTCAATGCAATGCTCTTTCCACTCTAATATACTTCATTTTGACCTCCTGGCTAATTTAGACACAGTTCTACCATACCAGGTTATCTTCCATAAAAAACAACTAGGGAGGGGCAACTAATGTTTTCCCACCAGGGTGCAACTATTTAGAGGATACTAGTATCACTTGTAGTCTTTCATCAGGGAGGAACAACTGATCTAGTACTAGTTAGCAATAGTAATACATAAAAATAAACTACCAGATGATCTTCCTTCACCTTAGCATCAAAGTGTTCTGGGATATCTGCTTTCCTGTCTTGATTTTATTTGGGTCTCCTCCCACAACTGAAGTAATTTCCAAAAACTAAATTGAAATAATTTCTTGATACTTATTCATATATATATTTTGTGCATTCCGGCTATCCTTCCACCACTTGCCCTATAATTGCACCTTTTGCCTAGAGACTATGTTCTGGAGGGTTTAGCTTTTTTAGCTTCAGAATTCCTACACTGGGGGCTTTACTGTCCTGATAAATGAGTGTCCAACCATTTCATGCCAGCCACCCTTTGCTGCCAACTGGACCCTAAAAATACAATAATAACCAGCATCTATATATCATTTTAAGATTTTTGAAAGCACTTAGCAAATATTATCTCATGTGATTCTCACAATGACCCTGGGAGATATATGCAATTATTATTTTGTTTGTAGTAGTCTCTCGGTAACCGAGGATGACGATTGTCTTTGTGCGTTTTTGTGCACAAAGACACTTGTGCGTGAAGGAGATTTAAGTGGAAAAGTCGATGCACAGAGACAGTCCCACTCTCTCGGCGTTGGAAGCCTGGGTCCAGTGGTACAAAAAATCGTTATGTCTGGAGACTTCCTCAGCTGCATGGGATGGCCGTGTTGTCTTTTGTGCTCCAACACACCCTGAGCACTCCACAGTGCTTTGCTGCGTCGCCATCTCAGCCATTGAACCTTCTTATTGGTTTCTTCTGTCTGTTCAGCCGAAGCAGTCTTCACATGCTGGGTGAGCAAAGCCTTGGTTCACCAGGGGTCTATGACCAGATGGCTACCCTCACAAGGTTTAGCCGGCCTGTCGAAGCTGTTGCCCGGGGTGTGGCTGCTGCTGCATGCTAGCAGCTACTAGGAGCCACAAGTGAGAGCTGGGTGTCAGGGGAGTGTCAGAGGCTGGAGAGCTGCCCTAGGAGGGCACAACAAGCCCTCCATACCAGAGATACTACTCCTCCTTGAGCACCCCATACACCCTAATTATTATTATCATCACCATTTTACACATGAGGAAAACAAGACAGATAGCAATCAAATGGTTTTCTAAGGTTGTACAGTTAGTATCTAAGGCAGGATTTTAACTCAGATATTCATGATTCAAAGCCTAGTGTTCTATTCATGAGTTCTTATAGGGTAGGGACTGCCTTTTTATTTGCATCTCTACTATTTAACAAAGTGTTTAGCACACTTAAATTTTTTTTCATTCTTTCATCCATCCATCCATCCATCCATTCATCCATCCATCCATCCATCCATCCATCCATCCATCCATTAATTGATTTATTCATTCTACTACTTTGTCCTAAAAAGTATGTGTCAGTGCTGGATTTGAAATTAGGAAGACTCAAGTTCCAATCTTGCTTCAGACAATTACTAGTTGTGTTACCTTGGGCAAATAACTTAAACATTTTGTATCTCACTGTTTTCATCTGTAAAATTAGAATAATCATAATGTCTATCTTGTAGGTTTGTTGTAAAGATTAGATGAGTTGACATAAGAAAAATATTCTAAAAATTTAAAGGTCTATATAAATATATTAAAATATAAATGTCTTAAACTAATTACTGTATATATAAGAATTTATTAATAATAAATATTATTATTGTTATCATCGTTGTTAAAAGCAAAATTTGCTCATTTTGGCTGGTAATAGATGTTCCCAGTCCTCTCTCTTGAACAATTAGTTTTCTTCTTGCCTAGCCTCCCTTTGAAAACACCCTCCATTCCTAGGTCATTTATACTTATTCCTTTGCTTTAGTTACTCCATCTCTTTTTCTTTATTCTTCATCAGGTTAACTTCTTTAACTTCCTCCCCAAGGCTTAGATCAGGTAAATTTAATTCAATCCTACAGTTTTTTTTTGTCTTAAAACATTTTCCTCCTTCATGAAACTCTGATTTTCTGCACTAAAGTGAACTTTGAATTCTCTTTGAAATCATTTTTGATTTCATCATGTGAAACCTGCCTATTGATGTCCCTTGACCATTTGTTGATTGGAGACTGTCTTGATTTTTTGTAAATTTGACTCAATTCCTTATATATTTAGGAAATTAATCCCTTGTCAGAGAGTTTTATTATAATTTTTCCATAGTTAGTTGCTTTCTTTCAAATTTTCATTGCATTGATTTTGTTTGTACAAAATCTTTTTATTTTGATATAATCAAAGTCATTTATTGTACATTTTGCAATGTTCTCTCACCTGCTTGGTCTTAAATTCCTTCCTTTCTCACAGATATGACAGGTATACTATTCTATGTTCATCTAATATATTGATGATTTCATTCTTTATATTTAAGTCACTTACCCATTTTGAATTTATCTTGGTATAGGGTGTGAGATGTTGATTTAAATCTAACCTGTCCCATGCCGCTTTTCAATTTTCCCAGCAGATTTTGTGAAAGAGTGAGTTCTTTTTCCAAAAACTTGGATCTTTCGGTCTATCAAACACTAGCTTGCTGAGGTCATTTACCCTAAGGCTATTCCATTCATCTACACTGCTGTCTCTTAGCCAGTCACCATATTGTTTTGATGACCATTTCTTTATAGTACAGTTTAAGATCTGGTACTTCTAGGCCCCCATTATTCACATTTTTTATTAGTTTCCTTGACATTTTTTTATCTTTTGTTCTTCCAAATTAACTTTGTTATAATTTTTCTAATTCAATAAATTTTTTTTTCTTGAAAGTTTGATAAGTGTGGCACTGAATAAGTAAATTATTTGGGTAGGATTTTCATTTTTATTATATTAGCTCATACTACCCATGAGTAATGAATGTTTTTCTAATTATAAAGATCTAGTTTTAATTGTGTGAAGTGTTTTGTAGTTGTGTTCATATAATTACTCAGTTTGTCTTGGCAAATAGATCCTTTTTTTTAAACCCTTAACTTCTGTCTTAGAATCAATACTGTGTATTGGTTCCAAGGCAGAAGAGTGGTAAGAGCTAGGCAAGGGGGATAAGTGACTTGCCCAGGGTCACACAGCTGGAAGTGTCTGAGGTCAGATTTGAACCTAGGACCTCCTTTCTCTATGCCTGACTCTCAATCCACTGAGCTACACAGCTGCCCCTTGGCAAATAGATTCTTAATATTTTATATTGTCTAGAGTGATTTTAAATGGAATTTCTCCTAACTCTTGCTGCTAAGTTATGTTGGAAATATACAGAAATACTGATAACTTATGTGGGTTTATTTTTTATCCTGCAACTTTGCTAAAGTTGTTGATTATTTACACTAGCTTTTTAGTTGATTCTTTAGGATTCTTTAAATAGACCATCATGTCATCTGCAAAGAGTGATAGTTTAGTCTTCTCATTGCCTACTTTATTCAATTACTTTACTTCAATTGCTTTTTTCTTCTCTAACTGCTACTGCTAGTGTTTCTAGTATAATGTTAAATAATAGCAGTGATAATGGGCATCCTTCCTTCACTACTGATCTTTTGGGAAGGCTTCTAATTTATCCCCAAATAGATTCTTTTTTTTAATCTATTGAAATAATCATGATTTTTGTTGTTTATGTGGTCAATTATGTGGATGATTTTCCTAATATTAAACTACCCTTGCATCCCTTGTATAAATCCCACCTGATTATAGTGAATAATCTTTGTGATAACTTGCTGCAATATTTTTGCTAGTATTTTATTTAATGTTTTTGCATCTATGTTCATTAAGGAGATTGGTCAGTACTTTTATTTCTTTGTTTTTGGTCTGCCTGGCTTTGGAATTAGTACCATATTTGTGTCATGAAAGGAATTTGGTAAAATCTTTCTTTTGCTTATTTTGTCAAAAGTTTGTACAATATTGGGATTAATTGTTCTTTAAATATTTGATAGAATTCCCTTGTGAATCCATCTGTCCCTGGGGACTTTTTCTTAGGGAGTTCCTTGATGGCTTGTTCAATTTCTTTTTCTGAAGTGGGATTAAGTATTCTATTTCCTTTTTTGTTAATGTAGTAAATTTATATTTTTGTAAGTATTCACCCATTTCACCTAGATTATCATCTTTATTACCATATAATTGAGCAAAATAGTTTTTAATAATTACCTTAATTTCTTCTTCATTAGCGGTGAGGTTGCCCTTTTCAACTTTGATACTGTTAATTTGATTTTCTACTATTTTTTTCAATTAACCAGTACTTTATCTACTTCCCCTCCCCCCCAAGTATCATTTCCTAGTCTTATCTATTAGTTTAATAGTTCTGTTACTTCAAATTTTTAAAAATTTCTCTTTTGATTTTTAGGATTTCTAATTTAGTTTTCATCTGAGGATTTTTAATTTGTTCAGTTTCTAGTTTTTTAATTTGAATTCCTAATTCATTGACCTCTGCCCTCCCTAATTTGTTAATATATACACTCAAGGATATAATTTTCCCCCTGAGTATTGCTTTGGCTGCAACCCATAGATTTTGATAGGATGTCTCAACAATGTCATTCTATTCAATGAAATCTGGGCTTTTAAATTTGTTCTTTTTCTAGTTTTTTTAAGTTGCATGTCGAATTTATTGATCTCTTTCCTCTCTGATTTGCTGAAATATGTACTCAGGGATATAAATTATCCCCTGAGTACTGCTTTGACTGCATTCCATAGATTTTGATAAGTTATTTCTTCATTGTCATTCTCTTCAATGATATCAGTAATTATTTCTTTGATTTGTTCTTTGACCAATCAGTTTTGAAGAATTAGATCATTTAGATTCCATTTAATTTTAAATATGCCTTTCTACAAACCCTTATTGATTATGATTTTATTGTATTATGGTCTGAAAAACTGCATTCATCATTTCTGCTTTCCTACATTTGTTTGCAATGTTTTTTTTTTTAATTTCCTAGTACATGGTCAATCTTTGTATATGTGCCATGTGCTACTTAAAAGAAGGTATATTCCTTTTTAATCCCTATTTATTTTTCTCCAGATATCTATTAGTTCTAATTTTTCTAACATTTCATTCACTTCCCTTACTTCTTTCTTATTTATTTTTGGGTCAATTTATCTAGACTGATAGGAGAAGGTTGAGGTTCCACACTAGTATGGTTTTAAAATCTATTTCCTCCTTAATCTCCTTTATTTTCTCCTTTAGAAACTTAAATGCTTTACTATTTGGTGCATATATGTTGAGTATTGATATTTCTTCATTATTTATACTGTCTATCATCAAGATTTAATTACCTTACTTATCTCTTTTAATCAGATCTATTTATGCTTTAGCTTTGTCTGAGATCATAATTGCCATTCCTGCCTTCTTTTCCTCAGTTGTAGCCCAGTAAATTGTGCTCTTAACTTTACCCTGTGTATGCCTACCTGCATCAAGTGTGTTTCTTATAGACAACATATGGTAGGGTTCTGGCTCTTAATTCATTCTGCTATCCACTTCCTTTTTATTGGAATATTATCACATTCACAGTTATGATTACTGTCTGTATATTCCCCTCCATTTTGACTTCCTTCTTTGATGCTGCCTTTTCTCTTATTCCTCTTACCCTTCCCTCAAACTTTTCCCTTTTAATCAGTCTCTCCCCTCTCCTCTCCCCAATGTTACTCCCCTTCTCACTCACTCCCCTCTTATTTATTCCCCTCTTACTAAAATGCCTTGCTCCCCTCCCCACCAGCCCATTTATTTTAGCCTTCTATTTCTCTATAGAGCATTATACAATTCTCTGTCCCAATGGATCTGATTGTTCTTCCGGAACTCTCTGAGTCAATTTCAATGCACATAAGATTAAAGTATTGCCTGTCGCCAACCTCTTATACCCTTTCATTATATTGGTCATCTTCTCCCTCCCCCATGTGCTTCTTTATGAAAGATATATTTACCACATTTATCTCTTTCCCATTTCTCTTAGTATTATCTGCTTTTTATACCCCTAATTTTTAAATATATTTTGACCTATCATCCTATACAGTTTGTCACTGTGCATTCTAAGTATACTTCTTCTAGCTACCCTGATGATAATAATAATTTTTAAGAGTTACTAATATAATCTTTCTCATAAAATATAAATAATTTGAACTTATTGGTTCCTTTAATTTTTCCCCCTTTCTTCATTACCTTTTGGTGATTCTTCTGAGTTCTGTGTTTGGACATCAAATTTTCTGTTTAGGTCAGTTCTTTTCTTTAGGAATGCTTGGATGTTTTCTATTTTATTAAATGAACATATTTTTCCCTGTGAGAATATGGGAAATTTTACTGGGTAGTGCATTCTTGGTTGTAGGTCCAGTTCCCTTGCTTCTGAAATAACATATTCCATACCTTCTGATCCTTCCGTGTATATGCAGCTAGGTCCTGTGTTATCCTAACTGTGCCTCCATGATATCTGAATTATTTCTTTTTAGCAATTTGTAGTATCTTTTCCTTGGTCTGTAAGTGCTTGAACTTGGCTATAACATTCCTAGGTATTGTCAATTGGGGACTTAATGCAGTAGGTGATCTGTGGATTCTTTCAGTCCTGATTTTACTCTCTTGTTCAAGAATATCAGGGCAGTTTTCTTAGATAATTTCCTTGTAGAATGATGTCCAAGCTTTTTCTTTTGTCATGATTTTCCAATAGTCCAGTAATTCTTAAACTTTCTCTTTTTGATCTATTTTCCAGGTACGTAATTTTATCAATGATGTGTTTCATATTTTCCTCAATTTTTTTCATTCTTTTACTTTTGTTTTATAGGCCCTTGCTGCCTTCTGAAGTCACTTGCTTCTATGTACTGGATTCAAATTTTTAAGGACTAAATTTCATGCTTGGCTTTTTGATCATCCTTTTCCTTTTGGACTATTTTTCTTTGTAGCTCATCTTTCATTTTCTTTGCTTCATTTTCAAGCTGCTCAATTCTGACTTTCAATACACTATTTTATTGTTTTAGTTCATGTGTCCCTATTTCCAGATGACCTACTTTTCGTTTTAAGTTCTTTCCCCAATTTTCTTCAGTCTCTCTCAATCGTTTTTTGGAATTGTCTTTTAAGTTCTTCCAAAGCCTGTGTCCAATTCACTGGAGTTTCTGAGTTTTTGCTTGCTGTTCTTTGGTCATCCTCTGTTCAATTTGTTTTTTGTTCATTACCTGGATAGAAGCTATTGATTGCATTTTTTTTCCTTTTTCTGTTGTTTATTCATATTTTTTTTCCCCTTCTTTGGCCCTGTCATTGGCTGTATTCTTTCTCCTCTGTTTATTTACTGGATGTGGAGGTTTGAGCTATTCTGTCATGAAGGCAAATCTTCTCTGCTCTGCTAATTAACTGGATTAGGCTGATGGAGCTGGCCTATTGTATTAATAAGCCCTGAGGCCAGATCTTCCCCAGATTCCAGCAGAAGCTGAAGGTGAAGGTGAAAGTGAAGGTGAAGGTGAAGGTATGGAGGCTACAAGTAGTGATTCTCATCCTTCCCTCTTCCTTTCTTCCAGCCACCTCCCTGCTGACTACCTGGTCAGAGCCCTGAGCTTTCTGTGGTGGTACCAAGGTATTCTGTCTCAGTTTTAACTTTCACTCAAGGGATCCATTCAGCCAGATTGTTACCAAGGTCTCAGTGCAATTGGTGGGGGAGGGGAGGGGTGTTGGAGATTGATCTTCTCTGCCCTCTGAAGGCTTCTTATTGCACTAGTGTTAGACTAGATTAAGAAAGGGCACTTATCTGCAGAGCTGAATGTGCCCTGAGGCAAAAACCTCCACAGACAGAGGCCCAAGATGTAGGAGTGGTGGCTGAAGGCTGCCACCAGGCTACCCTCCTCTCTGTTCCTCTCCTCAAGCTGCCTCTCTGCCAGCTGTAGTCAGAGTACTGAGCCTTGAATAGTTGTGGCAGCAAGGCACTCCTTCTGGGCTGGGCCCTTGCCCTGAGATCCCAGTAACCTCTAGAGTCTCAGCACAATAGGTAGGGGAAGGGTCCTGGGAAATTTTTTTTTTGTTTCCTTAAATCCAAGAATTGTTCCTTCTCTGTGTACCTTTTAAGTTGAATTGAGCAGGAGGGCCCCCCAGCACTGTCCTATTGTTGTATTTGGTTTTGTGTCCCCCTAGAAGCGCTATGTTTTTGATTGGTGTGGATGGGTTTTCATGGAGGACTTGATTTTTGCTTCTAAGCTGCCATCTTGACTCCCATAAATCCCCTCCAATATTATCTTCTTCAGGATAAATAACCTTAGTTCCTTCAATGATTTTTCATAAGATGTGGAGGCCATCAAATTTCTACATGGAATATCATCATGAAAATTTCATTTTTTCCACTTTCTGGATGAGAAAATTGAAACTTAAAATGATTAAAAAATTTGTTTTATCTAAGGAACTTTTTTTCTTCTAAAGAACTGGATACTTCCTAGTCTGAACTCTTATCTAGGCCTTCTATATATGTGACATTGGGAGGCCCACCGAATATGATGGGGCTCTTCCATTCATTATTATAACATTGAGGGGATAGCAATAGAGTGTGCAGTCTGACTATCAGTCGCTGTAGTGCAGAAACATGAATAGTGAGGTGTGGACACATGTGGAGACATTACTGAACATTGAGTCAGATTCAGGAAAGGTAAATATGAGGACTACTTTATGACTTTTGGGCACCAGAGGCAAATGATGCTACTTGCAAGTGATCATGTCCTTTCTTTCTTCCTTCCTTCCTTCCTTCCTTCCTTCCTTCCTTCCTTCCTTCCTTCCTTCCTTCCTTTCTTCCTTCCTTCCTTCCTTTCTTCCTTCCTTCCTTCCTTCCTTCCTTCCTTCCTTCCTTCCTTCCTTCTTTCCTTCTTTCCTTCTTTCCTTCTTTCCTTCCTTCCTTCCTTCCCTTCATCTTCCCTGCCTCCCTTTATCCAGCTTCCCTCCCTCCCAAACCAGAAAACCATCTTTCCCTTGGACTCATCAATCTAGCTTCTTTCTATTCTCTTACTTTTACTACTTTGAATTTAATCCAAAACACTGACCATGTTTTAAAAATCCAAGTCCCAAACGATACAAGACTGTTCACTTTTGGGGGCAGCTGGGTAGCTCAGTGGATTGAGAGCCAGGCCTAGAGATGGGAGGTCCTGGTTTCAAATTTGAATTCAGACACTTCCCAGCTGTGTGACCCTGGGCAAGTCACTTGACCCGCATTGCCTAGCCCTTACCACTCTTCTGCCTTGGAGCCAATACACACTATTGAGTCCAAGACAGAAGGTAAGGGTTTAAAAAAATAAGACTGTTCACTTTCATAAAGATCTAGTGATATGGGTACTCCCTCAAGAAATGCAGATTCCAGATCATGAATGATACATCTGCCCATCCAATTTGACTCTCTGTTGCCTTTACATAAATCTGCTGTAATGAATCTACCCTACATAGCAGTACCTTGACCCTCATTCTTATAGCATTCTGTAGAAAGCAATGGGACATGCAAACTAATCATCACTCACCCTACACTCTTGCTAAGTGTCCATCTAGCCAATATATTTTTTCCTTGTCATTCATTTCTCTAATCCTACTCTTTACTTTTTTGTGCAATCATTCTATGCCCAACCACAGGACCATAAATAATGAATTTAGAGATAGAAAGGCATGAGAGGCTATTGAATCTAATACTCTCATTTTACATATGAGGAAGCAAGACCCAGAGAGGTCACATGATATGCCTAGTCTCAAAGAATAATGTGTCTGTCATTGGCTTTGAATCTAAGTCCTTTTCACTATCAGTCTAGTGTATTGACAATGTATTTGGTGTAGCCAATCTACATGGTCATATACCTTTTCTTTTTTTCTTCTTTTGAAAGATTGTTTATTTATTTTATTTTAAAATATTTTTCAATGTTTATATGATTAATTTTCCTTCCCTCCCTTCTTCCCTTCCACCTCCCAGAGCCAACAAGCAATTCCTCTGGGTTATACAAATGTTATCACTTGATGCCTTTTCCATATTATTCATTTTTACTATAGAGTAACTTTTTAAATATCCTAAACCCCAAATAACCCATATACCTTTTCCTATGTTGCTTTGGCCTGCTTATCAATTGGTGATTAGGTTTATAATGCTTAACCATCTTTTTTCACTAACCTCAGTCCCTCAAACCCCAATTGGATATTAGGCTTGGGCTATCTAAGAAGCAGTGATAATGCAACAATAATTATAATAATAATGATAATAATGTGAATCTATTTAGTGATTTAAAGTTTAAAAATCATTTTGTCTGCATTACTTTATCTGAGCCTCACACTAATATTGTCAGGTAGACACTACAAATTCAGAATTTCCCAAAAGTCAAAATTTGGTTTTAAAATCTAAAGCTATGAAATTATACCTAGATTTTGAGACCTTCTCTATCATTATCCACATTTTATTAATGAAGAAATTGAGGCCCAGAGAGATTGACTGAGTTTCTCATGATCACAAAGCCATCAATTACTAGCTATTGTTCAGTTGTTCAGTCACATCTGATTTTTTATGTCCCCATAGACCAGAGCATGGTAGGCCCTTCTTTCCCCCACTACCTACTGAAGTTCAGCCAAGATTATGTTTGTTGTTTCCATGATACTATCTCTCCATCTCATCCTCTGCCATTTCTTCCTTTTGCCTTCAATCTTTCCTAACACTAAGGATTTTTCCTATCTTCCCGTTCTGTGGCCAAAGTATTTACACTTCAGTTTCACTATTTGACCTTCCAGTGAATAGTCTGCATTAATTTCTTTAAGTATTGACTGATTTGATCTTCCTGCTGCACAAGGGACTTTCAAAAGTCTTCTCTAGTACCACAGTTCAAAAGTGACATTCTGTGGCACTCAGCTTTCCTTATAATCCAACTCTCATTGTTATATACTATAAATTGTTACTGGAAAAACAATAGCTTTGACTATGACTTTTTTTTGGCAAAATGCTGTCCCTGAATTTTTGTTTGTACAAGTGTCAAGATTTAAACTGAGACTTCTTGACTCCAGGTCTAGGGCTGCGGTCACTACACCATTCTTGGACATCTTAGGAATCTGCTTTCAAGGGCAAATAAGACAAAGTTAAGAGGGTTCAAACAGTGCAGACCAGAAGACCTTTTATAAAATTCTAGTCCTTCTCAGGAGTCCCTAGTCCATTTACACTATGAATCAGTAGAAACAATGTGGGAGACATTTACAAAGCATGCTAATCAGTTCAGCATCTCATTAATTAGACAATCTTTTCTATACTTGAATTTCATAACAGTGAGTTTATTTTAGTGACTTGGGGAGAAAATGGTTCTCAAATTGAGCTCTTCATCAGCATCCTGTTGATGTTTGAGCTTTTTATTATTTTAAAAATGGATTTTTTTTTTGGTTGGGAAAATATGTTTTCCCAAAAAAGCCCTACCATTCCTCTTTACTCATCAACCAAAAAAAAAAATACACAAAACACAAATCATAACAACTAACAATTCATGTGGGTAGAGGGGGAGATGTAAATAAAACCATCTGACTTTCAACCTGTTGAATTCCTTGCTTCCTCCTCTAACAGATTGCATGTTTCAGCACCTTTTCCCTTTCTTGTATGTCCTGGCAGACTAAATTTAAAAGGAGCCTGTGAAGTAGGTTAGACTCCAGTTTGGATTTTGAACTGAAAATGTTTCATCAAAGGCAATCTGTCCTTGATCTCTTGAGCATTTTAAGATTGTAGTAGGTATTGTCTGTGCTCCTGTCAAATCAAACACTGAAATGTTGGGCCAGTCATGCTCCAGGTAAGAAATGTTGGAGCCTGGCTGTTTGAATATGGTACTAATAGCTGACTTTAAGAGATCATAGAAGTTGGAGCCCATGACAATTTTTAAAATGTCTTATAGTGGTAGCTTACATTTATATTCTACTTCTTTTGGCTATTTTAATATTTTTTTTCTCCACTTGATAGGACCCTTCTGCCTATGATTATAACAAAAACTTGGAAGAGACCAAGCCCTCATTCTAATGTGATATTCAAAGTGTCCAGAACTATTCAAAGAAGATTCCATTTCTCAGAGATCACATTTTGGGGAAACTGGATATATATGGTAATAAGGAAAAACCAAGAGCAACATTATGAAGCATGTACAGTTGTTTCCTTTTGGAAGAAAACAGAGACTCATATACTGGGGAAAATATGGCAGTCATATGAATGAGACTAAAATAACACTATTCAGGGTCTCAGGACTCAACAAATATGTTGAGAGTTCCACAAGGATGATCTCAGTTCTGTGTAGAAACCATGAGATAGACGATTTTCCTATATAAATGCTTGAGTGAAGGTATAAAAATATGGGTCTTGTCATCCCAAAGAGTATCATATATTTTTCTAGACCCCCACCCTAATTTTCCCAGAAGAATAGTGTAAGGTGGTACTACAGCATTGTTTTGATTTGTGTTTCTCTAATTAGAAGAGATTTAGAATACTTTTTCATGTGCTTCTTGTTAGTTTTGATTTCATCATGTGAAAACTACCTATTGATGTCCCTTGACCATTTGTCGATTGGAGAATGTCTTGATTTTTTGTAAATTTGACTCAGTTCCTCATATTTTCAGTAAGTAATCCTTTGTCAGAGAGTTTTATTATAAATTTTCCCCAGTTAGTTGCTTTCCTTCAAATTTTGGTTGCATTGGTTTTGTTTGTACAAAACCTTTTTAATTTGATATAATTAGTCATTCATTTTACATTTTGCAATGTTCTTTCTCTTACTTGGTCTTAAATTCCTTCCTTTACCACATATCTGACAGGTATGCTATTCTATGTTCACCTACTTTATTTATGATTTAACTCTTTATATTTAAGCCATTTACCCATTTTGAATTTATCTTGGTATAGGGTGTCAGATATTGATCTAAACCTAACCTGTCCCATGTTGTTTTCCAATTTTCCTAGCAGTTTTTGTCAAATAGTGAGTTCTTGTCCCAAAAGCTGGGATCTTTGGATTTATCAAATACTGTCTTACTGAGGATGTTTACCCCAAGTCTATTTCACTGATTCACTCTTCTGTCTCTTAGCTAGTGCCATATTGTTTTGATGACTATTGCTGTATAGTACACTTTAAGATCTGGTCCTATTAGGCCCTTCCTCTTCACATTTTTTCATTATTTCCCTTGATATTTTTGATTTTTTGTTCTTCCAAATGAACATTGTTACATTTTTTCCTGATTCTATAAAAAAATAGAAAAATAGAAAAAAGCTTAAAGTAAAATCTACTTCTTCTTTACTATTCATTGTTTGCTCAACTCCTTACAAACTGGCTTACACTCTAACCATTCTAATGACTAATCTTTAATGATTTCCTAACCACTAACCCACTGGATCTTTTCTAATACTTATATTTCTTAATGTGCTTTTGTAATTTTTGATGCTGTTGACCACCTAGCTATCAGATACACTCTTCTCTTGGATACAGAAACATGTTTTCCCTTTGCTCTCTTCCTAACTCTCTGATCACTGCCCTATTGTTTTCTTCACAAACTCTTGATTTTCAAATTCAAATTCTTTAATGAGGATTTTCTATAGGACCTTAATATTGTCCCCCTAACCTTTTCTTTTCACCTTCTCAAAGATTTTAATATTTAATTTTTTAAAGAAATAACATAAAGATTATGCAAGTAAGCAGTATATTTACATCCAAAGCCCTAGTCTAGAATCTTTGCTCAGTTTCCTATACTGAAGCTTTAGATGGGATGTTTATTCATTTATTTTCATACATTTATTTCTTACTGTTGAAAAAAAATCTTTGTATAGTGAACAGTGGTGAATCAGAGAAGCATAAAACATTAAATGGTCCTGGAATAAGTTGACCTTTATTTAGATCACATAAGTTCCATTTGAAGTAATCATAGGCTTAGCACCAGGGAAGGGGGAAAAAACTTATTAGTGAGGGAACTTGAGATTCAGTAAAGTTAAATATTTTTCTCTAAATCACACAGATAAAATTTCCCAGAATGTGAAACTGTGACCATATCTTCCTACTCCAAATCTGACTTTTTCCACTAGATTGTAACTGCATCATGAGTCAGCAATCTAAGTCACTTATATAGCTTTAATCATCTTGCCTATGCAACTCCCCAATCTAGATTTCCATTCCTTATCTTTCAAGCTCCAAAGCTGAGTCTTTAACTGCTAATCGGGTCTTCTCCCAAAGCATGTGATGATGATTTCTCAAACTCCATACATTTAAAACAAGCTTTTTGATTCCTTGAGCCTGTTAAGGGTAAAATTTAGGGTTTAGACTGAATATGTATTTTTGGTTGGTCACCAGGGATTTAAATTCTAAATCCCAATGAACCACTCAAGTCAGAATGGAACTTTATGATGGTTTATTTACAATAGAAGGTAGAAATTAAGAATGAGAGAGAGAGGAAAAAAGGAAGATCTGCTCCTGCCTGGAATGAGCCAGGCAGGAGTTCAGAGGCCTCAGCCAAGGGGTCTCTCCATAAAATCCAAGGAAAGGGGAGTCAGCCTTATCACTTACCACATGATCCTCTAAGGAAAGCAGTATGAGGTCCCATGCTCCAGCTCCTCCAAGTCAAGTTCTACCACCAAAGTCCTCTCTCACAGGAAGTGACTCAAAATATAAAAGCAATTTTTATGTCACTTCCTGTGTCTTACATGTACCAGTGGTGGCTTAAATTTGGCTTTGGACAACTCAGGGGGTCAGTCAGTTGTTTCTGATTTGTCACTTGCTAACATACTCAGGTCATAGACCTTCCTCCCCCACACTTAATCCTTAATTGGGGGCGTATACATTCCTGGTTGTTAAATTCTAAAGACTAAGCAAGGTGGAGTAAATCTAAAATTCACAAGCCTAATCCTTTTTCTGTATGAAATTTTTGGTAGTATCACCCACAAGCCTGTCTCCAACATTTATTACCTTGGAGTTATACTTGAATCTCATACACTTAATTGTTAATATGTAATCAACTACAAAATTCACTTTTACAACATTTGTATTCTCTGGCCCTCCTTTTCCTTCTAATGGTCAGGTGTCCCCTTTGCTTCACTTCAAGGCAGAGGGCCTTATTTTCACTTTCCTAGACTATAATAGTCTCCCTACATATTTTTCCTTCTTCACTTTGTCTCTCTTTTAACCCACTGATAGAATATTTTTTCTTACATAGTTTTGTCTCCTCTACTCAAAAACAGTAACAAAACACTTTGATTACTCTTTATTGCTTCTAAGTGAGATTTTAACTCTTTCTGGATTTACAGTCATTTTGACATAGTTTCAAATTCTTCTCTAGAATGGCTGATTTAGTTTACAACTACCTCTACAGTGCATTAGTGTCCCAAAATCCCACTCCCCCTTCAACCTTTTTCATTTTCCTTTCATGTCCTATTAGTGAATGTGACAAATGTGAGGTGATACCTCAGAGGTTTTTAATTTGCATTACTCTAATCAATTTACATTTAGATATCTTTTCACATGACTATAGATAGATTTGATATCTTCATCTGAAAACTGCCTGTTATCATTTGACCATTTGTTAATTAGGGAATGACTTATGAACTTATAAATTAGACTCCTCTCTATACTTGAAAAATAAGGCCTTTATCAGAGAAACTTGCTATAGACAGTATTCAATTATGAAAAATATTTGGGAGAAGACAAAAAGGATGAGGATTGAGAAAATACCATTAGTTTAATAAGAAATCACTGGTAACTTTGAAGAGATAAGTTTTAAATCAGTGGTAAGGTCAGAATTATCTTCCCTATACCAAGCATAGAGGTGTGTACATAGTAACTACAAATTTGAATTAATCCAGGTGCTTAGTAATAAATATTTGGCAAATGAATGAAAGGATGGCTACAGAATTTTATAGTTCACATAGTATTTTGCTCACACTTACCTTCACAAATAAAAGTTTAACTAATTGATGTCTGAAGCCACTTCAAATTCTGATTTGATGAACATTGTAAGCTAAATAATTAAGCTAATTTTGTCCTCATTTCAAAAATAAGGTAACTGATTCATGGAGAAATAAATTCATTTGAATAAACTTGGGTAGTTAGTAGTGACTGGGATGGGGCCTGACTCTAAACTATTGACTATTTCCCTAATGATCTTTCCACTTTCACAGGGAAATTTCATAACACTCCTACCTGCCAAATTGATCTCAGTTTATTTAATTATTTCTTTCTATTAGTGGGAAGAATTAATTTGCCTGCATTCTTTAATAAAAACAATATTTTTCTGAGAAAGTACTTCTCTAATTGTGCTTATGCCTCCTTGGATTTAAATACAAATAAATGATTTTGGTTTTCCTCATTTTTTCCCCTTTTCTCTCATTTTGGTTTGGATTAGGAAAGGGTTAATATAAAAATAGATTTTTTTTCAAGGCATTACAGGAATTCCTTTTTTGTTACCATGGAAACCAAGCATTGCAAATATGTTTCTCTTAAGTTAGCCAAATTTTTTATCCTCCAAAGAAGATTTGGGTTCTTTCCTGGCTAGGTTTTAGGAAAACATTTGGGATAATTTTTCTGAATTTGATGATTCCCCTTCTTGTATTATTCACTTCTTCCTAAAGAAAATGAGACAAAGCATACTTTACCAAACATTTTTCCTTTGGAGCTACTAATCCGGGCAAAGGATGGCAAATATTTCTGTTCTGAAAGATGTGATCCATTATTTTCCCTTAGGGACATTGCTCTGCCTCTGCCTCTACCTCTCTGTCTTTTATCTCTCTGTGCCTTCTTCTGTTCTCTTTCTTTCTTGGTTCTCTCTCTCTCTGTCTTTCTCTCTCTCTCTCTCTCTCTCTCTCTCTCTCTCTCTCTCTCTCTCTCTCTCTCTCTCTCTTTCTTCCTCTCCCTCTCCCACTCTTTCTCTCCCTTCCTCCTCTCCCTCAATGTGTATTCCCTATGTCAGAGATCTTTATATGTTCTCTCTGTCTCTGGCCTATCTCTCCTTTTCTCTGACTTCACCAGAATCTCACTCTACTTCTACCTCTAAGTCATTCTTCCATATAAAAAATAGAGTCAGCATGAAAAATTCTTTGTTAACACCTATGACATCTTTAGTTTGGAAAATTACATTGGCCAAAGTCCATAGGTCTTTTGAGTTTGTGCTAATCACCGTTGGCAATACAGGAAACAAACTCTCTACAATCAATCTGGAGCCTTTCATTGTCTAAAGCTCTTCACCATGCTCTCTTTTTCCTCCTTTCAATCCTATTAAACTTCAATTTGTCATTAAAACTCTCTTAAGGGACCTCAGATGTAGCTGGATAGTGGAAAATACATAGAATTAGGTATTTTATCATTGTCACTTGATTTCATTAAAGGTTTATTTGTTTTCTCTATTTTGATAATTTTTCTTTTAGAATGTATACTTTAGAGTGAGGCAGGAATGTAGTCAATAGGAATATACTATTGTAGCTGAGAGGGTTTGTGCTCACAACATCATTGCTGCTATTCGCTAGAGTAATCTATATTTTCTTCCTCTTATAATTAAAATTTTTAATGAAATGTAAATTCTAAGAATTCCTCCCCTTTTCATAATGGATTTAAAAATCACATTTTGACAATTGGTCTGATTTCAAACAAATATGCCATTCAGGAAAGTATTTGTTGAGTTATTTGATTTATTTTAATACAGAGGATGAAAGTTGGAAATAAGTAGAAAAAGTTAGTACTTGAAGCAAGATAGTCAATATCAGTGAATGCCTCTGAGCAAGCTATTTCACCTCTCAGTTTAATATTCTTCATCTATTAAATGAAAGCATTGTGTTAGATAACCTCTAAGATCCTATGTAATTCTCATGGAGAAGAGAAGGGAATAAGCACTTATATGATACCTATTATGTCTCAGGTACTGTGCTAAGTGCCTTTCAAATACTATCCCACTTGATTTATTCAACATCCTTGTGAAATAAAAGGTATTGTGACTCCCAATTTACAATCATGGAAACTGAACCAAACCCATTAAGTGACTGGTCCAGGTTCACACAACTAACTAATATCTGCAACTAGATTTGAAATCATGCCTTCTTAATTCCAGACTAGTTTTCTATATACTACAAAACCGATATTCCTTTAATCTAGTAGAATTGGAGTAAGATGACCTTGAAATGAATCATAGTATAAGGGGGAAAAGCCAGCATTTTCAAATTGAAGCATTGGGTTCAAATTCTGCCTCTTCCATTAGCTACTTATATCTTCTTATGGAAGTCAGTATATTTCAATGAGTCACAGTTTCCTCAAATGTAAGATAAGGACTTTGGACTAAATGGCTTCTTCCCAGATTTAAATAGTCATGAGTGTACCTGAATGATTATGGTGAGTCACTTCCCTTTTCTCACCCCAAGTTGCTTCTATGAAATGAGGACATTACACTGGTTGAATAAGGATCACAGCATCACCAATTTTGAAAGTCAAAAGAGACCTCAGTGATGGTCTAGTCCAAGCCTACTTAGAAGAAGGAGACTTATTAAAGCATTCATAACAGGTAATCATTAAGCATTGAATGACTTCCAGTGAAGAAGAACTGAAGAAAGTCTCTTCAAATGTTTACTTTTATGATCCTCAGATTCTATTCGGTGATTTGAGTAGATACTACTTTCATGGAAATGTTGAGAAAAATGTTCACTCTCCATGGTACTGAAATAATTAAAAACCTATGACTTCAAGTTAGAGTGCAAACCAATAAGAATGCTGTTCCCAGTTTTATAGTATGGTGTTTAAAAGGTAAACAGGAGACATCCAGTTACTCTCATGACATATAGAGAACATCTTTCTTATACATCCATCAAGACATTTGTATCAGGAGAGGATAATGCTTCACTTTCTGCTCCTTCATATTAACATTCTTTCCCCAATAAAAAACAGCTTTCTTTGTATAATAAATTATTGGAAGACCTTTTTTATGCAGTTTTCCACATGAACAACAATGTTCAAGTGAATGTCAGTCATCAGGCAAACATAATTGGATTTGGAAAGTGTTATATTGTGAATTAAGTTGACTGATGGAGAAATGTCAGTTTTATTAACATTCTTCTTTCAGATGATAATTTTATATCTATAAGGATGAATTACAAAAGAGTTATTGAAGGCATCAATTCAGAATGATAGAGTTGGTTTAATAAAAGCTGCATTTTCCTTCTATATTCTTGTGTTTTTTTCTAAGAAAAAATATTTAATTTTAATGTAGGAAACATAATCCAATTAGGTAGCAGTATCCTACTTTCAAAGTCAACACAAGACAGACTCGCCCTAGACCAAAAAGTGCATGGCTCTACTGGCTCTGGGCCAAGTCAAATATGTTAACTCAAGATAGTTTCAAAGAGAGACTCCATTTAGTAAGTAGTGGGATTTTTTCCCCCTTCATTTTTTGTAAAGAAAAGTTCTATGCAGCTATTTGAATAGCAATTTATATTGGCAGTATTCAGAGTGATAGAGCTTTAATTCACCCACAGATCACTAGTTTTATTTTCCTGGCAAAATATCAATATTTAGTTAGATACTTCACCTGACAGGTTCCTGGGATGACTATACATCATTACTTATGTAGGTCTTAAGTGGCCATTTCCTTTCCCTACATAGTAGCATGGCCACATTAGAGCTAAAGACCACATTCTTTTTCCTCATTTTTTCAATTTCCTCAGAAAGGTTACCAAATGTATTTGAAGTTACAGGGATAACAATAGATTAGAATTTGTTAACAAAGCCATGATTGAGGCACAACAATTCTAATTCACTGTGCAAACAATTCTCTGGGCCTCTGGGTCCTTGAAACATTAGCATTTTGTGATTCTTAACTCTTTTAGTTTATCCAGTCAAACACCTTTCTTTTACATAAAGATATGAAATGTATAGTCCAAATATTTCTGTGAATATATTGAGTAATCAGGGGGAAAACAATAGTGACAAAGAATCTCATGCTCAGAACTTCTATATTATTTTCAGCCCTGGGTGACATAGTAGTAACCTAAGGATTTCAAATTCTGTCTCTGATGCTTCCGTTGTGCATAATTTTGGGTAAGTCTAGTCATCTCCTTTGTCTTTATCTGTAATTTGAGGGAGATTCCCCTCTCCCTCTAAATCTCCCACCCTATCATCCTACATTTGGCAAGTTGGTAGCAGAGTGGATAGAACACTAAACCTATAGTCAAGGAGATCTGAGTTCAAATCTGATCTAATATACTTCCTAGCTGTGTGATCCTGGAAAAGTCACTTAACCCTATTTGAGTTTTCTCATCTGTAAAATGATCTTGAAAAGGAAATGGGAAAAAACCCTAGTATCTTTGCAAAGAAAGCGACAGAATTATAGAGAGTCAGATACAACTGAAATGACTGAACAACATTACCATATATAAAAGTAGGGCCTAGAGCACAGTGAACGCCTTAGAAATGCTTCGTTGATTGACTAATAATCTCCAAAGTCTCCTTAACTTCTAGTATTTTGTGTATTTAGTATTCTCTTGAAGTTCATTTTCATTTCTCTTAAGGTTATGAGCTAACCAACACTGGACAATACTTTGCCATTAAAAGGGAAGTGAATGTTCATCTTAAACTTGTACACAGACTTTTTATTAAAAATGATGCTGGAAAAAGAGCAGAATGATTTTTTTTAATTTTATGTGCACAGTTTAGCAATACACTTTAAATATATTTTATATGTATGCATATTTGTATGTCTTTATACAAGGACTGTATATATATATATATATATATATATATACATTTATCACTATTACACTACTGAGCTCTCTCTCTCTATCTATCTATCTATGTATCTATATCTATCACAGAAGATAGTTGAAAGAGAAACTAGGTTGTCCTTAACAAAGCACAGAAGCCAAATTTGACATTGCTTTAATTATTTTGAGAATATTCAACCTCATTGTTGCCAACGCCTACAAATCACTTTGGTTCAACTAAATTTTCACCTTTCTGTCAGATTTCTCATTTGTACAATGCTTCATAATTATACCAAAGAAAAAATAGTAGCAACTTGGAGATCTTTAAGTTCAACAAGAAATCACTGGGGACTATGGTCTCTGATCATTGAGTAATATAATTGTGATCTCTCTTTCCCTATTACTTATCCCCTTGAAAAGATAAAAGTACTCAGTGTTTAGCCAATAGGTCAAAGTAAGTAGAAAAGTATGAGGGATGTATGAAGCATATTTAATGAATGAGAATCTTGATATATGTTTTGTGTGCAAAGGTTTCATTGGGAATGAAGAATGAAGTTGTGATAGTCTACCTGAATGAAAATAATGCTACCTTTAAATAAGAGATCTATTCTGAGTACTTAGAAATGGAAACATTAATTTAAAATTACTTATTGATTGATTATAAGGATTAAATTAGGAGTTTCAACAAAATAGGAGAGCAGCTTTTAATGATTTAAGTTTTAATGAGAATATAGTAGAGTTGTAAATTAATATTATCCCTTTAAGCCAGAGAAAAGAAAAAAGAAAAGAAAACTTCTAGCAGCTTTTAACAATTAACAATTTAATTTAATTAAAATAAATATAGTAAAAGAATATAGTAAAATGAAGATAATAAAGGAAATAAATATAGGAAAGAGGGAGAGAAAGAAAATTTCCTAATGTCTATACTAGTTATCCTATAACTACCTATTATTTTTACTAAAACTGCCTATATGTACCTATAATTGCCTATAACTATCACTAATAACAACCACCCCACAAAGTTCCAACCCAATCCAACCCACTCAAAACTAACCCAATCAGTGTTTAATCCAACCCCAATTAGGTCTGTCAATGAAGACAAGCCACCTTCCAAAAAGTTCAAGAAAGGAAAAAAAAACTAACAGCCCAAACCAAAAGTCCCTCTAAAGGCTAAAGCCAAAAGCCCTCTCAGTAAGTTCAGACATGCCTTTATATTCCAACAACTAAATGACAACCACCAACCCAACAGGATCCCAGCAGCCAACTTCACCTCAATTGCCAGCCCTGTCAGCAACTGACAGACACATGACCAATGATGTTTCCCCTTTTCTACCCTTTTTCTACCTCACTTCATGTCTCTATGGTTTCTACTTTCTGTTACTAGTAGTAGTAGTAGTAGTAGTAGTCTCTCGGTGATCGAGAATGACTATTGTCTTTGTGCAGTTTCATCTACGGTGTACCCTCATGTGGCTTTGGAGTCCAAAGGCTGAGGCGCACAGTTTGTGGCACATGGGGCATGGGATGCCAGTTGTTACGGGAGGTGCGGTTGTGGCCTGGTGTCGGCGTTCACGTGCAGCAGCAAGACGTCGACGTCGCTCATCTTCAAAGGTGGTGGCGGCACGGTGAATGTGGGTTCGCCAGCTGCTTCTGTCAGAGGCAGCGAGTTCTAGTTGCTTTGGTGTAATGCCAGCCCACTTCAAGTTTGACTTTAGCTGGTCCTTGAATCTTTTCCTTGGTTGGCCTTGTTTCCTGAGTCCAGCTGACAGTTCACCATAGAATACCTGTCTTGGTATTCGCTGTGGGTCCATGCGGATGACGTGTCCAGACCATTGTAGCTGGGTTTTGAGGACCAGGACTTCCATGCTGGTGGAGTTGGCTCTGTCGAGGACTTCCTGATTGGTGATTCGGTCCTGCCATCGGATCCTCATGATTGACTGGAAGGAGCATTGGTGGAATTGCTCCAGCTGTTTCATGTGCTTCCGGTACAGTGTCCATGTCTCGCAGCCGTACAGGAGCGAGCTGAGGACCACTGCATTATACACTTTGAGCTTCATTGCAGTGCTTACACCTCTGTGTTGGAGGACTTTGCAGTGCAGCCGCCCAAGTGCCTGGCTGGCCTTTTGGATCCTGGCATTAATCTTGTGGTCTAGGGACCCGTCCTTCGTGATGGTGCTGCCCAGGTACTTGAAAGTGTTGAAGGTCGAAAGCTTCATGCTGTCAATTGTAATGCATGGCTGGTTCGTTGGCCTCCCTGGTGCAGGTTGGAACAGCACCTCTGTTTTGCTGAGGCTGATAGTCAGGCCAAACAGTTTTGTTGCAGTGGAGAACCTGTCCACAATGCTTACTAATTACTGTTATTAATGCCTGGTTAATTCCTATGCATCTCTCTGGTAAGAGGACCTCCAGGTCCCTGTTAAATTAAAAAAAAAATTAAAGAATTCCTTTTTATAGATTTAATCTATAGAATCCCAAACTCTTAGATATGGATAAGGCCTCAAAGGCTATATATAGTACAAGTACAAGGCATCAGCGAGAGGCTTATGAAGATCTGTTTACCTCTCAGCAAAGACCAGTATGCCACAATCATCAGCACATATGCCCCAACACTGACAAGCACAGAGACCATTGAGCAGTTCTACTCTGACCTGAGTGCTGTCCTGCACTCAGTGCCCACAAATGACAAGCTGATACTACCGGGAGACTTCAAAGCCCTCATTGGCCAGGACCATGAAAGATGGAAAGGAGTGCTCGGCAAACACGGTGTGGGCAAAATGAACAACAATGGCCTACTGCTACTCAGCAAATGCTCAGAGTTTGAACTCACGATCATGAACACTGTGTTCAGCAAGGCAAACAAATATAAAAGAACATGGATGCACCCACGATCAAAACAGTGGCATCTCACTGACTACATTATTGTACGCCGGCGAGACATCCAGGATGCACAGATCACCAGAGCCATGAGAGGAGCTGAATGCTGGACAGACCAACGATTGGTTAGAGTGACTCTTCAAATGTGTATTGTGCCTCACCATCCAAAACATGCCCAGACAGTTCGCGGATCCATCTTATTTGCAACCATTCCAGTCCTGCCTGGATGACAAGCTGTCTGCCAAGGGACCACTCACTGGAAGCTCAACCGAGAAATGGAACCAGTTCAGAGATGAAGTGAAGGAAACATCAAAGGCAGTCCTAGGCCCCAAACAATGCACCCACCAGGACTGGTTCGATGAGAACAACACTGCTATTGAAGACCTATTAAGCAAAAAGAACAAAGCCTTTATGGAGTGGCAAAATAACCCAAACTCTGTTCCTAAAAAGGACAGATTCAAGTCTCTCCAAGCCATGGCACAGTGTAAGATCAGGAAGATGCAAGACCAATGGTGGGAAAAAAAGGCAGAAGAAATCCAGCGCTTTGCTGATATAAAAAAACTACAAACAATTTTTCAGTGCCCTCAAGACTGTCTATGGGCTATTAAAACCCACCACCACTCCCGTGCTATCCTCTGACAGTGACACTCTCATAAAAGATAAAAAAAAGGCATCAGCAGCAGGTGGAAAGAACACTTCAGTCAGCTTCTCAACCGACCGACCCTCTTCAGTCGACCAAGGTGCCATTGACTAGATCCCCCAAAACCACACCTTTTAACAACTTGACAACCCTCTTTCAATAGAGGAAGTCCAAAAAGCCATTCAACAAATGAGTGCAGGCAAGGCACCCGGAAAAGACGGGATCCCAACCGAGGTGTACAAGGCCTTAAAGGGAAAGGCACTTCAGGCATTCCACATAGTGCTGACTAGCATATGGGAAGAGGAAGACATGCCCCCAGAACTCAGAGATGCCTCCATCATAGCCCTATACAAGAACAAAGAGCAGCCTAGACAACTACAGAGGAATAACACTACTCTCCACTGCTGGAAAGATCCTCGCCCTTGGTATACTCAACAGACTCCTGTCATCTATTTCAGAGCAGAACCTGCCTGAATCACAATGTGGCTTCCGAACAGATCTCAGCACCATCGACATGGTCTTCATGGTGAGGCAAATGCAGGGAAAATGCCTTGAGCAGAACCTGAGTCTCTACATTGTCTTCATAGACCTGACAAAGGCATTCAACACAGTGAGCAGGGATGCATTATGGGTGATCCTTAGCAAGCTCGCTTGCCCAGCAAAATTCATCAAACTTATCCAGCTCTTTCTTGTCAACATGACAGGGGAAGTCCTATCTGGTGGAGAGACTTCCGATCTCTTCAGCATCTCCAATGTTGTGAAGCAAGGCTGTGTCTTTGCTCCAGTGCTATTCAACCTATTTTTCACCCAAGTATTATGACACGCTGTGATGGATCTAGACCTGGGCGTCTACATCAAATACCTACTAGATGGCTCGCTATTTGACCTTTGCCACCTGACTGCAAAAACAAAGACAACAGAGAGACTCATTCTGGAAGCTCTCTTTGCAGATGACTATGCTTTCATGGCCCACCAAGAAAATCATCTTCAAACCATTGTGGACACATTCTCCACCACAACAAACCTGTTTGGCCTGACTATCAGCCTCAGCAAAACAGAGGTGCTGTTCCAACTTACAACAGGGAGGCCAACTAACCAGCTATGCATTACAATCGACGGCACGCAGCTTTCTAACGTCAACACTTTCAAGTACCTGGGCAGCACCATCACCAAGGACGGGTCCCTAGACCACGAGATTAATGCCAGGATCCAAAAGACCAGCCAGGCACTCAGGCAGCTGCACTGCAAAGTCCTCCAACACAGAGGTGTAAGCACTGCAATGAAGCTCAAAGTGTATAATGCAGTGGTCCTCAGCTCGCTCCTGTATGGTTGCGAGACATGGACACTGTACCGGAAGCACATGAAACAGCTGGAGCAATTCCACCAATGCTCCTTCCAGTCAATCATGAGGATCCAATGGCAGGACCAAATTACCAATCAGGAAGTCCTCGACAGAGCCAACTCCACCAGCATTGAAGTCATGGTCCTCAAAACCCAGCTACGATGGTCTGGACACGTCATCCGCATGGACCCACAGCTAATACCAAGACAGGTATTCTATGGTGAACTGTCAGCTGGACTCAGGAAACAAGGCCGACCAAAGAAAAGATTCAAGGACCAGCTAAAGTCAAACTTGAGGTGGGCTGGCATTACACCAAAGCAACTAGAACTCGCTGCCTCTGTCAGAAGCAGCTGGCAAACCCACATTAACCATGCCGCCACCACTTTTAAAGATGAACGACGTCGACGTCTTGCCGCTGCGTGTGATCGCAGACACCACGCCACAACTGCATCGCCTGTAACAACTGGCGTTCCATGCCCCATGTGCCACAAACTCTGCACCTCAGTCTTTGGATTTCAAAGTCACATGAAAGTACACCATAGATGAAAACTCACAAAGACAATTGTCATTCTCGGTCACCGAGAGACTACCACTATACTATACAACATTTGGCCAAGAGTCTTTTCTACAATATCCCCATCAAATGGTAATATGGTTGAGAAAATCATGCACACACATACAGATGGTCACACACATACACACCAAGGTGTATAGAGTTAGAGAACTTGGACTTGGATTCCAGTAGTGTTCTTACTATTAATATTACCTTAGGCAACTATACTTCACTAGTTTTGTTATATGTTATATGTAAGAGTTAAATAGTTGAGGCCATAACCTGTAGTGATTAAAATAGTGGAAGAATTAAATTGTAGTAGATAAAAGACTGGATGAGTAAATTGTGACCACAGAAAATATGTTTTCACTACAGTGTCTTGTTTTTAAATCAATATATAAGGTGGTCACCAGGGAAATATTCCCAATTATTTAATATATCCAAGTCAGCTGGGTTTTATAGAGATTTTAATTAATACAATGAGGAATTAATGAAAAGGAGAGAAAGAGAGCAAAAAGGAATAAATATGAAGGGCCTTAGCCGAAAGGTCTATACCTGAGTCTTAAGAGAGAGATCAGTCAGTCTTTAATCACTCACCACAAAATCTGTCCAAGCAAGAATATAGACACCAGTGCAGCCAGCCATCCTTCTCCAGAGAGAGAGTCTTCTGACTGTCCTCAAGAGACTCTCTTCAGAGCCTCCTTAGAGACTCCTCTTCCTTAGGAGGCTGTCATCTCCTTATATAGGGAATTTTCTCCTATGCCACCTCCCCTAATTTCTCCCATCTATCAATCACAGTAGATGTTTTTCAAAGGACAGACCATTCTTAGTTCACACCTGAATAGACTAATCTTTTGAGTAATTCACACCTGAGTAGACTAGAATCTCTGAGTAAATTCTCACCTTTTTGCTCCTTGTAAGTTCACAAGTTGCCTGACCTTTATAGGTACTTAGCACCCTTTTGTATTAGTCCTAAAATAGGCATAGCTTAAAAACTTTTTGTCTTACTATAAGTATGAATTTAAGTACTTTTCATTGTTCAGCAAAGAGTTTTTAACTTTATCTTCCCCTAAGGCATGCTTAAATATGGTGAATTCCTGATCAAGTACCTTCACTGCCCAAATGGGGAATGGTCCCAATGGGGAATGGTCTTAACCCAACCTTATGAAGTAGGGTCTGGGAAATTTTTAAGGTTCACAATCCTAACCTTATGAAGTAGAGTCTGAGAATGTTTAAGGTTCACAATATGTATAACATATACATATGTGTTATATGTAAAATGAGGTCAGTAAACTATATTATCTTCTCCCTTGGAATTGTCATTATTTTCCATTGGTCAATGATCATATCCATGTAGATGATTTTCAGAAGTAAATTTCCATACTTAGTTTATCCAGTCCTACATCACTGACTGCTTGCCAGTCATCTTCACAGATATCCCATAGGCATCCCAAACTCATCATGTTCAAATTGAAACTAATTATCTTTCTTCATGAAGTTTCCCTCCTCCAAACTTCTCTACCGCTCTTGAAGATACCAGTAGATATACAATTTCCCAGTCTTGATGTCTTTATTGATTATTCTTTATCATTAACATTCCCAGTCCCAATGTGTACTCTTTGGCCAACTTGAAAATTCTGCCTCCACATCATATGTATTATCCATACCCCATCTCTAGGATCATATGATCACAAGTCAAGCCTTCTTCAAATCATTCCTAGATGAATGCAATAGCACTGAAATTTGTGTCGCTTTCAGTTTCTCCCTTCTCCAAATCATGCAGATGCCAAATAATTAAACTATAGTGTAGTTCTTTTCACATTTTTCCTTACCTATGAAGTTCCAGTGGCTTCATTTTCCCCAAATAAAATAATTACTTCTCAAATTTGCATTTATAGTCCATCTTAGTTTAGTTATGGTCTCCTTTGTCAGTCTCAATTCACATTACCCTCCCTTCCTGGATTCCACATTGATGTTAAATTAACTTTGTTGCTGTTCCACAAACTGCATTCCATCTTCAACTTCCATGTCTTTCCTTAATTCCTAGAACACACATCTTTGACTTCATTTTCTTTGAATTCTTAGATTTTTTTCAAGGGTCTGCAGATGTCACTTCTTACATGAACCCTTGCCTAACTTAACCAGGTTTTAGTATTCTCTTTCCTTCTCAAAAGACATCGTACTTCCCTATAAAAATGTGTTTTTCAGTAGAGTATAATCTTCTTGAGGGCAGAGATTTTTTGGTTTCATTTTGTTACTGTAACCCCAGTATCTAGTAATTCCCTTGCTCATAGTCTCTTAAAATGTTTGTTGAATGCTATCCACTGCCAGAAGAAAACTAATGAAGTCTGGATATAGATTGAAGCATGATATTTTTCACTTCATTTTCTTCCTGATATTTTTTCATGTGATATGTGTCTTCACAACATGAAATATATATTAAATAATAACACATGTATAACACACATTAAATTGCTTACTTTCTCAAGGAAAGGGAAGGAGAGGAAGGGAGAGGGAGAGAATTTGGATTGCAAAACATTAGAAAACAATTTTTAAAAATGGTTTCTACATGTAATTGGGGGGAAAGAAAAGAATGAAACATTACCTGAGCAAAAAAAAATCTTGTTTGGTTGAATTGAATTAAATATTATATATTTCTAACCCAAAGAGTGTGCTCAGCATATTAGTGGACTTTGTCCTTTTACCCCTTCTCTGGTCCTCATGTACTGGCCCAGGATTTTGGAGCAGTTTTAGGGGAATTAAATAATGAAAACCAAAGCTCAATTCCCTAAACCAAAAATCTTCTGAAGATGACAGTAACAGAGGCTTCCTCAAGTGCCTGAACGACAATGCCATTGTTATTTTCTGGTGTGTGACCAGAGTAGATAATTGGTTTCCCAATCCATGTACTTTATGGTGAGATATTGAAGAAGAAAGTATAGCATATGTTATAAATCATTAGCATGTCTTTTTAGAACATGAGTGTTGAACAGATAAAATAATCAGAAGCTATAACATAGCTGGGAGGAAAAATTCATTCATCCTTGGTCTTGATGTGGAATTTCCAGGATTTTTAAAGGTTGTCAGTAGGGATATCTTGAACTTAATTGTTTCAGCACTGATCTAAGCAGATTTTACTTATTCATTTGAAAATTGTATTTCATTAAATGATTTAGATTATTTTTCCATGGTTACAAGATTCATGTTCTTTCCCTCCCTTCCCCCCAACCCCTTCCTGGAGTTGGTGCTCAATTCCACTGGGTTTTACATGTGTCATTGATCAAGACCTATTTCCGTATTATTACTATTTGCACAAGGGTGATCATTTAGAGTCTATATCCTCAAGCAAATCTCCATTTACCAATGTAATCGAGCAGCTGTTTTTCTTCTGTGTTTCTATTCCCTTGGCTCTTCCTGTGAATGTGGATAGTGTTCTTTATCATAAGTCCCTCCAAAAAGATCTGGATAATTACATTGCTACTAGTAGAGAAGTCTATTACATTTGATAATACCACAGTGTATCAGTCTCTGTACAGTGTTCTCTTAGTTCTGCTCCTTTCGCTCTGCATCACTTCCTGGAGGTGGATCTAATTCACATGGAATTCCTCCAGTTCATTATTCCTTTGAGAAAAATAGTATTCGATCACCAACAAATACCACAATTTATTTAGTCATTCACCAATCAGAGGGCATTCCCCTCATTTTCCAATTTTTTCCCACCACAAAGAGCGCAGCTATGAATATTCTTGTACAAGTTTTTTTTTCCTTATTATTTCTTTGAAGTACAAACCTAACAGTGGCTAAGGCTGGATCAAAGGGCAGGCAGTCTCTTAGCACCCTTTGAACATAGTTCCAAATTTCCTTCCGGAATTGTTGGATGAATTCACAAGTCCACCAGCAATGCATTAATGCCCCAATTTTGTCACGCCCCCTCCAACATTTATTACTTTCCTTTGCTGTCATGTTAGTCTATCTAGTAGGTGTGAGGTGATACCTCAGAGTTGTTTTGATTGGCATTTCACTGATTATAAGAGATATAGAACACTTTTTCATGTACTCATTAATAGTTTTTATTTTTTTAACTGAACATTGACTATTCATGTCCCTTGCCCATTTATCAGTTGGGGGATGGCTTGATTTTTTGTACAATTGATTTAGCTCCTAATTAATTTGAGTTATTAGGACCTTGTCAGAGCTTTTGTTATAAAGATTGTTTCCCAATTTGTTGCTTCCCTTCTAATTTTGATTGCATTGGTTTTGTTTGTACAAAAAAAAAATATTTATTTTCCATTTTGTAATTTTTTCTAACTTTTCTTGGTCTCAAAAATCTTTCCTTTCCCAAAGATCTGACAGGTATGCTATTCTGTGTTCACCAAATTTACTTGTAGTTTCCTTCTTTATATTCAAGTCATTCACACATCCTGAGTTTATCTTGCTTTAGGGTGTGAGATGTTGATCTAAACCTAATCTCTCTCATACTGTTTTCCAATTTTCCCATCAGTTTTTGTCAAATAGTGGATATTTGTTCCCAAAGCTAGGATCTTTTGATTTTTCATATGCTGTCTTGATGAGGACACTTACCCCAAGTCTATTCCACTGATCCTCCCTTCTGTCTCTTAGCCAATCCATATCTTTTTGATGACCACTGCTTTATAGTACAGTTTAACATCTGGTCCTGCTAGGCACCTTCCTTCATTTTTTTTTATTATTTCTCTTTATATTCTTGATCTTTTGTTCTTCCAAATTAACTTTGTTATTGTTTTTTTTTCTAATTCAAAAAAAATGTTTCTTGGTAGTTTGATGGGCATGGCACTAAATAAGTAAATTAATTTGGGTAGGATTGCCATTTTTATTATGTTAGCTCATCTTACTAATGAGCAGTTAATATTTTTCCAATTGTTTAGATCTAGTTTTAATTGTGTGGATAGATTTTTGTATTTGTGTTCATATAATTCCTGTTTTTTCTTAGCAAATAGATTCCTATGTATTTTATATTATCTAAAGTGATTTTAAAAGGAATTTTTCTTTCTAACTCTTGCTGCTGGGATGAGTTGGAAGTACATAGAAATGCTGATGACTTATGTGGGTTTATTTTGTATCCTGCAACTTTGCTAAAGTTGTTGATTATTTACACTAGCTTTTTAGTTGTTTCTCTAGGATTCATTAAGTAGACCATCATATCATCTGCAAAGAGTGATAACTTGGTCTCTTCATTTCTTATTTTAATCCCTTCAACTTCTTTTTCTTCTTTAATTGCTATGACTAGTGTTTCTAGTATAATGTTAAATAATAAAGGTGATAATGGGAATCCTTGTTTCACTGCTGATCTTATTGGGAATGCTTCTAATTTATCCCCATTACAGATGATGTTTGCTGATGGTTTTAGATATATACTGTCTATTATTTTTAGAAGAAGCCCATCTATTCCTAAGCTTTCTAGTGTTTTCAATAGGAATGAGTGTTGTATTTTGTCAAAGGCTTTTTCTGCATCTATTGAGATAATCATATGATTTTTGTTGGTTTGCTTCTTGATATGGTCAATTATGTGGATGGTTTTTCTAATATTGAACCATCCTTGCTTTCCTATTATAAATCCTACCTGATCATAATGAATAACCCTCATGATCACTTGCTGGAATCTTTATGCTAGTATTCTCTTTGATTTTTACATCTATGTTCATTAAGGAGATTGATCTATAGTTTTCTTTCTCTGTTTTTGATCTACCAGGATCAAATCAAAAGAATTTGGAAATGGTACCTTTGTGTCATTTGTTAGAATTCCTTCTTTGCTTATTCTGTCAAATAGTTTGAATAATATTGGGATTAGTTGTTATTTGAATGTTTGATAGAATTCACTTGTGAATCCATCTGGTCCTGGGGATTTTTCTTAGGGAGTTCTCTTTGATGGCTTGTTCAATTTCTTTTTCTGATTTGGGCCTATTTACATATTCTATTTCTTCTTTGGTTAATCTAGATAATTGATATTTTTGTAAGTATTCATCCATATCACTTAGATTGCATATTTATTGCCATAAATTGGGCAAAATAGTTTTTAATGATTGTCTTAATTTCTTCTTCTTCGGAGGTGAGGTCTTCCTTTTCATCTTTGATACTGTTAATTTGGTTTTCTTCTTTCCTTTATTTTAGATTGATCAGTACTTTCTCAATTTTATTGTTTTTTATTCAAAGTACCAATTTCTATTCTTGTTTATTAATTCAATAGTTCTTTCACTTTCAATTTTATTAATTTCTTCTTTAATTTTTAGAATTTCTAATTTAGTTTTTCATCTGATAATTTTTAATTTGTTCACTTTCTAGTTTTTTTTTAATTTGCATTTCCCACTCATTGACTTCTGCCCTTCATAATTTGTTAATATATGAACTCAAGGATATAATTTCCCCCTGAGTACTGCTTTGGCTGGACCCCATAGATTTGGAAAGGATGTTTCATCATTGTCATTTTCTTCAATGAAATTATTAATTGTTTCTATGATTTGTTCTTTAACTAAATGATTTGGGGGAATCATGTTATTTAATTTCCAATTAATTTTTTCTTTGCCTCTCCATGTACCCTTACTGATTATTATTTTTACTGCATTATGATCTGAAAATGTTGCATTTATCATTTCTGCTCTTTTGCACCTGTTTGCAATGTTTTTATGCCCTAGTACTACATGAGGGAAAGACCAGAAGCAATGGAAAGATTGAATTTGAAGGACTATCTCAGGAGAAGGGGAAATATAACCCCAGATGACATCAAGGGGTGGTATGGAACATTTCAGCCAAGCTTAAAAAGGCAGTTGGGAAGTTAAGAAGATTTATTTGCTCCTTGAGCTGAGAGGAGAAGGAACTAAATCTCTTCTGTGAAGATACCCAGTCTCTCAGTCCTTTTGCCTGAGCCACAGAAGATCTTATCTTTCAACTTGTGACATTTTTAGGATAAATAATTTTTCCTTATGAGAACCTCAGAGCATATCCTGAAAAAACGTCTCCTTGTTTCAAATCCCCATCATATGTATAGTAAGTAGCTAGGGATTTCCTTTTCCCTCTGTTCTCAGTACTCTTCAACCTTTTATACCTAAATAAATAAACATGTGGATTTTAATAGAGACATCAATCAGATTCAATATATTAGGAGGGGAACTTCAAAGAATATCATTTCAAGAAGGAGGGCTGATGTGAACTCTTACACTTTTTTGTTTAGTCAGAACTGATTCCATTTGTTAATAGCCCAACTTTGGGGAAGGAGAAGAAGAAAGGAAGTGCTACTTTATATTTATTCCCCAAGTAGCTGGCAACTTTGATTCCTTCTCAATTTCCCCACTAATACAGTACATGGTCAATCTTTGTGAATGTACCATATGCTGCTGAAAAGGAGGTGTATTCCTTTTGTCCCTATTTGTTTTTATCCACATATCTACTAACTAAATTTTCTAAGATTTCATGCACATCTCTTACCTCTTTCTTATTTCTTATTTGGTTTGATTTATCTACATCTGATAGAGGAAGGTTCAGGTCTCCCACTAGTATAGTTTTACTATCTATTTCCTCCTTCCACTTCACAACATTCTCTAGAAATTTGGTTGCTGTACCATATGGTGCATACATGTTTAGTACTGACATTTTCTCATTGTCTATACTCTTTTTATCAGGACGTAATTACCTTCCCTATCTCTTTTAACTATATCTATTTTTCCTTTGACTTTGTCAGATATCATGATTGCAACTCCTGCCTTTTTTTCTCATTTGAAACCCAATAGATTTTGCTCCAGCCTTTGATCCTTACCTTGTGTGTGTCTACCTGCTTCATGTGTGTTTCTTGTACACAATATATGGTAGAATTTGGTTTTCTAATCCATTCTGCTATTTGCTTCCACTTTACAGGTGAGTTCATCTCATTCACATTCAAAGTTATGATTACTACCTGTGTATTCCTCAAGATTTTGATTTTCTCTCTTTGTCCTTCCCTTTCCTCATTCACTACTTCCTTCTACACCAGTGTTCTGTTTTTAGTCATTCCCCCTAATCCCCATCCTTATTTTACTTTCCTTTCTCCCCCTCCCTTTTTATTCCTCTCTTATTTTTCTTTTGGGGTCTTTTTAAGCTACCCCATATATTCTCCCTCTTTAGTATTGCTTCCCTCCCCACCATCCCTTTCTACTCCTCCCATTTTATTTTTGGGGGGCTATTAAACTTCCTTCCCCCTCTTTCCCTTCCTTCTTTAACTCCCTACCCCACTCCCCCACTTAGTTTTCCCCTCTCAACTTCCCTATATAGTAAGATAGAATTCGATACACCAATGTATCTAGATGCTCTTCCCTCTTGATATTGACTCCACTGAGAGTAAGGTTTGAGTATTACCTTTTAGCACTCTCTTCCTCTCCTTCTTATAGTTGTATTCTTCCCCTCCCACTCCCACATGCCCTTTTGTGAAGTACAGATTATATTAATTTTCTTATTCCTTCAAGTTTCACTTGGTGCTGTCTTCTATCCCCCCTTTTCTTTCTTCTTTTTTTAACATATGATTTTAAACCACTTAGTACCCTAATCTGTACCTATGAATAATTCTTCTAACTACTATAATAGTGAATACAATTGTTGAGAGTTTCAAATAATATTTTTCCATATAGGACTACAAACAATTTGACCTTATTAAGGCCCTGAAAGAAAAAAATAAGACTCCTCTCTTTCTAATTTACCTTTTCATGTTTCACTTGGTTTTTCTTTTGATGTCAAATTTTCTGTTCAGTTTTCATCTTTTCTTTACAAATATTTGTAAGTCTTCTATTTTGTTGAATGCCCATACTTTCTCCTCAATGTATATAGTCAATTTTGATGGGTAGGTGATCCTTGGTTGTAGACCCAATTCCCTTGCCTTTCTGAATATCATATTCCAAGCCTTGAGGTCCTTTAGTGTGGAGGGTTCAAGATCCTGTGTAATCCTAATTGATGCTCCTTGATATCTGAATTGTCTCTTTCTGGTTTATTTTCTCCTTAGTTTGGAAGCTCTTGACTTTGGCAATTATATTCCTGGGGGTTGTCTTTTGAGTATTTAGTATAGTGGGTGATCTATGGAGTCTTTCAATGTCTATTTTGCCCTCTTGTTGAAGAACCTCAGGGCAGTTTTCTTGGATAATTTCTTGTAATATGATGTCAAAGTTTCTGTTTGTTTTTAGGTTTTTAGGTAGACCTTTGATTCTCAAATTGTCTCTCCAATATCTGTTTTCCAGATCAACTACCCTCTCAATGAGATATTTTTGTTGCCTTTTAATTTGTCATTCTTTTGACTTTGCTTTCTTAATTCTTACTGTCTTGTGAGACCGTTGGATTCTCTTTGCCCAATTCTAGTCCTTAATGACTGGTTTTTAGTTAAGATCTTTTGATTTTCCTTTTCAGTTTGATCTATTCTGCTTCTCATAGCTTCCAGTAGGTCTTTTATGGTCCTCAATTTACTTATTATTTCATTTGATTTCTGAGCATCAATTTCTAAGTGGGAAATCCTGTCTTTTAAACTGTTATTTTTCTTTTTTAATCATTTCCCCCTTCTCTTGCCACATCTCTTCCATTTTTCTCATAATCTCGGATTTAAAGTCTTCAAGAACTTGTGACCAATTTCCATTTTTTGAAGGTTTCAGTATGTTTACTTGTTTTTCAACTTCTGTTGCCTCTTCTTTAGTCTGGATTTTATTTTGCAAAAAAAAATTATCAATGGTTAATGTTTTTGTCTTGGTTATTATTTTGTTATTTGTGGATTTTAGTTCCTGGGAGTTGGTGGCCATTTCCTTGTTCCTTCCTGGTCAGAAGTCTAAGTGAGGAATGTGGGCAATCTTTGTATTGGGCTCTGGAGAATTTTTTGCCCTGATGATATTCTTCTCAATCTGTAGCAATGTCTAGCTGCTCTTAGTGGTAGGTCCAGCCCCTAAAAACTTAAAGATTGCCTCTCAGAGGTCTGGATGTTGTAAAGATTAAAATTTAGGGGAGACGGGGAGACTGAGGCAGGTAGAAATGAGTTTCTCTCTGCAAGGAGTATTATATTTTTAGAGGTTTATTAAAGGTTAAAGATTAAAGAATATACAAGTAAGAAACATGTGCCTAGGCCAGAGGCCTAGACAAAATAACCTCACATCATGGAAGAGATGCGTCTGCTCCAAAACGGAAGTCCAAAAGAGCGAGAGCCCCCTCAAAAGCCTTTGAATCAGCTTAAATACCTTCTCGATCGGCCCAGGTGAGATTACAAGGCATTCTGGGGAAGTGGAGCAAAGGCTCATGGGGATTGTAGTCCTGTATTTGAGTCTATTTTTTACAATGTAGAGTGTAGGCAAGTGTCTGTATTGAGCGCTCTTATGGCATTTGCTGTGAGCCACCCCCTCTCCACAAGCTCTGAGCCCTATCTCAATGTTTCCTCAGCCTCCCGGAGTTACAAATCTAGTTTCTCTTAGGGGTAATTCTGTGTTGACCAAAGCCAGACTCCCTCCTAGAACTTAGAAGTTTGTCCCATGCTCACTTGGACTCTGGCAAGGTAGGTAAAGTGGGGGAGGGGTGATGAGTTTACCCCATGGTGGGAGAAATTTCACCACCTTTTAGCATGAAAATGCCCTAACTTTGCCTACCTTTTGTGCTGTGCCCTTCCATGGAACTCCTTTGCTCATTTGACTTTGAGGCACTGAGTTTCAATCAGTGGAGAGGAGAGGTATAGCCCTGCTTCTACTCTGGAGCCATCTTAACCTGGAAGTCACCTAAGCAGATTTGATTTAGTAAAGAGATAATTTAGCCTGACCCAGTAGGATAGGTCAAAGGGAAAAAAAAAACATTTAAAGAACTTTGGCTCATTTTGGTTTATCTTTCTTCCTTATCCAATTCTTTTCAAAACCTGAAATGATAGCAGCCCATTTGAAGATAATAAAAACAAATAAACAAAAAAGACAAGAACAATAACAGTAACAAAAATACCCAGAAATATATTGAGGGCTAGTCAATTAAAGAATGTCTGATTCAACAAATATGCATTTATTATAAATCTTCTGTGAACAAATTATGCTATATAGTTGTAAAAGACACATCATCCCTGGGCAAATAATTACTATGAATAATTTAAAGAAAACTGTGAAGAATTTTATTAGCTGATGCAAGAATTCAGAATCAATTGAACAAAATATCCAAAGACTAAAGCAGTGAAAGTAAAAAAAAAATTTAATGGGCAACCTAAAATGAATTATAGAGACAATCTTGGAATAGATGATGAAACACAAACTATTCCCTTTTGGTAGATTTGAGTGTTTCTGGGAGAGAAAATATATTGGATATGTTATTAGACATAGTCATGTATTCCTTTAGTTTCATTTAACTGGTTTTCTTTCTTACAAGGGCTTTGATTAATATTTGGGGAAATATTCTGTTGTAAAAACAAAAGGTATCATTAGAATTTTTACAATAAATTAATAGATATAGATTAAATGGACGATAGATGATTGTTAGGTAGAAAGATAGGTAGGTAGGAAGATAGACATACAGATAGATAGATAGATGATAGATAGATAGATAGATAGATAGATAGATAGATAGATAGATAGATAAACCAAGCCAATGACTTTTTCTTATTCATCCTGCTTTGGGAGTGGAATCATAACATCTTAGTGGCAGTCAGCACAGTGGAAAGTTAGGAAGATCTGACTTAGATTCCCACCTCATATAGTTACTAGCTCTTTCATTTGGGGTACATCATTGAACTTCCCTCAGTCTCAATTTCCTTGGCTGTAAAATGAGAATAATAATAGCAATGAGTTGGAAAATGAGGACAAATAATTGCACCAAGTTCAGAATAATGATGATGCTATGAGGATCAGATGTATATAGATTAAGTTTCAAAGTACATATTTGTTAACCATCTTGCAAATTTCAAAGGGCTATACAAATATAAACTATTATTACTTTTTTTTAAAACAATCATATAGACTTTTTAAAAAATGGACCCAAATTTGTTGATATGGTACAAAGTAGAACATGAGTAACCTAAATTCAAATCCTTTCTTTCTCACTTATTCCTTGTGTGACCTTAGGCAAGTCACTGAATTTCATTGTACCTCCATTTCTTCCTTTGTAAAATAAGAGGTTTGGATTAGATGGCCTCTGAAGACCCTCTCAGCTTAAGATGTAGGACCCCATGAATCCTCTCTTATCACCCCTCTCTGTTTTGAAGGAGATTCTTGTTCAAGTGTGTGTTGAAGTAGGTGTCCTTAGAGCTCTTTTCTAACTAAGAGATTCAGTGATTCTTTGACAGTCCACTAGCTACAAGAGATATGACATGACTTATATGACAAAAAGGCTTGTGATGCTGAGCAGGCCATGAAAAGTCCTCCAGGGTCATAGCAACATCATGATGCATAGCCCCTGCCATGGTATTTTGGTACCATTCATCAAAGTCTGCCATCCATTTGTAGTAGCCATTTCCTGAGGTGTTATCCCTTTCTTGTTCATCACAGAGATTCTGAGAGGCAGATTTCACCATCTGAGATTAGCAAGTCACCCTACCAAACTTAAACTTCCTTTCCTCACATGGAATTTTGGCATTCAGGAGGTCCCTTGGCTTTTTTTTTCCTGTATTGTAAAGTAAATATGTTAAGAGGTGGGGGAAGGGAGTGGCTAGGAGGCTCAGTGGATTGAGAGCCAGGCCAAGAGAAGAGAGGTCCTAAGCTCAAATTAGACACTTCCCAGCTGTGTGACCCTGCGCAAGTCATTTAACCCTCATTGCCTAGCCATTACCACTCTTCTGCCTTAGAATCAATTCAGAGTATTGATTCTAAGATGGAATATAAGTGTTTAAAAAAAGAGAGGAGCCAAGAAGTTGGCTAATTTTCATATGGGAGGGAACTCTATTACATTAGGGATTTTTTATGAATAAACTATTTATAGGTGACAAGAAACTAATAATTCATCTGTAGTTGTAATAAGAAGATAAACCACCTCCCAAAAAAGCCTATGATTTCTAAAATATTAATCATATAAATAACATTTATAGGACCCTTTGAAGACTGAAATGCACTAAGTATTCATTATATCATTTAGTACCCATATGGACTCTATGAGATAGGAATAATAGGATTTGTTTTCCATATTGTAACCATGATGGAACTAAGGGTCAGGCAGGGCAAGTGAATTGCCTACAACCTAAAGTTAGCAAGTGTCAGAAGCAGGATAAGAATATATATTTTCCTAACTCAAAGTCCAGCACTCTTTCTGCTTTGCAACTCTGTCCTTTTTTTACAGGGCAGACTATTTTGCCTGTCACTTTCCACTTGGGATCATATCAAGTGAGATAGCATGATAGGTAGGAAGTTAAAGCATAGCTCCCAAGCCCTATATTCCATAGGAACAACATGGAATCAAAAAAATGTAGAGCCATCTGGCTCATAGGGGTTCATGTGGAGGTTGAGGGCAGTATATCTCCTATCTAGCTTCAAATGTGCATAATAGATTTATTTCTAAGTTATGCTGAAAGGAGATGAAAAGAAGTCTTTAACCTGCACAGGGTCTTACCAATTTCTTAGAACAATCTGATTATTTTCCAGAGGAGTGTGAATTTTAGATTTACTCCTCACTGCTTAGTCTTTAGAATTCTAGAAACCAGTATATACCCCCACTTAAGGATTATCTGGAGAGGAGGATGGTCTATGACCCGCGTGTGCTAACAAGTGACAAATCAGAAAAAATTTGACTGACCCTCTGGGCTGTCCTAAGCCAAGTTTAAATCACCATTGCTACATGCAAGATACAGGAAGTGATGTAAAGAACTGCCTTTATATTTCACATCACTTCTTGTGAGACGGACTTTTGGGATGTTGGCAGTGGTACTGGACTTAGAGGAGCTCCAGCACAGGACCTCAGACTTCTTCCCTTAGGTGATCACATGGTGAGTGTTAAGGCTGAATCCCCTTTCCTTGGCTTTCTGAATGCACCAGCCTCCAAGGAGGCCCCTCATCTTGGAGGAGGCCTCGTGGCTGGAAGCCGAGCTAGATTTATTCTTCTGGGAAGGCCCCTTGGCTGAGGCCACTGAATTCCCCCTGACTCAGGCCAGGCTGCAGCAGAACATCCCCTTCCTCTCTCTCCCTCATTCTTAATTTCTTCCTTCTATTGTAAATAAACCACCATGAAATTCCATTCTGACTTGCGTATTCCATTGGGATTTAGAATATAAATCTCTAGTGACCGTTAAAATATATTCAGTCTCAACCCTAAATTTTACTCTTAAAAGTTGAAAACTGAAACATAGAGACCTGTTCAAGGCTATACAGAGTCATAGAGAATAAAACATTTGATCCCCATGTTCAAATATAGTAAGTGCTCCAATATATCAAGAGAGAAACTTTTCAGCTATGGAAAAAAAAAAACAAACTTGAGTTTATAGCACCTCCATATAGTCAAAATAAATAGAAAACTTTTCTATCTAAGGGACAAAATTCAGTTAATGTCCTCAATACAGTAGATGGTCTGAAATTTTTATTTAAAGAAAAGGACATATTCTCATTAGTTCTGTAATTCCTGTTTTTTTTTTCCCCAGGAATTAGAAATGGTACAAGAAGGCCCTGTTAACAGGAGAGGAATGTGTCCAACAACAAGGAGGACTTAATATTTTCTCTGATCCTCAAGGCCATTTAAATACCTCTAGAAAAAGAATTATTATCAAAAGGTAAACCAATTACGTATATCTCTTTTGGCTATGATAGCAAGATCCTTAGTGATGGAATAATCAACATAATCTACAGCAGAGAAGGTAATCCCTAACTGAAGAATAGATTCTACCATAAGCTTTCACTGTGGCAAGTCTATAAAATGAGACTCATTGGCTTGTGATATGGAACTCACTTGTTGCTGCTCAAGTGATTTAAGTCATGTTCAGCTCTTTTATCCTATGGCCCTAGCTATCTTTGGGGTTTTCTTTTCAAAGATACTAGAGTGATTTGTGATTTCCTTCTCCAGTGGATCTTTTCTGTCATGCAATCATAGGTTAAGTGATTTCCTGGGTGACAGAGCTAGGAAGTGACTGAAGCATGATTTAAACTATTTTTTTCTGTCTCCAGACACAGCATTCTATAGACTGAGCAACTAAACTGTATTCTAAGCATGGAGAGCTTAAGTGATTTGCCAAAGGCTATACAACTAGGAGATATCTACGACTGGACTGTAAATCAGGCCTTCTTAATCACAACTGACTGTGGAAATCACTTAATAATGGTATTATTTTCTATACCATGTTAGTCTTTGCCATCATATCCCCTCCACTAACCTGATCCTGCTTCACACCACCAATTTATGACAATAAGCAACAGAATTCAACTCTTCTGTTCACCACACTGTGTGGAGGAGGTGAAAATATAGGAAAGCAGGAAATTTATTCTGCCTGGTATGGAAACATTTGCATATTGTCAATAGTCAGAGAGAAAACTGAGAAAATTGCATTGGGTGACATCAGATACGTGTTTGTCTGTGTGGATGTGTTTATGTCCCCCAGGGCTAACAGGATTGGAACTGGTTCTGTACCCCAAAAATTTACCATGAAATATGACTAGGCAAATACTGAAACTGAGAAAAAAGGAATTCATTGGCATAGTAGGAGGCTGAGTCATACATATATTTTTTAATTTCCTGCCCTTGAAGGATCTGCCATGAGGGGGGAAAGAGTAAGAAAATGAACAATAAGGGTGTATGAGAGGGAAAAAGTCTAAAATTAATAAAGCTCTTAGTAGGAACAGAACTCCTTTTAAGTCCTGGAGTATAAGCAAATACACCAGAGAAGCTATTAACAATAGAATGGAAGGTGGTGTTCAGAACATCTAAATGAGTCCAAATATCTATATTTTAATAATACAAAAGAAAAAATATCAATATTTCATCAGAGGACCCTGGGTAAGAACATGGAACCATTTCAATATGTTACCAAATGGTTCAAGAGAGAAACAACTATGCAAGAATTTATTGATTCACAGGAGAAATAAATGGCAAAATAGAAAAATTTAAATCCAAAGACATCTCAATTCAGTGGTAAGACTGTATCTCACTGATGAATACTCACATAGGGATATGTTAGATTTTTAATGGGATACAGTGACCACAATAGGTGCCATTTACCAGGATTTGGTGCTTAAAGAAACCACTACATCTGAGAGAATACTGTGCCTTTATAAACAGCACAGGTGACAAATTGATGGCACAGTAGAGGGAGCAATGGAATTGTAGACAGGAATATATGAATTCAAATTCACCCTCAGACACTTAATAGGTATATAACTTGGCACAAATAACTTAATCTCTCTTGCCTTCAGTTTCCTAATCAACAAAAAATAAATAACTATAAAACTTTCTTCCTAGGGCTGTTGTGAATATAAAATGAATTAATATGTATAGCATGCTTTGCAAACCTTAGAACATTATATTAATATTATAAATAACATTATAATGCCTCAAGAGAAGAGATTGAGTTTCCAAGGCACTTGACATCAAGAAAAGTAAAAGGTCATGCAATTAGTGACAAGATCCAATGGTGATTTGTGAAGGAATTATCCATATGTCAGGGAATATTAATTCACCAAAAATTCAGTGAAACAAAAAATTTCTAGCATGTAAAAATTATTTCCATTTTATCTATCCTCCATAGGATTTCCAAAGGCAAACAGGAGAAAAATGTGGGGAAAGGTATAAAATATAAAATGAAATAATATGAACATTGTTTAGAAAAGGGAATTAAAATTAGCTATCTAAGAAACATTAATTTCATTTTGTATTCAGAGATTAATGAAATAGTAAGTAAAATGATCATCATTTGAAGAATAAAAGTCTAAAACAAAGAAAGGCAAATTAATTAAAAGAATGAGGGGAAGATTTTTTTTAGAAAAAAAGTGGAGAATGTTTAGAAAGAAAACATAAAAGAAATTGAAACAAAGAAGAGAAATGAGGTTTTTATTTGGCTCCTTAACTAAGGGAGAAACATATAACTAAATTTAAAGGAAGAAATAAAAGTGGAATGAATAATTTAAGTAAAATTTCAAAGCTAGAAAAAGGGAAGCAAACTACAATAAAGTGGAAAGTAAGGTTAGCATTGAGAGTAAAAAAGAATAGGAACTTAATAATTAGCCTTTCCTCAAAGTATATTGTGTCTCAGTGGTTAACAAAACTGGGCCTGGAGTAAGGAATATCCATTTTCATATCTAGCTTTGGATACCTCTTACTTATGTGATCCTGGAAAGTCACTTAACCTCTGTTTGCCTGATAAAAGGATCCACTGGATTCACTGGAGAAGAAAATGTCAAATAACTTTAGTATCCTTGCCAATAAAATCCCATGGATAGCTATAGTCCATGGGGTAATGAAGAATTGGATACAACTGAACAATGACAAAGTAGAAAACTGGAATCAAAATATATGAGTTGTCTAGCAAAACAGACGAACAGGGAACATAATACCAATCAGATTTATAGATAGGAGAAAAACTTATGAATGAATAAGAGATAGAAAGCATCGTGAGATATATAATTAGTGATATTGAGTACATTAAATTAAAAATAAAGATTTTGTACAAATGTAACTAATGCAGCTGGGATTAGAAGGAAAGCAGGAAATGGGTCAGAAATTATTGACAATATTTTTTGATGAAGAAAGCAAGACAAATATATATATATATATATATATATATATATATATAAATGTATATATGTATGTATGTATAAAAAAATACTCTAGGTCAATGATAGTGAACCTTTTAGAGATTGAGTGCCCAAACTGTAACCTTCATGCCATAAGTGGACAGAGAGGCAGGTCATGTGAGAAATGTCCTCAGGTGCAAGTGGCACAGGGGAAGGGAGTATCCTGTTCTGGCATACTCTGGCACACACACCATAGGTTCACTAAAATGGCTCTACATCATTACTGATTAGCAAAATACAAATCAAAACAACTCTGAGATGTCACCTTAAACCTATCAGATTAACTAAAGTAAAAAAAAATGCAAATTAACAAATGTGGGAGGGATATGGAAAAATGAGAACACTAACACATTGTTGATGGAACTATAATGTTTTGCATAACTTAACACATATAATGACAATAAATTTCCTTGCATTCTTCATGGAAAGGAAAAAGGCTAGAAGAAGGAAGAGAATTTGGAACTAAAAAAAAAATTCTAAATATATCCAAGCTAGAACTAGGTGTCCAGTAATTCTAGGGGTGCTGGAGGAAGAATTAAAACTCCTACTCTTCATAGATTCCCAGAATAATTTTATCAAACTTAACAAAAAACACAAGTAGCACCAATACTATATGAATTATTCTAAAATACTGAGAAAGAAAATACCCCATCAGATTCCTTTTATGAGACAAATATAATTCTAATTCCTAAAGCAGGGAATGATTAAGCATAGAATGAGAACTATAGGCCAATATCACTAATAAATACTGACTCACATTTAAGAAAATTGTTAGACAGTCTGTCAAACAGACTATAGTAATTAATCCAAGAAATCATTCATCATGACCAAGTTGGATTTATACCAGGGATGCAATGATAGTTCAACATTGTGAAAACAATTGACATTATTAATCATATTAAAAATAAAAACATTCAAATCCAAATCATTGTCAATGGATGAATAAAAGCCTTTGAAAATGTGTAAAGCTGATTTATGCCAAAAATATAAATTATAGGCAGAGAAGAATATTTAAAAATATAAAAGATTATTCCTCAAAAAATGGCAAATCAAATATTCAGTGGTGATATAGTAATTTTAAAAAATACACAGAAGTAAAACAAGTATATCCATAATCACCCCAACTATTTGATATGAATCTTGGGATTCTAGTAATAGCAATAACATCTGAGAAAGAAATTAAAGGCATAAATATAGATAAAGAGAAAATAAAACTTTCATATTTGATGATGATGTGATGATATCTTAAAAAGCTAGAGAATGAGCAAAAATGCTAATTAAGATAATTAATAGCTTCATTAAAATTACAGTCTATAAAATAACCCCTCCAATAGCAACATTTCTATTTAATAATTACAAAATCCATGAGGCAATAACAGAAGGGAGAAATCCCAATTCAAATAACTACAAAATGCATAAAATATCTGGGGATCAATCTACCAAGGAACACAAAAGACTTGAACGGATTTAATTACTAAGTGCTCCTTCAAGAAATAACAATCAGCTTTAATAGCTATAAGAATATTCACTGCTCATGGCTGGGCTATGCTTATATAATTTTAATGGCAATACTTACAAAATTAATTTATAGATTTAATTTCATACCAATCAAATTATTAAAGAGTATGTTATAGAAATTGATAAAAAATCCATTTAAAAAACAAGAATAGGAGAAAAACTAGAATATCAAAAGAAATGTTGAAAAGGAGGGAGAAGCATGGGGGAAATAGCAACCTCAGATGTCAAACTATATTTTAAAGTAATAATTATCAAACTATCTGATAGTAGTTAAAAAATGAAGACAGAGATCAATGAAACCAACTAGACAAGGGAGAATTGGAATCAATAGAATTTAATGAATATTGTTCAATAAAACAAAAAAGATAAATAACTGAAAAAAAGATCTTTTTATTAAGACATGCTGGGAAAACTAGAAATCAGTCGCATAAATTAGGGTTAAATTAAAATTTTATGTTATATTCTACAATCCATTCTAAATAGATATATGGCTTTAATAGTAAAGGTCATACAAAAGGAAGAAGCAAATAATTTTTTCAAGCTTATGTTAAGAGATAAATGCCTAGTCAAACAAGAGATTGAAATAATTTCAAAAGATAAAGATAACTTCGATTACGTAAAAGTGAAAAACTTTTGATCAAAATAAGTGATATAACTATGATAACACAGGGAAGTAGCCAAAACGTGCTGGGGGGAATCTTTGTTTCCCTTTTTTCTAATTAGCTCTGTCTCTTTCTATAAACACATACATGCATACATACATGCATACATATATAGTTGGTTGGTTGTTGTCCTTAATACTGGAAGAAGACCAAAATGGCTTTACAATGTTGAAGGTCAATGTACTGGGTATCTGTAGTGGATCAGACTTTATACTAATATAAAAGGCTCTACAACAGTATGGGCATGAATAGTCCATATGAACATTTGGTATGGAGAGGTCTCTAAATTTTGCACCTCATATATCTTTTTGAGTTACTATAATTATGCTTTGCTCATGGATCACAGAACCTTCTTTCATGAAGGCATGCCTACATGAGGGTTCTGTGCCAGTGTCTTCCATGTCTCACAATTGGTAATAAAGTTCTTCAGAAAAAAAAAAAACTTTAAGATGCCCTTGTATCTTTACTTTAGACTTCCAAATGGGCATTTACCTTGTTTTTGAATACTCTATAAAATAGTCTTAGGCAAAGGTACATTTGACATTCTAACAGTGTGTCCAGTCCATCAGTGTTTTCCTATCCATAGTAGCATTTGGATGTTTGGCAATTCAGCCTGAGAAAGGACCTCAGTGTCTGGTACCTTATCTTGTCAAGTGATCTTCAAAATCTCTCTAAAATAAGTCAAATGGAAACCATTTTCTTCACATGGTGCTGGTAGACTTCAGATTTCATAGGCATACTACAACTCTATAATAGAGTTTCAGTTTGAGAGGCAACCTAATATTTCTCTCCCTAATTTTCCTATGGATCCTTCCAAACACTGAACAAACTCTGGTGATTCATTCATCAGTCTCATCTATTTCTGGAAAGCATACTGTCAAGATCCGTAAACTTATCCATAGCATTCAGAATTTCATTTGTTCTAATTAATGGTTCCACATATGGATGGTTCAGTGATGGCTAGTGGAAAGATGCTCTGTTTCCTTGATGTTAATTGTCAGGCCAAAATTAATATAATCAGCAGAGGAGTGATCCATATTGTATGGCATTTCAGTCTCAGGAGCTGCATTGGGTACGCAATCATCTGCAAAGTCATGCGTCAATTCTCCCTCCACTTTAGTCTTGGCTTATAGCCTTTTAAAGGTAAATAATTTACTATATAAGTACAATAAGTGACTTTTATGTTGCTTTGAGCCTCATTGAAGGCATCCTACAACGTTGCTTAAAACATCCTGCTAAAAAGCAGGGGAGCAAACACATAGCCCTGCTTTACTCTATTGATGACTGAAAAGCACAAGAGTATCGTTCATTATCCAGAACCTGTGGAACAGAGAACTGATATACAATACTGATGCACATCTCAGGGCAACCAAATTTTGCCATTATCTTTCACAAACCCTCATGAGTGACAATATAAAAGGCCTTGGTCAGATCAATGAATATTGTGTTCAGACTACTGTTCCACTTCTGACATTTCTCCTAAAGTTGTTAGGCAACAATCACCCCATCAAGTATTCCTTGGCCCTTTCTAGAGATATACTAGCCCTCAGATAGATGACCATATTTCAGGTGAAGGATTAGCCTATTACAAAGGATTCTGGTAAGAATCTTGCTGGTAATGACTAAAAGAGAGACCTTATCCCATTATTGTCACAGGACAACCTATTTCCCTTTGCTTTATATAGAGATAGATAATTGAAGTATCCTTAATCTCCTGAGGGTTAGCCTAGTTTTGTCATACAACTCAGAAGATATCAGTTAATTTTTGTATTAGCAGTGTACTCCCTGCCTTATAAATCTCTGCTGGAACAGAATCAGCTTCTGTTGCATTGCCACATGTGAGATGTCTAATGACATTCAAATCATCTTCCTCAGGGGGAAATTTGGCTAGAATGGAATGTACTTCAACCTAGGTATATGGTCAATGATTTTAGCATAGACTTATTTTTAATTAATTAATTTAGAATATTTTTCTATGGTTACATGATTCATGTTCTTATGTTTTCTCCTTCCCCCTTTCCTCCCCCTCCCTGAGCTGATGAGCAATTCCACTGGGTTATAAATATATCATTTTTCAAAATCTATTTCCATATTATTAACATTTGCAATATAATGGTCATTTAAAGTCAAAATCCTCAATCATAACCCTATCAGACCACGCGATCGATCATTCGATCATGTTTTTCTTCTGTGTTTCTACTCCCACAGTTCTTTCTCTGGATGTGAATAGCAATCTTTCTCATAAGTTCCTCTGGATTGTCCTGGATCATTGATTGCATTGCTTCAGCATTGATTTATGATGGTGTGTTCAGAACACTATGGAAATATTTAACCCAATTCTCCAGGATCATGTCTTTATCATTGATGAGTATGGCTCCACCAGCACAGAATAGCTGAAATACACCATAGGTTGTTGGCCCATAAATAACCTTCAGGGGGCATCTTAAAAGCACTTTGGACTATTATTATCAGCATAAAATTGAATTCCATCTGCCTTCTTACAGAGTCAAGAATCTTGCATCTCCAAGACTCACTTCCATTTTACTTTTAATGGATTCAACATATCCTTCTTAGAGATGAATAAACTATCATACTGGTAAATCCTGTGAAGTTCTTTATTTTCATTTAATAGCTTCTGAATTTCCCATTATTTTCATCAAAGCAGTCTTGATATTCATGTTCTTTCTCAGATGAGTTATTGAGGTACTGTACACCAAATCTCTGAAAACTGCCCACTTTTTTTCTGCTCCATCTTACCCATTTTGTTACTCCACTTTTGCTAGCTTTCTTTTCAAGTCAGCACAAACTGTTTGCATATGAAGAAAGACAATAATCTATTTACATTAAATTTTCTGTCAGTTGTCTTGCTTTGAGGCCACCACTTTTATTGGATGTGAATGTTTAGCTTGGAGATAAATATATAATCGGTCCAGCATTCTTCTCTACACATTGCTTTCATTACTCTCACATCTTGTCTATTTCTTCTTACAATGACATAGCCTATTAAATGCTAATATTCAATGCAAGGATGTATCCTTGAATTATGTATACATGTATACATAGATAAATAGATTTATAAATATGGATATGTATACTTGTGCATATCTATATTTATATCCATATTTACATATAATTGTTAAGTCATGTTCAGCTCTTTGTGACTCCATTTGGGGTTATCTTGGCAAAAATACTAGAGTCATTTGGTATTTGCTTCTTCAGCTCATTTAACAGTTGAGGAAAAGTCAAAAAGGATTACATTACCTGCTCAGGGTCATACAGATAATGTCTGAGGCTGGAGTTGAACTCACAAAAATGAGTCTTCCTGACTCCAGGCTGGGTACTCTGTTCATTGAGATACCTGGTTATGTTTGAGGTGTTTAGAAAGGACTAGTACATCTAATACGATTACTTGGTCCTTTTCAGGGCTTCCTTCCTCCTTTTATGTCAACTCAGCACCCAGCTCTCACCTCTAGCGCCAAGAAGTTGTAAGATGCACAACAGCCATACACCAGTAAATTATCTTGATATGTGGGCTAAACTTGATTAAAGGTAATCAACAGACTTCAAACCCATTGGTGAGTTAAGATGGTATCTACTACAAGCAAGTAAAGACTTCTCTTTGGTGGAAAGCATGGATAAGAATACTTTGTTCTGATGACCATGAAGATGGAGGAAGCAGTGCTAGAGCTTGGTTAGACATTGAAGAAGACAAGGTGATCCACTGCATCCCAAGGTATGACTAGCTATCTTGATAGGGAAACTGAAATATTTCTTGTTTCTTTTTCGCCTTCCAGAATCTCTGTCTACTCTTTATCAATCAGTAACCTCTTCTTCTTTGAAGTCGATATTATTCAAATTGATCACTGAATCCAGATTATGATACTTATTTTCTCCATCCTTTATCAATAAGTTTAGTTCAGTGACTAGCTCACATTTTTTTCTGTACTTAATTATTACCATCATATTAGAAGACTTCAGCATACCTATCACTACTCCTTTAACTACACTAACATTTCCTCAGTTGTCTTAATTTCCATGACCTATTATTGTATTATCATTTGGCTACATACACAGATTGTCATATCTTTGTTGTTCCCACAAAACACATGTTCTACTTCTATTGGCATGAACTCTGAAAACTCTTATTTCTTATCTAGGGTGATACCCTAATAAATCTTTTGAACCATACTTTACATTTATACTCCAATTCTTTGAAGATATGTTCTATCATTTATCAATCCTTGCAAAATCCCAGTATTGGATTACCTCTACTGTCCCACACCTTTGTTCATATACAAGTGCTGCTGAAATGAACTTGAGAAAGTTATGAAACTGTGCTGACTTATTCCACTAGAATTTGTGTTATCTAAGCCCAAATGGGTCCTCACTACAGCAAGGCAATACATTGTGGAAAGGAAACTAGAAATAAGTTCTGAACTTTCTGCCACTCTGTTGGAGCAAGCAACAGTGGGAATATCAAGAGAGAAGAAATTGTCAAGACTGACAGTTGGTGGGGGAAGGGGCAACTGGGAGTGGCAATTGGGTCTTGTGACTAGCACTTCCTTCCTGCTGGCTTACTTCCCTGCTGGTGTTGATGGTGGGAGGAGCATTGGCTTCCCAGTCTGGATTAGGAGTTCCTCTACTTGCTTCAGCCTGAAAACACAGGGACAATCAGTTATGAAAGTTAGAACTTTCCTTGGTTGCCTGCTGTCTCCTGCTAAGATTATGAATTGACAAAGCTAACACAGATATAGAATAGACGGGTGTGGGAGAAACCCTCCACCAGCCTGTGAGGCCGGGCCTCAGTTCCAAGCTGAGGAAGGCTCCAACCTTATTTAGGGACATCCCTCATCCTTCTTTCCTGATACCTCTCCAATCCAAACTGGTTATTAAACTTTATCTTATTTGAATTCACAGTCAGATAAGTAGACTATCTTTTCTGGGTCATAGAGGGAGCTGAACATCAATTCAGTCACTCATTGACAAACAGTCCTTATTGGACCCCTGCTGCTTCCTCTCTACAGGGGGCATCTCTCTCCTTTTCTTCACCAAGTAATATTCCCTCTCTCCTTTAAACTCCTCCATACACTGCTGCAAACCTTCCATATCCCCTGTTTTTCCAATCCCCCCATCTTCGTCAATAAATATTACAACATCTATATGTTTTCTTCCCTGCTAGAATGAAAGTTCCAGATAGAGCACTGAATTTTGAAGCAGGAAGGCTCAGGTTAGAATTCTGACTCAGATATTTATCACTGTGAGACCATAGGGAAGTTACTTTAGCTCACTAGGCCTCAGTTTCTTCTTTTGTAGAATTAGGGGATTGAACTCAACCTCTAAGGTACCCTATGAGCTATATAATACCTCCCCCTTTAAGATACTTTCTTCTATTATTTATGTTTACATATTCTCTCTTATTAGAATATACTATCCATGAGCCTATAGACTGTTTTTATTTTTCCTTATATTCTTAGTACTTTATATAGTAAAGCACATAGCAAGCACTTACTAAATTTTTACTGATTGATTATTTAATTAATACAATGTAAGATGCTACAGGGTCCTGAATAAATACATTTTTATCCATTAGATTTCAAGAGCCATGAACATAGGGGGTGCTTAAAATATTTATAAATTTCAGTAAGTAGATATTATTTTTTAACTACTACACTCATAACTGTGTGACAGTGAACACGATATTTAACTACATAAGACCCCAGTTCTAAAAGATGTCAGTTTTAGATGTTCTCTGATATATTTTACTAATGATAGAAATAAGTTATATGTATGAGTATTATAATTCTTGACTTCTCAATGGTTGGAGGGAGTGAGACAATTTTGGTACTGAAGATAAAAAAATAGGAAACATGAAAAAGAAAGCTTATATGAAATCAGGCATACATTGTACATGGCTAGAACTTTTCATTGACCTCTACAGTCTTAACCCTGACATCCAGGACTCCAACAATTCAGCTGGGAATCTCCACCTGAATCTTGCAAAAGCATCTAGAGTTTAACATATTAAAAATGGAACTCATCTTTCCAAATGTAATTATTCTACAAAACTTCCCTATTGCTGTTATGGACAATGCATTTAGTTACTTGTTCTCAAACTTAAAAGTCATCCTTGACTCTTCCCCCTCTCACTTCCAATCAGTTGCCAAGTCTTATATATTCTATGTCAACAACATCTGACTACTTTCTCATCCATCCTATATTAGCCCTAAACAAAAATTATGTTTCAGACAGACAAAACTAGTTTTTTCAAGAATACTTTTCCTCTTCTCTATGACTTTTCACAAGCCATCCATTACTCCCTGTGAAGATTAAATTAACTCACCTGCCCATTTTTTAGATTTAATCACCAAAAGTGTAAATACCCCACTCACACTTGAGTGGGGGAAGTCTGTGATCCATATGTGCAATAGTGGGTGAGGAATCAGAATCAAACTGACTTCCCCCTGGGCAGTCCTAAGCAAAGCTTCAACTGTAATTGATAGACATAAAAGTGGAGGAAGGCACAGGAAGTGATGCAAAAGAGTCTGCATTTTTTTTTCAATTTCTAACATTGTTCCTTGGTTACAAAAATCATTTTCTATTCCTCCTTCTCCTCCCCCCCCCACCCCTCCCATAGCCAACGTGCAGTTTCACTGGGGATCACATCTGTTCTTCATCAGAACCCCTTTCCATGTGTTTGTATTTGCTCTAGGATGTTCATTTAGAGTCTATATCCCCATTCACTCCCCCCTTCGATCCATGTCATTAAGCAGTTGTTATTCTTTAGTGTTTTTACACCCACAGTCTTTCCTCTGGATGTGAATAGTGTTTTTTTCTCCTGTAACCGTCAGAGTTGTTCAGGATCACTGCATTGCCACTAATGGGGGAGTCTATTACATTCGATTGCACCACAATGTATCAGTGTCTGTGTACATTGTTCTCCTGGTTCTGCTTCATTAGCTCTGCATCACTTCCTGGAGGTTGTTCCAGTCTCCATGGAATTCCTCCACTTTATTATTCCTTTGGGCACAATAGCATTCCATCACCAACATATACCACAATTTGTTCAGCCATTCTCCAATTGAAGAGCATCCCCTCATTTTCCAATTTTTTGCCACCACAAAGAGCGCAGCTATGAATATTCTTGTACAAGTCTTTTTCCTTATTATTTCTTTGGGTTACAAACCCAGCAGTGCTATGGCTGGATCAAAGGGCAGACAGTCTTTTAGCGCCCTTTGGGCATAGTTCCAAATTGCCCTCCAGAATGGTGGGATCAATTCACAACTCCACCAGCAAAGCATTAATGTCTCAACTTTGCCATATCCCCTCCAGCATTCATTACTTTCCTCTGCTGTCATGTTAACCAATCTGGTAGGTGTGAGGTGGTACCTCAGAGTTGTTTTGATTTGCATCTCTCTGATTATCAGAGATTTAGAGAACTTTTTCATGTGCTTATTAATAGCTCTGATTTCTTTGACTGAAAATTGCCTATTCATCTCCTTTACCCATTTATCAATTGGAGAATGGCTTGATTTTTTGTACAATTGATTTAGCTCTTTGTAAATTTGAGTGATTAAACCTTTGTCAGAGGTTTTTGTTATGAAGATTGTTTCACATTTTGTTATTTCCCTTCTGATTTTGGTTACATTGGTTTTGTTTGTACAAAAACTTTTTAATTTGATGTAGTCAAAATTATTTGTTTTACATTTTGTGGCTCTTTCTAAGTCTTGCTTGGTTTTAAAATCTTTCCCTTCCCCAAAATCTGGCATATATACTATTCTGTGTTCACCTAATTTACTTATAGTATCCTTCTTTCTGTTCAAGTCATTCACCCATTCTGAGTTTATCTTGATGTAGGGTGTGAGGTGTTGGTCCAAGCCTCATTTCTTTCACACTGTCTTCCAATTTTGCCAGCAATATTTATCGAATAGTGGATTTTTGTCCCAAAAGCTAGGATCTTTGGATTTGTAACAGACTATTTTGCTGAGGTCCCTTACCCCAAGTCTATTCCACTGATACTCCTTTCTGTCTCTTAGCCAGTACCAAATTGTTTTGATGACCACTGTTTTATAGTATAGTTTGAGATCTGGGACTGCAAGGCCACCTTCCTTTGCATTTTTTTCCATTACTTCCCTGGATATCATTGACCTTTTGTTGTTCCAAGTTAACTTTGTTATTGTTTTCTCTAATTCTGTAAAAAAGTTTTTTTTTAAACTTCGAGGGTATGGCACTAAATAAATAGATAATTTTGGGTAGGATGATCATTTTTATTATGTTAGCTCATCCTACCCATGACCAGTTAATGTTTTTCCAATTGTTCAGGTTTGTTTTAGTTGTGTGGAGTGTTTTGTAGTTGTGTTCATATATTTCCTCTATTTGTCTTGGCAAATAGATTACCAAGTATTTTATATTGTCTAGGATGATTTTGGAGGGAATTTCTCTTTCTAATTCCTTTCTGCTGAGATGTGTTGGAGATATATAGAAATGCTGATGACTTATGTGAGTTTATTTTGTATCCTGAAACTTTGCTAAAGTTGTTGATTATTTCGACTAGCTTTTTAGTTGATTCTCTAGAATTCTTTAAATAGACTATCATATCATCCACAAAGAGAGACAGCTTGGTCTCCTCATTGCCAATTTTAATACCTTCAATTTCTTTTTCTTTGCTAATTGCTACTGCTAATGTTTGAGTACAATGTTAAATAATAGAGGTGATAATGGGCATCCTTGTTTCACTTCTGTGAATCTAGTTTATCTAGTATTAGATAGATATTGTTTATTATTTTTAGGAAAGATCCTTCTATTCCAATGATTTCTAGTGTTTTCAATAGGAATGGGTGTTACATTTTATCAAAGGCTTTTTCTGCATCTATTGAGATAATCATGTGATTTTTGTTGGTTTGCATGTTAAAATAGTCAATTATGTGGATAGTTTTCCTAATATTGAACCACCCTTTCATTCCTGGTATAAATCCTACCTGATCATAGTGAATAACCCTCCTCATCACTTGCTGGAATCTTTTTGCTAGTATCCTATTCAACATTTTTGAATATATTTTCATTAAGGAGATTGGTCTGTAGTTTTCTTTCTCTGTTTTTGACCTGCCTGGCTTTGGAATCAGTACCATATTTGTGTCATAAAAGGAATTTGGTAGAATTCCCTCTTTGCTTATTATATCAAATAGTTTGTATAGTACTGGGATTAGGTGCACTTTAAATGTTTTATAGAATTCACTTGTGAATCCATCAGGCCCTGGGGATTTTTTCTTAGGGAGTTCTTTGATGGCCTGTTTGATTTCTTTTTCTGATATGGGATGATTTAAGAATTCTATTTCTTCTTCTATTTATCTAGGCAATTTATATTTTTGAAAATATCCATCCATATCACCTAGATTGGCATTTTTATTGCCATATGATTGGGCAAAATAGTTTTTAATAATTGTCTTAATTTCCTCTTCATTGGTGATGATGTCCCCTTTTTCATCTATGATACTGTTAATTTGCTTTTCTTCTTTCCTTTTTTAAATTAGATTGGCCAGTACTTTGCCCATTTTTTTTTTCAAAATACCAGCTTCTAGTCTTATTTATTAGTTCAATAGTTCTTTCACTTTTGATTTTATTAATTTCTCCCTTAATTTTTAGGATCTCTAATTTGGTTTTCTTCTGGGGGAGTTTAATTTGTTCGCTTTTAAGTTTTTTAATTTGCATGTCCAATTCATTGATCTCTGCCCTCCCTAATTTGTTAATATATGAACTCAAGGATATAAATTTTCCTTTGAGTACTGCTGGCTGCATCCCATAAGGTTTGAAAGGATGCCTCACCATTGTCATTTTCTTCAATGAAATTATTAATTTTTTCTATGATTTGTTCTCTAACTAACCAATTATGGAGAATCATATAATTTAACTTCCAATTGATTTTTGATTTGGCTCTCCATGTACCCTTACTGATCATTACTTTTATTGCCTTATGATCTGAAAAGGTTGAATTTATTATTTCTGCTTTTCTGAATTTGTATGCCATATTTTTATGACTTAGTATATGGTCAATCTTTGTGAATATGCCATGTGCTGCTGAAAAGAAGGTGTCTTCCTTTTTGTTTCTACTTATTTTTCTCCGTATATCTATTAACTCTAATTTTTCTAAGGTTTCATTCATCTCTTTTACCTCTTTCTTATTTATTTTTTTCATTTGATTTATCTAAATTTGATAGTGGTAGGTTCAGGTCTCCCACTAGTATAGTTTTGCAATCTATTTCCTCTCAATTCTCCTACTTTCTCCATTAGAAATTTGGTTGCTATACCATTTGGTGCATACATGTTGATTAGTGATATTTCCTCATTGTCTATACTCCCTTTTATCAGGATGTATTTACCTTCCCTATCACTTTTAATCAGGTCTATTTTTGCTTTGGCTTTGTCAGATATCATGATGGAAACTCCTGCCTTCTATTGGTCAGTTAAGGCCTAATAGGTCTTACTCCAACCTTTAATTCTGACCTTGTGAGTATCTACCTGCTTCAGGTGTGTTTCTTGTAGACAACATATGGTAGGATTCTGGATTTGAATCCACTCTCCTATTTGTCTACATTTTATGGTTGAGTTCATCCCATTCACATCCAAAGTTATGATTGTCACTTTTGAATTCCTAGCATTTTGATATCCTCCCCTAGTTCTGACCTTTCTTCTTTTGCTATATCCTTTTAAACTGATGGTTCACTTTTAATCAGTCCCCCTAATGCCCTCCCTTGATATGCTTCCCTTTCTGGCCCCTCCCTTTTTGTTTCCTTCTTTTTTTTACAGTCTCTTAAGTTCCCTCCCCTCTCTCCTTCACTCTCTTGTTGTACTCCCTCCCCCTACCCCCTTAGTTTTGCCTTCTCACTTACCCTGTTGGATAAGATAGAATTCAAGATTCCAATGGATCTAGATGCTCTTCCCTCTCAGAGTTGATTTCACTGAGAGTAAGGTTTAAGTATTACCTAATAGCACTCTCTTCCTCTTCTTCTTGAAAGAGTATTCTTCCCCTCCCTTTCCCATGTGTATTTTTTTGTGAAAAAGATTATTCTATTTAATTTATTTCTATGTCTTCAAGTATCTCTTGGTACCATCATCGATTCCCCCCTACCCTTTTTCTTTTTTCTTCCATATCATCTTAATGCCCCAATCTTTCCCTATGCATGATTCTTCTAATTAGTCTAATAATGAATATAATTTTTGAGATTTACAAATAACATTTTCCCATATATTAAGATATATATATATATGTATATATGTATACATATATACATATATATAATTTGATCTAATTGTAGCCCTTATAGAAGAGAGTTTGAATAAAAAAAAAACATTTTTTTCCTTTTCCCTTTCTTTCATATTTACCTTTTCATGTTTCTCTTGATCTTTATGTTTGGGTATCAAAATTTCCACTGAGTTCTGGTCTTTTCTTTACAAATACTTGGAAATCTTCTATTTTGTTGAATGTTCATACTTTCTCCTGGAAGGATATGGTCAGTTTGGATGGATAGGTGATTCTTGGTTGAAGACCCAGTTCTCTTGCCTTTCTGAATATCGTGTTCCAAGCCTTGCAGTCCTTTAATATGGAAGCTGCCAGGTCTTGTGTGATCCTGATTGGTTCTCCTTGATATCTGAATTGTCTCTTTTTGTCTTCCTGTAAAACTTTCTCCTTAGCATGGAAGCTCTGGAATTTGGCAATTACATTTCTGGAAGTTGTTTGGGGGGGGGTTAGTGTAGAGGGTGTTCTATGAACTCTTTCAATGTCTATTCTGCCCCCTTGTTCAAGAACTTCAGGACAGTTTTCTTGGATCATCTCTTGTAGTATGGTGTCAAGATTTCTGTTTATTTTTTTTTCAGGTAAACCAATGATTCTCAAATTGTCTCTCTTTCCTCTGTTTTACTGATCTGTCACCTTGTCTGTGAGATATTTTATGTTTTCTTCTATTTTGTCAGTCTTTTGGCTTTGCTTTATTAATTCTTCCTTTTTGAAAAATCATTTTCTTCCAGTTGCCCAATTCTGGTCTTTAAAGACTGGTTTTCCTTTTAAGTTTGATCTGCCCTGCTTTTTGTGGCTTCTAGCTATTTCTCCAATTGGGAGTTCTTGTCTCTCAGACTGTTGATCTCCCTTTGAATTAATTCCCATTTTTCTTCCCAGAAGGTTTCCATCTTTTGGATAAGCTCCAATTTGAATTCTTCCAGAGCTTGTGGACAATTTCTATTTTTTTGTGTGTGAAGGTTTTGATTTTGTTTGAAATTCATCCTCTTTTTCCTCTGTAGCCTGGGTTTTCCCCTCTGTAAAAATTTCAAGAGTTACTGTCTTCTTCCTGTTTTTCTTGGAGGGTTGGTCTTGAGCATAGTGAGCCATCCCTTTGATTTTTTCCCTTTCCTTTTTAGTCAGAAATCTGAGTGACATGGACAGTTTCACTCTTTGTGGAGTAAAGGAGTGAGTTTTTTGCCTGAGGCAACCTCTCTAATCTCCACAGCCTCCCGCTGTTCACTAGAGTGCCCGCTGTCTGTGCTCTCTCCTGTGTGTAGAGGTTTCCTGTGTAACTGCTCTCAGGGGTATGTCCCTGGCAGTCCTAGTCCACTCCGAAGGACCTAGGGGTTCTCCTTGATCACTCTAGAGGTGTCTTTCACTCACTCGCTGTTTCTGGTGTGCACTGGTTCTGACCAGGTGAGGTAGGGGAGGGTAGATTGGCTCACTTTGGGTGCAAGCTTTTTCTCCTTTTTATAGTGTGGAAATGCTCAAACCCCACACACATTCAATGCTGCATTCTACTGTAGAGTCCTTCTGTTCTTCTGAAGATGATTTTTATGTTCTTTTGAGTTAGTCTATTTTATTGGGTGCTGGGGAGAGGAAGCGACTCGTGTCTAGATTGCCACCATGCTTACCTGGAAGTGACTGATTGCACCTGATGTGAACTATGACCAGACCAAAGTTCCCAGAGAAAATGGCTTTAGGCAAGACAGCACTGGAACAGAATTTTATAGGGGGGGGGGGAGATGCCTATTATGACATTCCAGTTTTCATGATAATTCTTTTCTATTTACTTTTGTATATGGAAAAAATGTTCACATATGCTGGTGTTTACCAAGTTCCAAACAAAGTAAGAATAAAAATATATTTGAAAAAAAAATAAATTAAAAAAAAAGGGAATTACAATTTCCTGTGGAGACTTCTTCTGAGAGTTCTGGAGCTCTTCATGCTAGGGACTTCTGATTTGGTCTTCTTCTGGAGTTCTGAGTTCAAGTTCGAGGCTGGTGAAGAATCTGCTGACTGGACCTGAGACCCTGTGCTTGGTGAGACTGTCCTTGAATCTCTCCCTTTGCACTGACATGTGGTGAGTGAAAAGAACTGATTCCTTTCCTGGATTTTCTGAAGAGACTCGAGTCTCTTCAGAGTCAGGAGAGACCTATCCTCTTGGGAAAGGCTCCCTGCATCCCTGGGTCCTTGGCTACAAGGGTTGAGGCCTCTCTGGCTAAGGACTAAACTCTCCTGCCTAGGTTAGCCACAGACTGGAGAAAAACACTTAGTACTTAGGTTAGATATCTTACCCTATTCTCTCTCTGATTTTCATACTTCACTCTTTCTATATTTTGTAAATAAATTGTAAATAAATTATTTTTAGAATTTAATTAAAATTCCTGGTGACCCTATTATTGAATAATCCAGTCTAACCTTTAAAAAACCCTTTTCTCCTCCTTACATCCCTCTTTCTACTCAAATCTGTCTCCTAGTATCTTTATATACCATTGATTGTTAATGTTGTTGTCTGGATATGTTTATCTCTATAAATTTAAATTCCTTGAGGGCATGTCTTTTTTTGCTTTCATTTTTCTTTGTAGCTTCCTTGCTAACATAGTAACTTGCACAACATAGATGCTTAATATATCTGTCTTGAATTTTGGAAAATTATGACAATCTAGATTCACTCAGTGAGAGAAGTAAGGCACAGATCATTCAGAAACTGAATAATTGATAGTTAAGTCATAGGCCCATAAAAATATGAACTATGGAAAGACATCAGCAGACACCTCGTTTTTAACACTCTTTTTTTATCCATAATGAAGCTGAAGACCAGGGAGCTTAAATATATCCCTAAATGGTACAATATGATGGAATGAGGAAAGTATTGGGGTGAGTATATAAGAGTATGTGTGTGTGTGTGTGTGTGTGTGTGTGTGTGTGTGTATAAGAGAGAGAGAGAGAGAGAGAGAGAGAGAGAGAGAGAGAGAGAGAGAGAGAGAGAGAGAATTTGGGTATTGGTAATGTTAACTTGAACAGTGAATAGGAAATGTATTTGTGTGTGACTTCCATATCATGGCAGTTATTAATCTACAAATGACATTTAAACACAAATTTATTTAATTTTAAAAGATATTTTCTATAATACCCACAGCTAAACTATCTGGAAGCAGAATTTAAAAGGTAAACGGAATTTTCTTCTTACAGCTGATAGCAAATCCCATTCTCATCCCTACAGGTCATGGCTTACCTTCTTGTCTAGACTAACCACTTTTTGTTTGTCACCCAGTCTGAGATAAGAAGGCATTGTGTACTGCTCTGTAATGTAGTTATCCTAAATTTTAATGGAAATTTCAAGGCTTCAGAACTTCATGAAAATACTGTAGCAATGATTTTTGGATTCTCCATTGCCCCATGCCTCCATTCTTCTCCATGTATATGGGCACATGTTGTCAATGAAAATGACAATGAATAGTTCAATAAACTCCCTGCAGGCAGCACAGGTTCTGAAGTTGTATTCAGGGCCATTTGGGACAGAAATGCCCCAGATCCCCTGTCACATCCTCACAGAATTTATACTAGGCTGGTAAAATTGAGTTGTGGTATAAAATGAAGGAGAAATATGTAATCAGAGGAGTTCATCTCTTTGCCAAGTCCCCCCAATCAAGAACTCTGAGAATTTATGTGGTATAAGCAAAATGATGGATGGTATAAATGCTCAGCTTGAATTATAGAAATATGCTAGATTCATAACCTTACCACTTGCTATAAAGCTAGGAAATCAGGAGAGTGAAGGATAGGGAAAGTTTCTTTTGTATACAATTTGAAGTCATCCAAAAGTGGAAAAAAAAACCCAAAGCCTATCTGGAGGAGATATATGTGGACATCTGAAATCAGAATCCAATCTCAGTGTTGAACAAGGTCTTAAAGCCATTTATTTCAAGCTATACATGGAAAAAGATCTCTTATAGGACCTATACCAAAAATAGTTCTCTAGGCTTTGCTTAAAGACCTTAGATGAAGGGGTGACTCACCACCTTTTGAAACAGCCTATTCCATGTTTCTGGGGCTTCAATGATTAAACTGTTCTTTCATGTCACCTAGCTTAAATTTGCCTCTCTTCAATTTCATTCATTGTCGACAACTTTGTCCTATAAAGAAAACAGAATATATCTAATCCATATTTTTTCCAATATTTGAAGACAACTATTATACTTCTCTTCCCCAGGGCAAACATCCTCATTTCCTTCTACTCAGCCTTTCTATGTCATGATAGGGAGATACTTTACTTCCTGATTAAGAAGGTTAAAAAGTATAATAACAACAATAATAGCTAAATTTTCCATAGTGCTTATTATGTGCCAGGCACTGTATTAACTGCTTTACAACACCAAGTTCCATAGAATGGATCCTGAAGAAATGAAGAAGTTTTCTAAAAGAATAATATGGAGGGCTTTATGCTGAAAAGATGCCTAAGAAGAATAAATATCCATATACTGAAGATATTTTGCATAAGTTAGTTCTGTATTACTTATCCCACGGTAACAAAGATCCAAAAAGGAAGAGAGATAACATGAAACATTGAGTGATATTATCAAGTGTTGATTCATAAGGACTAATAGGATGAGAAAATTTATACTGAGAAAGAAACTTTTAAAGTGGCTATTTCAAGGGTCCTTAACCTGGAGACCATTAACTTCTTTTTAAAATATTTTGATAGTTGTATTTAAATAGAATTGTTTTCCTTTGCTATCCTTTACAGTTTATTTTTTATGCATTCAATGAAGCTGGGGAAAGGTCCATAAATATCATCAGACTGCCAGAGAGAGATGGTGCTTGGACTTTGAAAGGAGCTAGGCATTCTAACAGGTGGGAGTAAAAAGGGATTGAATTCTAAGAATGGGGAATAACCTATGAGAAAGCAGAGAAATGGAATATGCCCTGTGTTAGGGATAGCTAGACCAAACTGGTTGAATCATAGGTTGTTTTATAATATGGGTGCCAGCCTAATTTCTGGAATCTACATGCCAATCAGAGTTTGCATTTTATCCTTGAAGCTTTTTGAGAGGCTGTGGAAAGTAAAGAGTGACATATTGATGCCTGTGCTTTAGGAATTTCACTGTGTCAGATTGTTGAAGTTGGAATTACATAAGGGAGAGCTTTGAAGAAAGGGAATTAATTAATGAAATTACAATAATCCAGGCAAGAGATTGACCTAGGTGGGAAACCATGTGAGTAGAGACAAGGAAATGAATGCAAGAGATTTGGGGGGTGAAGAGTGAATGCAACCTCATAACTGATTAGAGATGAGGGGTGGGAAAGAGTGAAGAATAGAAAATAAGCCAACCTGAGAGTTGACAGAAATAGAGAAGTTGGAAAAGAGGGTTGGGTTTTGCAAGTTAGATGATTAGATCTATTTTATATATGATGAGTTTGATATGCATATTGGAATATAGTTGTCAAAGTCCAATAAACTGTTGGTAAGAAAGCAATCTGAGTAAAGAATAGGACTGAGTATATATAAGACATAATAATAATAATAGCATTAATAATAACAATAGCTAACATTAATATAGCACTTGCTGTGTGTCAGGGACTATGCTAAATACTTAGCAATTTTTATCTTATTTTATCCACACAGCAACTCTGGGTGAGGGTTGAAACTGTTATTAATCTCATTTTACAGATGAGAAAACTGAAACAAATAGGGGTGAAATTATTTGCTTAGGGTCATAGAACTAGTAAGTGTCTGAAACCAGATATGATCTAAGATCTTTCTGACTCCAGGTTCTGCACTATGCCACCCAGGATTAGTTGGCATAAAGAGACAAAATATAAATATAGATAGAAAAAAAAAAAAGATCCAAAAAATAACTTTTTCATTGTACCCATATTTTGGGAGAGACATGGATTCATCAATGGAGACTGATGAATGGTCAGATAAAACCAAGAAAGAGAAGTGTCACAAAAGAAGAGACACTGTATAAGAAAAGAGAATGACTGATCAACAATTTCAAATACAATAGAGAGGTCAAGAAAGATGATGCTCAAGAAAATGGCCATTGGATTTGACATTTTAGAGACCATTGATGTTTTTGGAGATTCCAGCTTTGTGTGGGTAATGATGTTGGATACTGGACTAGTGAAATGCTAACTAAAGTTGTTTTGGATCTGCTCAACAGCATATTGAATCCTGGCGACCATTTTTGATAGTGTGGGAGTATGAGGTTATTTTTTCATGGAAGAGTATCTTGGCCTACCGGAGTCAATCACCTTCCCTCTAACTGCCATTTGTCTAAGGTCATAAATGTCAGTTTTATGACATTAACATTGGACACAGGGGTTTTATAAGTGATTGAAAGGAGAGGAAATTGGTATAGACTAGCTTTTCTAGGAATTTAGGTCCAAAAAGAAGCATAGGATGATAACATGATGGAATGGGGGAGACCTTTTGACATGTGTGGACAGCAGGGAAGGTGACAGTGGGTAGAGAAAAGGTGAAGGAAGAGAGAGAAAGAATGGTTTTCCTGATAATTTTCTGAGGGAGAAAGGAGATGAAGAGATCAAGGATATAAGTGGAAACTTTGGTTTGGCCAGTAAAGAAGGCTTACCTCTTAGAGAAAGAAGTGGTATGTTGATAAAGGATTCTCATATGCAGAGCTTATGATTGAAGAAAGAGCTTAAGATAAATGGCTCCTTTTTTCTCAATAAAGCATAGAGCAAGATCCTTTGCTGAAAGGGAAGAGGAAGGAATGGTGAGGGAGGCTTGAGAAGAGAAAGGAATGCTCAAAACAGTCCCTGAAAACTAGAGTAGAGGGTCAAGTAGGGAAAAGTAAAAGAATCATCTTTCACTAATGTGTCCAGTTTAGCTTAGATAACCTAAATTTGTAACTGACTCTGTATAATTTCCTCAGCATCATTTAATATGATCAAAGACTGATGGTGAGGATGACACTGTGTTGATATCCAGAGCATTTCTAGAGTAATTTAAGATTTCTAAAACACTTTAAAAGGTAGTGTGCCATAGTGGACAAAAGTTCCAAATTCAAGTCTAGCCTCAGACACTTACTATTTGTGTGACCCTAGGCAAGTCACTTCAGCTCTGCCTACTTCACTTTCCATATCAGAACCTGCATTTGGGTTAGACACTCCACAATGGTGGAGAAAATGATTGATTGATCTAGTATTATCTGGAAATGAGGAAGTTGGATATGATCACCTCCAATGTCTCTTTCAATTCTAATTTGATGATCCCATGGCATATATTATTTCATTTAATGCTCACCACAAACTCTGTGTGGCTAATGTGGGACACATATTCAATTCAGCTTAGTGAGTTACATAATGCCTCCAAATTATATCATGTGTTCTGCTGAAAGTGTTATAGAGGCTGTGATCAGTGTGGAGTTGTTTTTATAGAATGGAGGCTCTCTCACAACTCATTCTTGGTAGAAAGATATCATAGAAAACTAGAGGTATCCTGAACCAAAACAACATCTTAAGAATTAGAACACATGACCACCATGCAGGGTATTCCGGATTCTAAAAAAAAAAATGAAGGTTGTATTCCAATGGGTTTTCCTTCTTAAGTTGATAGGATCCTTCTGACAATTAGGATACTAAGCAAGCACAGGAATCTGCTCAGAGGGGATGCCAAGTCTGAACAGGATTATATAACCTCAACAAGTCTCATCTCTTTCCAACAATGAACATGTTCAGTCTCTAAAGACTGATCTCTTCTTTCTGGACAATTCTGCTGAAGAATCAAATTCTCTTTTCTCCAAAGCCACAAACATCTTCATTTGATGATCCAGATGACCATGATGGTTTATATCCCTGCAAGCTTACCAGTTTTCCTAAGAAAGATCTAGGCTACATCTTCTCTTAGTCTAAGTCTCCCTCACCATCCCTGGCTTTTCCTAGTAAATCCCTTACCCTCTGCTTTAAACTCTCCTGCTTGTTGATGAAATGAAGGCTAAGAGAGATTATACTACTAGGGCAGAGTTATATATTTTGCAAGCATCAATCAAGATTGGAAATCAGGTCAATCTTGATCCCATATCCAGTACTTCTCCCATTGTTTCATATGACCTTTTCTTAGAAGATCTGGGAAATCAACTTCTTTCATTTGAATATGATATTTTTGGCTCTTTATGTACCATGGACATTTGGAGTCATGTCAAATACCTCTACTAGGAATGTTTGGGAAGAGAATCCCAATATTAGAGTTTTAATGCATAGTTCTGTTTGGTGGGGCCGTGTGTTGGCCAAACATTAAATTTCTCAGTAGGAAATAGGACTTGTCATGAAATGATGCCTGGGTTGAATATTTTCATTGTTCTCAGAGAATAAAGCAGGATTTGAATTTGAAATGAATCACACTGCTCGATGATTTTTGCATATATGGAGTGGTTGGGTTTTAGACTTTTTTAGGTCTTGCTGCTTGAGTGTGCAGTAATTTTCCACCCCTCAGATGCACATCACCCACCGAGCTATGGCGTGTGGCTGCGGGTGGGGAGAATTTTCTCTGGCTTCATTACTCACTGATGGAACTAAAGACAACTCTTGATTCTAAAAAGAAAGAAAAAAATGAAGGCAAGCTAAAAATAGGGTGTGTTTTATGTGCAAAAAGAATGATGTTTAAGAATTTAGTTCCTTCCAAGGTAACATGGACATTATAAATGGAGGAAGGATCAACAAAATACTTTGTCTGTTTCATGTTTTACCAGTCATCTGATCAAATGCCATTAAAGAAGTCTCCCAGCACATATATTATTAAAGCTTCAGTTTTCATGGGTAGGTAGGTGGCTCAAGAGCCAGGTCTAGAGATGGGATATCCTAGGTTCAAATCTGGTCTCAGACACTTCCCAGCTGGGTGACCCTGGGAAAGTCCCTTTACCCCCATTGCATAAACCTCACTGCTCTTCTGCCTTAGAACCAACGCACAGTTTTGATTCTCAGATGGAAGGTAAGAGTTAAAAACAAAAACCCTGCAGTTTTCCCATTGTACTTACATAGTTTGTTGTTTGTTTTTCCATACTGTAAACCTTAAAATTTCTTAGATTTATAAATGTTGGAAATTTCACCATTGGGAAATTTCATACTTGGAAAATTTCATACTGATAGTGGGAACTCTATTGGAATGTGAACCCCATTGGCAAGGGAGTTTCCTCCTCCTCCCTTCTTAAGATTACTTTAGGACAGAAACCTTTTGCTGAACAATGGAAAGGGCTGCAGCATAGATCAAAATTTAATTATTCCAATCTCCACCCTACTCAGGGTAACAGGATTTAGGAAGGGCTGCAGCAAAGAATCAAGATTTAATTATTTGGGAATATGACCTTCAACAGACATGTGCAAAGCCACAGACCTCTGGGTGGTCCTGGGTTAAGCTAGAGTCACCATTGGCACAGGGAAGACATGGACAGTGATTGGTAGATGTGAGAACTGAGGGGAGGGAACTTGGATGTTTTCCTTAAAGATAGCGGGGTCTGAGGATTAGGGGGTGGTTGGAGAGTTTTTGCTCTGAGAGGTTGTGTTCTGAGAAGCTTGCTCTGAAGGAAGCTGGAGGTGGAGGCCCCTGAGATGGTTTCTCCATTTTGGTCACGTGAGTGATAGGGACTGATCTCTTTTCTTTGCCTTAGCTATCTAAGGGCTTGGGCCTTTTGGCCCAGCCTAAACAGAAGGGGTATTTAAGCCCTATTCCCTTCTCTCCCCTTTCTCTCTCCCTCTCTCTCTCTATCGCTAATACCTTTCTTCCTCCTGTTTGTAATTAAACTCCATAAAATGTTGACTGCTGACTTGAGTTTTCATTTAGGAATTACATAGCTGAATTCCTTGGTGACCTTAAATTAATATATATCAGTCTTTTAAAGTGATTTCCTTGTCACAATACTGAATTTCAAAAGATTTACAATTCGATTCAGTTTGTTCAGAGGAATTAGAAAATCACAATTTTGGAGTTGGAAGAGACCTCAGAAGCCATCAAGATCAGTCTTATATCTGGAACAGAATCCATGAGTGGTATTCCAGCCTTGACTCATGGATCATTAGTGAGGAAACTATTGACCTGACAACCAAATAAATTAATGGTATTTCAAGTTTAATTAAGACTGACATCATGTCCAGAATAAGGTAGAGATCTTTAGTATTGTGTTCAGTTCTTGACAATCTGTCTTGGGATATATGTAGACAAGTATGTTCATAAGTAAATAACCAGCCTAATTACTGGACTAGAGAGTATACCATAGAAAGGACACTTGAAAAGGGTGGAGTTATTTATCCTGCAAAGGAAATGACACATTAAGGAAAAGATAGCTGTTTTACAGCATTTGAACAACTATCATAGGAAAGAGGGATCAAAATTATTCTGCTAGTCCCCAAGGGGAAAACCTCAGTATTATGGGCAGAAATAAAATGCAGAAAGACATTTTAGCTTAGCATAAAGAAACATTTCCTAATACTTAGAGCTATCTCAAACCAAAATGAAATTTCTCAGAAGTTAATGAGCTTCCTCCTCACTAAAGGTCTTCAAGCAGAGACCAGCTGATCATTTATCTTCTGATATATTTATACCCATCTTCTTGGAAAGGCACAAGTTGGATGAGATTACATCAGAGGTTGCCTCCAACTTTTCAAATCTGTGCTTCTATTCATTTCTGGTGATGCCAAGATGAAAATTGTCATGGTCTTTGATGCTAAAGAGCTCATCTTCCTTAAATGAGGATGAATAGTATGACTCAGACATAGATATTATAGGGTTAGGGTATGACTTCAAGTATTACACAAAGTTGAATGTGATGGGGGCAGAAGAGAATTCCAGAAAAAAAATTTTCTAGGAAAATGTGCAAAAAGGATGGCACGTATTAAACTGGAGGAGGCTGGGGAAAGGAAGAGATTATGCCAGGTTTACCAAAGGAGCTGGCACCTGAGATGGACCTTGATAGGAGAAGGTACCAATCCTGTTCTAGAATTATTTAGAACAGGAAGAAAGAAGGACACTATTAGGTAAAGCACTAGATTATATATGTTTGTTTGCATGAATATCTATTTTCCTTAATAATGCTTATATTTTAAGCCGGAAAATTTCTCAACTTTCTTATCACCAGATGCTCAGTGGTAACATCCAATCTAGAAGCCAGAACTGAGCATGTTTAGTTTTATGGCAAAAGATTAGGAAAAATGTGCACCCATAAATTTTCCTTAGGAGACACTTAAATGTTTATTGGGATAAAATGAGATGTAGCTGTAGTGTGGTGGTGTAGTGTAGTTAGTGGGAAGGAAGAAGAGGCATCAGGGACTTTTAGTGTATGAGAAGTTGAAGTCCAAGGGAGGATATGGGACTTGATGCAAACTTGGGTGCCCAGTATTGGGGAAATGGGACCTTTCTTTGTACTCTGCCTTGGTTGCTCAATCAATGAACATGTATCAAGTACTTGCTATATGGCAGACATGCTGTTAGGCATGTTATAAAAGTGTTATAAAAGTCCCTGTCCTCAAGGAACATGCAGTCAATAATAGGAGACAATGGGTGTATGTATATAGACATACAATATTTAGAGTATTGTATTCAATTGGGGGCATTAAAGTAAAAGAGGACATTGATAGCCCAAAGAACACTGAGAAGAAGAGTCTTACCTGCATGGTCCAGGGCTTATAGTTTATGAATTCCAATTTGATAGTTGGAATTGGGTATGTTTAACCTGAGGAAAAGAAGATTTGGGAGTTGAAAGGGAGACTTGATCATCATCATTTCTAAATATTAAAAAGGCTATTATGAAAACAAAGGGTTATACTTGTTCTGCTGTCCATAGAAGGCATAACTAGGAGCTATGGGGTTAGTATTCTTGGAGCTTGGAGACTTGGGATCATACACAAACTTATATTTGTAGTACATCCATGCTATTGTTTTCACTTAAAAGACTTGACAGGATGAAATGACTTATCCACTGTAAGAAAACAGAACAAGTAAGTTGATATCTGTTACCTATAAAATGGGAATAATAACTATACTGCCCTAATGGGGCAGCTAGGTAGCATAGTGGACTGAGAGGTAGGACTGAAATCAGGAAGACTGCTTTTCCTGAAATCAAATCTGATCTCGGATACTTACTAGCTATGTGACCCTGGGCAAGTCACTATACCTCATTTGCCTCTGTTTCCTCATTTGTAAAATGAGCTGGAGAAGAAAATGGCAAACCATTCCAGTATCTTTGCCAAGAAAACTTCAAATGAGATCATAAATAGTCATCTATGACTGAAAAATTACTGAAAAACAATGCCCTACCTAGTAGGTCAACAGTGAAAATGAGCCAAATCACAGAATCTCAGAGAAATCACACTCAGAGAACATTTAGTACAAGTTGTATCTTAATAATCCTTTTACAACATCCATAAAAGGGTAATTAAAGATAAAAAATAAAGAAACTCATAAAAAATGTACATATTTTCCAGTGACTCTGTGAAAGAAAACTAATGGAGTGATGTTATATGAGGATCATTGCATTGTAGCCTACTCCTGTTCCTACAGGAAGAGACCTAAGAAGCCATCTTGTGCATGAATAAATAATTGTTTTAAATCAATACATATTTGTTGATGCATTTTGTTTTTTATATTACAAATATTTATATATAACATCTACTCCCTGAGAAATGTCATTTAGTGAAGTAAAAGGATTAATTAAAATGAATAAATACAGTGATAGACAGTTGTGGCACAATAGAGAGAGTACCATTTACAGAGTAAGGAAGACTCATCTTTCCAAGTTCAAATCTGGCCTCAGACACGTACTAGCTGGGTGACCCTGGGCAAGTCATTTAATTCTGTTCATCTCAGTTTCCTCATGTTTAAAATGAGCTGGAAAAGGAAATAGAAAAAAAAAAAAACCATTCCAGTATTTTTTGCCAAGAAAACCCTAAATGAGGTCACCAAAAGCTGAGATTACTTAAAGAAATTAACCACAACAGTGCAGTGGCCTCATCTAAAAGTGCATCAACATCTGTAACACTTCTTAATCTAACCATTCCTTAGCCAAAAAAAAAAAACACACAAAAAACAAAAAACAAAAAAAACAACCTTCTACAATATCCCAGATCAGTGGTTGATCCAAGTCTCAACCCCCCTTAATTAATATTAGAGTTAATAATTCATACCTTTTAGATATCAGTGGGAAGAGGAGGGGCTGTGCCCTCTCCCTTGCTTAGCTCTCTAATCAATACAAGAATTAGCCTTTATAGGTATCCTCAAATAGAAGAGGTGATTTTCTGTTCCTGAATTAGGAAGTGTCTCCTTGATTCAAAAACCATATTCCCAAAATAATCATAGATTTTGACTTGGTGGGTAAACTTTTTTTTTATGAGTAAGTTCTGAATTTGATGTTTCAAAATTGTGCCATTCTGAGAAAGGCTTTCGACACAGTGAACAGGGATGCATTGTGGGCGATCCTCAGCAAGCTCGGTTGCCCAGCAAAATTCGTCAAACTGATCCAGCTCTTTCATGTCGACATGGCAGGGGAAGTGCTATCTGGTAGAGAGACTTCTGATCACTTCGACATCTCCAATGGCGTGAAACAAGGCTGTGTCCTCGCTCCGGTACTATTGAACCTATTTTTCACCCAAGTATTACGACATGCTGTGATGGATCTAGACCTGGGCATCTACATCAAATACCGACTGGATGGCTCACTATTTGACCTTCGCTGCCTGATTGCATAAACAAAGACAACAGAGAGACTCATCCTGGAAGCTCTCTTTGCAGATGACTGTGCTCTCATGGCCCACCAAGAAAATCACCTCCAAACCATTGTGGACAGGTTCTCCACTGCAATAAAACTGTTTGGCCTGACTATCAGCCTCAGCAAAAGAGGTGCTGTTCCAACCTGCACCAGGGAGGCCAACTAACCAGCCGTGCATTACAATCAATGGCACTCAGCTTTCTAATGTCAACACTTTCAAGTACCTGGGCATCATCATCACCAACAACAGGTCCCTAGACCACGAGATTAATGCCAGGATCCAAAAGACCAGACAGGCACTTGGGCGGCTGTGCTCCAAAGTCCTACAACACAGAGGTGTAAGTACTTCAATGAAGCTTAAAGTGTACAATGCAGTGGTCCTCAGCTCGCTCCTGAATGGTTGCGAGACATGGACACTGATATTTCTCCTATCAGTCTTTTAGTTGGATAATTTCAATTATGTGGATCCTGGCATTCATCTTGTGGTCTAGGGACCCGTTGTTGGCGATGGTGCTGTCCAGGTACTTGAAAGTATTGACGTTAGAAAGCTGTGTGCCATCGATTGTAATGCACGGCTGGTTATTTGGCCTCCCTGGTGCAGGTTGAAATAGCACCTCTGTTTTGCTGAGGCTGATAGTCAGGCCAAACAGTTTTGTTGCAGTAGAGAACCTGTCCACAATGGTTTGGAGATTATTTTCTTGGTGGGCCATGAGAGTACAGTCATCTGCAAAGAGAGCTTCCAGGATGAGTCTCTCTGTTGTCTTTGTTTTTGCAGTCAGGCAGCGAAGGTCAAATAGTGAGCCATCCAGTCCATATTTGGTGTAGAAGCCCAGGTCTAGGTCCATCACAGCATGTCATAATACTTGGGTGAAAAATAGGTTGAATAGTACCGGAGCGAGGACACAACATTGTTTCACACCATTGGAGATGCTGAAGTGATCAGAAGTCTCTACGCCAGATAGGACTTTCCCTGTCATGTCGACATGAAAGAGCTGGATCAATTTGACGAATTTTGTTGGGCAACCGAGCTTGCTGAGGATCACTGATAATGCGTCCCTGTTCACTGTGTCGAATGCCTTTGTCAGGTCTATGAAGACAATGTAGAGACTTCAGGTTCTGCTCAAGGCATTTTTCCTGCATTTGCCTCACCGTGAAGACCATGTCGATGGTGCTGCGATCTGGTCGGAAGCCACATTGTGATTCAGGCAGGTTCTGCTCTGTAACAGATGACAGGAGTCTGTTGAGTATAACACGGGCAAGGATCTTTCCAGCAGTGGAGAGTAGTGAGATGCCTCTGTAGTTGTCACAGGCTGCTTGTGAGCCTTTGTTCTTGTATAGGGCTATGATGGAGGCATCTCTGAGTTCTGGGGGCATGTCTTCCTCTTCCCATATGCTGGTCAGCACTATGTGGAATGCCTGGAGTGCCTTTCCATTTAAGGCCTTGTACACCTTGGTTGGGATCCCATCTTTACCGGGTGCCTTGCCTGCACTCATTTGTTTAATGGATTTTTGGACTTCCTCTATTGAAGGAGGGATGTCAAGTTGTTCAATGGTGCGGTTTGGGGGGATCTGGTCAAGGGCGCTTTGGTCGACTGAAGAGGGTCGGTTGAGAAGCTGACTGAAGTGTTCTTTCCACCTGTTGCTGATGCCTTTTTTATCTTTTATGAGAGTGTTGCCATCAGAGGATAGCACGGGAGTGGTGGTGGGTTTTAATGGCCCATAGACAGTCTTGAGGGAACTGAAAAATTGTTGGTAAAATGCGTGAACTTACTTACAATGGTAAGAAAGGAAAATGAGAGATCCAGACAGAAATAACAGTGAGGGGCTGATGCCCTACAATGGACACAAAAGGGAAAGACCCAGCCCAGGGCTGGGCCACCTTGGTAATGGACCTTAGTCTAGGGGGAGAAACCATTGGGACAAAAGAGATGCTTAATATTGGATGGGATTAGCTGTTCCCACCCAAACTACCAGGAAGTCCATTATCTGGTGAAGAGGGACCTTCCCTAAGGGGGAAAGCTCTCCTGTGACAAAGTCAAAACCTGGAGTTTCTACCCTCAAACTAAATAAACTGGGGATCTCTAGATTTCCATGTTGACAGAGCATAGAATGCAGAGGCAGAAGTGACTCTAAATCATAGAATGCTAGTGCTGGGATAGTTCTTAGAAGATAAAATGTCAGAGCTTGAAGGGCCTTGAGAAAAGGCACTGTCAGAGCCTAGAGCAATGTTAAGAATATAGAATGTTAGTGCCATGCCTATCAAACTACCAAAAAACTTTTTTACTGAATTAGAAAAAAAACCTAACAAAGTTCATTTGGAAGAACAAAAGATCAAGGATATCCAGGAAAATAATGAAAAAAAAAACGCGAAGGAAGGGGACCATGCAGTCCCAGATCTCAAACTATACTATAAAGCAGTGGTCATCAAAACAATTTGGCACTGGCTAAGAGACAGAAAGGAGGATCAGTGGAATAGACTTGGGGTAAGTGACCTCAGCAAGACAGTCTATGACAAACCCAAAGACCCCAGCTTTTAGGACAAAAATCTACTATTTGACAAAAACTTCTGGGAAAACTGGAAGACAGTGTGGGAGAGATTAGGTTTGGATCAACATCTCACACCCTACACCAAGATAAATTCAGAATGGGTGAATGACTTGAACATAAAGAAGGAAATTATAAGTAAACTAGGTGAACACAGAATAGCATACATGTCAGACCTGTGGAAAAGGAAAGACTTTAAAATCAAGCAAAACATAGAAAGAGTCACAAAATATAAAATTAAACAATTTTGATTACATCAAATTAAAAAGGTTTTGTACAAACAAAACCAAGGTAACCAAAATTAGAAGGGAAGCAACAAATTGGGAAACAATATTCATAACAAAAACCTCTGACAAATGTCTAATTACTTAAATTTATAAAGAGCTAAATCAATTGCACAAAAAAATCAATCCATTCTCCAATTGATAAATGGGCAAGGGACATGAACAGGGAATTTTCAGCCAAAGAAATGAAAACTATTAATAATCACATGAAAAAATGCTCTAAATCTCTGATAGAGAGATGCAAATCAAAACACCTCTGAGGTATCACCTCTCACCTAGCAGGTTGGCTAACATGACAGCAACAGAAAGTAATGAATGTTGTAGGGGATGTGGCAAAGTTGAGACATTAATTCATTGCTGGTGGAGTTGTGAATTGATCCAACCATTCTGGAGGGCAATTTGGAACTATGCTCAAAGAGTGACAAAAGAGTGTCTGCCCTTTGATCCAGCCATAGCACTGCTGGGTTTGTACCCCAAAGAGATAATAAGGAAAAAGATTTGTACAAAAATATGTATAACCGCTCTCTTTGTGGTGGCAAAATTTTTTTAAAAATGAGGGGATGCCATTTGATTGGGAAATGGCTGAATAAATTTAGGTATCTGTTGGTGATGGAATACTATTATGCTCAAAAGAATAATAACCTGGAAGAATTCCATGCGAACTCATACAACCTCCAGGAATTGATGAAGACTGAAAGGAGAAGAATCAGGAGAAGATTGTACACAGAGACTGATACTCTGTGGCACAATCAAACATAATAGACTTTTCTAATAGCAGCAATGCAATGATCCAGGACAATTCTGAGGGACTTATGCAAAAGATGCTATCCACATCCAGAGGAAGAACTGTGGGAGTAGAAACATAGAAGAAAAACATCTAAATAATCTAAATGATCACTCTTTTGAAAATATCAATAATATGGAAATAGGTCTTGATCAATGACACATGGAATTGCTCATTGGCTATGGGAGGGGGGGAGTAAGAGGGAAGGGAAAGAACATGAATCATGCATGTAGCCATGGAAAATATTCTAAATTAATTAAACTTTAATAAAGTAAAAATATAAAAAAAATAATATAGAATGCTAGATCTAGAAGTATCCAGAGCAAAGAATGCTAGATCTGTGAATGATTTTCCAAGTCATTCAGTCCATTGCCCTCATTTTACAGGAAAGGAAATGGAGACATCTAGAGTGGTTTCCACTTGTTTTTGTCTGTAGGTATTTATCACAATTGGGTTTCTCTTAAGAACAGCAGTGAACAGGTTGAGAGTTAGTCTGAAAACAAAGTACCTGGAGCTCTGAAAGCTAATCACCCTCAGTAGATTACTCATTACTGGAGTGCTCCTTATGCTTCTGGCCACATGCCAGACCCAGAGCAAGGATTGGTGTACAGGAAGAGTTTAGGATCCAAGAAAATATAAGAGGAACTGCTTAAGAAAATACAAGCCTTCTATATACACACACCAAGTAAAAAAGTAGAGTTCTCTTTTCAGTTATTTTTACTGTTCAGTTTTCTATCCCATCCTTTATGTACCTAGGCTGTCCTGGGAGAGTCTATGCTCAGTCCTTGACCAAGCTTGGCACATCTTTCCTTGTGATCAACACCCTTTACACTGCCACCCAAATGCATTTAGAAAATGAGGTCCTAGGCAGACCAAAGGGTCTTGGGAAGGGGAGGCAATGCAAAGCCTTGCTTTTTCACCAAGGTTCTATTTATGACCATCTGTAAAACAGGAAAATTAAAATGTATGTGCTGTACCCAGCTTAATTTAATTGAATGGTTAAGGGGTAGGGGGATAAAATCGGGGACAGGGACAGTAACAGAATAATTTTGGAAATGATTGAATACAAGGAATTATCTTCAACTCAAACAGAATGAACCAATTCATCTGAATAAAATCGATGACAGTGAACTCAAGTGCAGAGGAAGATGACGCAGGGGACAGGAAATGTGAAGAAAGGTTAATGGAGACTATCACCATAGGCTGGGCTCAGCAGAAATAGCAGTTGCATGGCAATAGACAAGGGCTATTGAACAGGATCATTTTCAGGGTACTAGGCATGAGTCCCTAGTCTTTGACTCCCACCAGGCAGGCACAACAGAACAATGAGTATCCTGAACTCAAGGAATTGTCCACAATGGCTCAAGCTCTGTAAAAACTGAGGCCAGATTGTCTCAGAAGCTTAAAGACATATCTTTATCAATGACAACAGGTTCAGAATAGCAAGTCAGAAACCCAGTGCCTGGAACCTCTGTCATTTATAGTACGATGGTGATTCAGTTGGGAAGAAGGAAAGAGCAATAACCTCAAATTAGTAGTTCTTGTAATGAAATGAAAGAGAGGAGGACTTCCGGTTAAGATGGCGGCTTAGAGAAAGCTAAAGCTCAGATCTCCTGAAAACCCTTCCCGACCGATCTCAAACGATAAGCTCCTAAGGCGCCGAAATTCAAAACGATCAACAGCACAGACCCTGGGAACCCTCCTCCTGGACCTGGACCCGGATCAAAAGGTACAGCTCCCCTTAAAAGACAGAACCCGAGATCCCTCGGACCTCAGGGGTAGGAGCGCAGAGTCCAAGGCTCCCGGAAGCCGCAGCCTGGCCGGGCTCAGAGAGCAGAACCCTCAGGGCCTTCTACAGTCCCGGTGAAAGTTACTGCCTGGGGCTTCCGCTGCAGAGAGCTGGTCGAAACAACAGCAACCCTCAGGGCGGGCAAGACAGCCTCACGGGCTGGATCCTGCTATCCAAGTCTCAGTGAAAGTCCTCGCCCTCGGAGCTTGGGCTAGCTGCAGCCCATCCCCCCGCAGGCCGAGGAAACAGCCTCACAGCCAGCGATTCTGAAGGCAACTTCCGGAAAGCGAGCCGGGGGGAGAGTGTGGCCTCGTGGTCCGACCCTTCCATTCCAGTTCCAGTGAGGCATATTCAGTTTAACCCAGGGAAAGCTCATAGAACCATCTGCCCAGGACTAAAGCCTCTGAACACCAGACAGAGACAAGAAAAACTAATCCTCCACATTCAGAAATGGCAAACTCCACAGAACCACAGAAGCCCCAAAATACCAAGAAAAATAAGAAGAAAGGGGCGACTTTGGACACATTCTATGGAGCCAAAATACAAAATACAGAGCAGACAGAAGATAATATAAAAGAAAATGCTCCAAAACCTTCCAAAGGAAATGGAAACTCTCCACAAACCTATGAAGAATTTGAATCAGAAATGACCAAAAAGATGGAAGCCTTCTGGGAGGAAAAGTTGGAAATAATGCAAAAGAAATTCACGCATCTACAAAACCAGTTTGACCAAACTGTAAAAGAAAACCAGGCTTTAAAGGCCAGAATCAGGCAGCTGGAAGACAACGATCGTGTAAAAGAGCAAGAATCAATAAAGCAAAGCCAAAATACCAAGAAATTAGAAGAGAACATAAAATATCTCACCGACAAGGTGATAGATCTGGAAAATAGGGGGAGAAGGGATAATTTAAGAATAATTGGACTCCCAGAAAAGCCAGAAATAAACACCAAACTGGACATGGTGATACAAGATATAATCAAAGAAAATTGTCCAGAGATTCTAGAACAAGGGGGCAATACAGCCACTGACAGAGCTCACAGAACACCTTCTACACTAAACCCCCAAAAGACAACTCCCAGGATTGTAATTGCCAAATTCCAAAGCTATCAAACAAAAGAAAAAATCCTACAGGAAGCCAGAAAAAGACAATTTAGATATAAAGGAATGCCAATCAGGGTCACCCAAGACCTTGCAAGTTCTACTCTGAATGATCGTAAGGCATGGAACATGATCTTCAGAAAGGCAAGAGAGCTGGGTCTCCAACCAAGAATCAGCTACCCAGCAAAACTGACTATATACTTCCAAGGGAAAGTATGGGCATTCAACAAAATAGAAGACTTCCAACTTTTTGCAAAGAAAAGACCAGAGCTCTGTGGAAAGTTTGATACCGAAAATCAAAGAGCAAGGAATACCTGAAAAGGTAAATATTAAGGAAAGGGGAAAATGTTATCTTCTTCTTTTACTCAAACTCTCTTCTATAAGGACTACATTTATATCAACCTATGTATACTAACATGTGGGGAAAATGTAATGTATAAATAGGGGGTAAAGAAAGACCAAATAGAATAATCATTCTCACACAAAGATTCACATGGGAAGGGGAGGGGAAGAAAACTCCTATAAGAAGGAGAGGAAGAGAGGGGGGGGGTTACTTAAACCTCAATCTCAGGGAAATAAGCTCTGAGAGGGAAAAAACATCCAGATCCATTGGGATCTTGAATTCTATCTTACCCAACAAGGGTAAGGAGAAGGGAAAACCAAGGGGGGGAGGGGGAGAGGGAGAACAAAAAGGGAGGGAAAGAGAGGGGGGAGGGGGAGGGAACAAAAAGGGAGGGACTAAAAAGGGAAACATCAAGGGAGGGGACAAGGGGGACTGTTTCAAAGTAAATCACTGGACTAAAAGGTAGAGCCGAACAAGAAAAGGTTAGAATTAGGGAAGGCAATCAAAATGCCAGGGAGTCCACAAATGACAATCATAACTTTGAACGTGAAGGGGATGAACTCACCCATAAAATGTAGACGAATAGCAGAATGGATTAGAATCCAAAACCCTACCATATGTTGTCTTCAAGAAACACACATGAGGCGGGTTGACACCCACAAGGTCAGAATTAAAGGATGGAGTAAGACCTTCTGGGCTTCAACTGATAGAAAGAAGGCAGGAGTGGTAATCATGATATCTGATAAAGCCAATGCAAAAATAGACCTGATCAAAAGGGATAGGGAAGGTAATTATATTTTGTTAAAAGGGACTATAGACAATGAGGAAATATCATTAATCAATATGTATGCACCAAATAATATAGCACCCAAATTTCTAATGGAGAAACTAGGCGAATTGAAGGAAGAAATAGACAATAAAACCATACTAGTGGGAGACTTAAACCAACCATTATCAAATTTAGATAAATCAAATCAAAAAATAAATAAGAAAGAGGTAAAAGAAGTGAATGAAATCTTAGAAAAATTAGAATTAATAGACATATGGAGAAAAATAAATAGGGATAAAAAGGAATACACCTTCTTCTCAGCACCACATGGCACATTCACAAAAATTGACCATACATTAGGTCACAGAAACATAGCACACAAATGCAGAAAAGCAGAAATACTGAATGCAGCCTTCTCAGATCACAAGGCAATAAAAATAATGATTAGTAATGGTACATGGAAAACCAAATCTAAAACCAATTGGAAATTAAACAATATGATACTCCAAAACCGTTTAGTTAAAGAAGAAATCATAGAAACAATTAATAATTTCATCGAGGAAAATGACAATGGCGAAACATCCTTTCAAACCTTTTGGGATGCAGCCAAAGCGGTAATCAGAGGTAAATTCATATCCCTGAATGCTTATATTAACAAACAAGGGAGAGCAGAGATCAATCAATTGGAAATGCAAATGAAAAAACTGGAAAGCGATCAAATTAAAAACCCCCAGCAGAAAACCAAATTAGAAATCCTAAAAATTAAGGGAGAAATTAATAAAATCGAAAGTGATAGAACTATTGATTTAATAAATGAGACAAGAAGCTGGTACTTTGAAAAAACAAACAAAATAGACAAGGTACTGGTCAATCTAGTTAAAAAAAGGAAGGAAGAAAAGCAAATTCACAGCATTAAAGATGAAAAGGGGGACAGCACCTCCAATAAGGAGGAAATTAAGGCAATCATTAGAAATTACTTTGCCCAATTATATGGCAATAAATACACCAATTTAGGAGAAATGGATGAATATATACAAAAATACAAACTGCCTAGACTAACAGAAGAGGAAATAGAATTCCTAAATAATCCCATATCAGAAATTGAAATCCAACAAGCCATCAAAGAACTTCCTAAGAAAAAGTCCCCAGGGCCTGATGGATTCACCTGTGAATTCTATCAAACATTCAGAGAACAGTTAATCCCAATACTATACAAACTATTTGACATAATAAGCAAAGAGGGAGTTCTACCAAACTCCTTTTACGACACTAACATGGTACTGATTCCAAAACCAGGCAGGTCAAAAACAGAGAAAGAAAACTATAGGCCAATCTCCCTAATGAATATAGATGCAAAAATCTTAAATAGGATACTAGCAAAAAGACTCCAGCAAGTGATCAGAAGGATCATTCACCATGATCAAGTAGGATTCATACCAGGGATGCAGGGCTGGTTCAACATTAGGAAAACCATCCACATAATTGACCACATCAACAAGCAAACTAGCAAGAATCACATGATTATTTCAATAGATGCAGAAAAAGCCTTTGATAAAATACAACACCCATTCCTATTAAAAACACTAGAAAGCATAGGAATAGAAGGGTCATTCCTAAAAATGATAAACAGTATATATCTAAAACCAACAGCTAATATCATCTGCAATGGGGATAAACTAGATGCATTCCCAATAAGATCAGGAGTGAAACAAGGATGCCCATTATCACCTCTACTATTTGACATTGTACTAGAAACACTAGCAGTAGCAATTAGAGAAGATAAAGGAATTGAAGGCATCAAAATAGGCAAGGAGGAGACCAAGTTATCACTCTTTGCGGATGACATGATGATCTACTTAAAGAATCCTAGAGATTCAACCAAAAAGCTAATTGAAATAATCAACAACTTTAGCAAAGTTGCAGGATACAAAATAAACCCACATAAATCATCAGCTTTTCTATATATCTCCAACACAGCTCAGCAGCAAGAACTAGAAAGAGAAATCCCATTCAAAATCACCTTAGACAAAATAAAATACCTAGGAATCTACCTCCCAAGACAAACACAGGAACTATATGAACACAAGTACAAAACACTCGCCACACAACTAAAACTAGACTTGAACAAATGGAAAAACATTAACTGCTCATGGATAGGACGAGCCAATATAATAAAAATGACCATCCTACCCAAACTTATTTATCTATTTAGTGCCATACCCATTGAACTACCAAAATACTTCTTCACTGATTTAGAAAAAACCATAACAAAGTTCATTTGGAAGAACAAAAGATCAAGGATATCCAGGGAAATAATGAAAAAAAACACATATGATAGGGGCCTTGCAGTCCCTGACCTAAAACTATATTACAAAGCAGCAGTCATCAAAACAATTTGGTACTGGCTAAGAAACAGAAAGGAAGATCAGTGGAATAGACTGGGGGAAAGCGACCTCAGCAAGACAGTATACGATAAACCCAAAGATCCCAGCTTTTGGGACAAAAATCCACTATTCGATAAAAACTGCTGGGAAAATTGGAAGACAGTGTGGGAGAGACTAGGAATAGATCAACACCTCACACCCTACACCAAGATAAATTCAAAATGGGTGAGTGACTTAAACATAAAGAAGGAAACCATAAGTAAATTGGGTAAACACAGAATAGTATACATGTCAGACCTTTGGGAGGGGAAAGGCTTTAAAACCAAGCAAGATATAGAAAGAATCACAAAATGTAAAATAAATAATTTTGACTACATCAAACTAAAAAGTTTTTGTACAAACAAAACCAATATAACTAAAATCAGAAGGGAAACAACAAATTGGGAAAAAATCTTCATAGAAACCTCTGACAAAGGTTTAATTACTCATATTTATAATGAGCTAAATCAATTGTACAAAAAATCAAGCCATTCTCCAATTGATAAATGGGCAAGGGAAATGGATAGGCAGTTCTCAGATAAAGAAATCAAAACTATTAACAAGCACATGAAGAAGTGTTCTACATCTCTTATAATCAGAGAGATGCAAATCAAAACAACTCTGAGGTATCACCTCACACCTAGCAGATTGGCTAACATAACAGCAAAGGAAAGTAATGCATGCTGGAGGGGGTGTGGCAAAATAGGGACATTAATTCATTGCTGGTGGAGCTGTGAACTGATCCAACCATTCTGGAGGGCAATTTGGAACTATGCCCAAAGGGTGCTAAAAGAATATCTACCCTTTGACCCAGCCATAGCACTGCTGGGTCTGTACCCCAAAGAGATAATGGACACAAAGACTTGTACAAAAATATTCATAGCTGCGCTCTTTGTGGTGGCCCAAAACTGGAAAATGAGGGGATGCCCATCAATTGGGGAATGGCTGAACAAACTGTGGTATATGTTGGTGATGGAGTACTATTGTGCTAAAAGGAATAATAAAGTGGAGAAGTTCCATGGAGACTGGAACAACCTCCAGGAAGTGATGCAGAGCAAGAGGAGCAGAACCAGGAGAACATTGTACACAGAGACTAATACACTGTGGTATAATCGAACGTAATGGACGTCTCCATTAGTGGCAGTGTAATGTCCCTGAACAACTTACAGGGATCCAGGAGAAAAAAACACCATTCATAAGCAAAGGATAAACTATGGGAGTGGAAACACCGAGAAAAAGCAACTGCCTGAATACAGAGGTTGAGGGGACATGACAGAGGATAGACTCTAAATGAACACTCTAATGCAAATACTATCAACAAAGCAATGGGTTCAAATCAAGAAAACATCTAATGCCCAGTGGACTTACGCGTCGGCTATGGGGGGTTGGGGGGGGAGGAAAAGAAAATGATCTATGTCTTTAATGAATAATGCTTGGAAATGATCAAATAAAATATATTAAAAAAATAAAAAAAAAGAAAGAGAGGAGGAGAGTGGAGACCTCCCTTATCAAATCAGGGTTCAGGGGAGACAGAAGATGTAATGGAGAAAAGTTTTGGGGATGGTAAAGGGAACAGGATCTAGGAGAGGACAGCTGAAGTTTAGGGCTGGCTCAGAGAGAGGAGAGAGGGTTTGAAGATGTTCCACCTTCTGCCTTCCCTCCTTAGCAATAGCTCCTCTCCCAGATTTTCTCTTGTCACCCCTCCACTAATTGAGACCAAAGGGTTTCTTCTTATCAAGATGTCTCTCCTGTGACAGAGGTTGGCACTAGAGAAAAAGTACCATGCTGAAGAGTATGTGAAATTGATCACCTTGATGGGGGAGGGGCCCTAGGAGTGGAATCCAGAAGGAGAAATCTCTTGGTCTTGAGAAGCCAAAGACAGAAGGTGGGAAAAAGACATTCTCCTGAGGGTTACCCACTTTTCCTGCTGGTAACTGGAAATCTTTTGCCCCCAATACTTCACAATTGAAGGGACTTCTGAAGAGAAACCTGAGCAGACTTTACCTCAGCTCCTGTTGCCCAGGGGTGAGTCAACCTGACTTTCTCTCAGGGGGCTCAGGCTGTCAAGGCCTGAGTATCCCCCCCAAACTCGAGGAGGGAGGTAAAGGGTTTAGATAGAGGCAGGGACCCCCTTTTCCCACATTCCTTTTCCCATTCTTTCCTGTTCATTATTCCTTTTGTATTACCTGATTGAATTGACATTAAAAGTTATCTGTTCCCCAAGTTGAGTGTGAGTGAACAGATCAAGGGGTGACCTTTTGGTCTTGAGTAGTGGAGGGGGGACAAGAGGGCTAAGAGCAAATTGGGGAGAGTAGCTTTAGCTAAGGAGAGAAGGCAGAAGGGGGAAAATCTTCAAACCCCCTTTCCTCTCTCTGAGCCAACCCGTTACATCTGCTGTCTCCCCTGAACCCTGATTTGAGAAGGGGATTCATCTCTCTTTCCCCCTCTCAATACCAAAAGTCCAAACTTCCCTTTGGGGCACAAAACTTCTCTCTTTATCATTTTTAATACACTCCCCTTGATCTGCTCACTCACACTTGATTCACAGCTTAGGAAAAGATAACTACTTTAATGTCAAATTAACTTAATTAGGGTAATACAAAGGAATAACTGGCAGGAAAAAGAATGGGAAAGGAAAGTGGGGGAAAAGGGGGTACCTATCTCTATCTAAAAACCTTTTTCTTCCCTCCTTGAGTTTGGAGGGGACTCGGGCTTTGGCAGCCTGAGTCCCCTGAGAGATAGGTTGGCTGACCCTGGGTTTGGCCCCTTGGCCATAGTTCATACCCAGGGCAACAGAAGTTGAGGTAAAGTCTGACAGAGATTCAAAATTCCTCTTCAGTGAGTCTCTTCAATTGGGAAATGTTGGGGGGAAGGATTTCCAGTCACAAGCAGGAAAAAGTGAGTAACCCGAGAAAGTCTTATTTAACCTTCTGTCTTTGGCTTCTCCTAACTGAGAGACCAACTCCTCTTCCCAGCAGAATCCTCTGCTCCTCAAGATTCCAAACTCTTGGGGCCCCTGCCCCATACAGGTGATCAGTTCCACACACTTTTCAGTCTGGCACTTTTTCACTAGTGACAGCCTCTGACACAATCCTACACAAAGTATTAGCACATAAGATGGAAAAGGAATAAAAAAAAAATATGTGGTTCTGTCCCTCATCCTTTCACTAACTCTCTGTAGAACCTTAGTCTCATCACTTACATTCTCTGGGATTCAGTTTCCCCATTTGGAATACAAGGACAAACTGTAAGGATATCAACATAAGTAATGATAGTATCTTCAAGTGTCTAGAAGGCTTCCCTAGAAAATAAGTTAGAATTATTCTGTTTGCTATCTGATCTAGAACCAACAGGTGGAAACTGTAAATGGGTCATCTTGGGCTGGAAATAAGGAAAAATACTATTACCAATAACAGACAATTTTCTGATGAGAACTATTCAAAAGTAAATGGACTGCCTCCCAACCTGGTCTTCATACAGAGGTTAGCAAGTATTTGTTGAATATATCATAGAAAAGATTCATTATCAGGCATTAGTTGGCATAGATAATAGGACATAGATAATAGGCCCTTCTAGCCCTGAGATTTAGCATATGAGGAACTAGGCCAAAAGAGGGGAAGTGACTACCTAATATCACACAGGTGGGATTTGAACACAGTTCCTCTCATTCACATTTGAGTTCTCTTGTAGTGCCTAAGAGTAAACATTAAAATTTCTTAGACTTATAAATGTTGGAAATTTCACCATTGGGGAATTTCATACTTGAAAAAATTTCCTATTGATAGTGGGAACTCTATTGGAATGTCAACCCCATTGGCATGGGAGGTTCCTCCTCCTCCCTTCTTAAGATTACTTTAGGACAGAAACCTTTTGCTGAACAATGGAAAGGGCTTTGACCTATGCTTAAGCACAGAACAGGAATTTCTTTGAGTCATGATTGATTTTAGAATTGATACAATAGAGATACTTGGAATGACAGAACCAGGTCTTGGAAAATACAATTTCCACCCTACTCATTCCTAACAGGATTTAGGAAGGGCTGCAGCATAGATCAATATTTAATTATTTGAGAATATGACCTTCAACAGACATGTGCAAAGCCACAGACCTCTGGGCGGTCCTGGGTTAAGGTAGAGCCACCATTGACACAGGGAAGACATGGACAGTGGTTGGTAGATGTGAGAACTGAGGGGAGGGAACTTGGATGGTTTCCTTAAAGATAGCGGGGTCTGAGGACTAGAGGTGGTTGGTTGGAGAGGTTGTGCTCTGAGAGCTTGCTCTGAAGGAAGCTGGAGGTGGAGGCCCCTGAGACTGTTTCTCCATTTTGATAGGGACTGATCTTTTTTCTTTGCCTCAGCTATCTAAGGGCTTGGGCCTTTTGGCCCAGCCTAAACAGAAGGGGTATTTAAGCCCTATTCCCTTCTCTCCCCTTTCTTTATTCTCTCTCTCTCTCTCTCTCTCTCTCTCTCTCTCTCTCTCTCTCTCTCTCTCTCTCTCTCTCTCTCTCTCTCTCTCTCTTCTTCTCTCTATCGCTAATACCTTTCTTCCTCCTGTTTGTAATTAAACTCCATAAAAGGTTGACTGCTGACTTGAGTTTTCATTTAGGAATTACATAGCTGAATTCCTTGGCGACCTTAAATTAATATATATCAGTCTTTTAAAGTGATTTCCTTGTCACATAAGAATAGCTCATTTTTGTTATGGATGTAGGTTAGTGATAATAAGACCTTTATTTGGATTCTTCCCTGGTGCCTGTTAGGATTATAAACTGAAATAATCCTCAAAGATCATTTAGTTTATCTCCCTCATTTTCTCATTTTATAAATTAAGAAACTGAGTCCTAGGATAACTAAGTGACATGTCCAAATACAAGGATTTAAGCCAGAGATATCCCATTCCAAAATCATTACACTTCCTGCTACCATGAAGCAAATTCCTAAGGTCCTACTGAATAGAAAATATTTTGAATGTTGGCCCTATGATGGATTGCATATTTGTTTTCTTCATGAAGTCTGGGAAGGCATATTAACAATTTGACTATAGATAGTCCAAAATTTTGACCACTGCAAATCTAAAAGATAAACTATTTACTTACTTATGGAAATGTCAATGCCTATTTCATCATAATACTTCACGATTTTAGAAATAATTTAAGATTTTCTGAGTTCTATGTAACACCTCTGGGAATTAGAAATTTATTATATTTCTTTTATAGTTGGAATGAAATTTAGTAATGTCTATGAACTGGCTTAAGAGTAAATAACAAACTACAAAACATAAATTTGACATATGGCTATTATCCATTTGGTAGACCAAGAATGAGAAGAAATCTTTGCAGAGAATTTTAATATTTCCTAGTATACTGAATCCCTTCTCTGTTTTAAATCCCACCATTAGAAGTTCTTTCACAATTAACCCAGCTCATTCTTCAGGTTTCCCAAACAATTACTAGCTCATCATTTACTCTCTCCAAAAACAGAAAATTGAAATCTTATAATGATTCAGTCAATAGTCAAGGTTTTAAAGGGGCATCTAAGCACCATCACCCCTCCAGTACAATAATGCTATCAAGTAATTATGTAGCATTTTAAGGTTGGTCAAGCACTTCACTCATGTTCTCTCATTTGAACTTCAGATACCTCAGATAGGTGCCATTATTATCCCCACATCATAGATGAGAAAAAGAAGAAAGGTTAAGTAACTTGTCAATGGAAACATAATTATTAAGTTAATGAAGAAAGGAAGAAAAGAAGGAAGGAAGGAAGGAAGGAAGGAAGGAAGGAAGGAAGGAAGGAAGGAAGGAAGGAAGGAAGGAAGGAAGGAAGGAAAGAAGGAAGGAAGGAAGGAAGGAAGGAAGGAAGGAAGGAAGGAAGGAAGGAAGGAAGGAAGGAAGGAAGGAAGGAAGGAAGGAAGGAAGGAAGGAAGGAAGGAAGGAAGGAAGGAAGGAAGGAAGGAAGGAAGGAAGGAAGGAAGGGAATGAACATGGAAGAGAGTGGGAATAAAGGAGGAGGGGAAAAGGAAGAACAAAAGTTGATTTTCAACAATGGAAGTGGAATTGGAAGGAGTCAGAACAAAAGCTTTTATAGATTAAAAATATTATTATTCATTTGGATTTTACTCACCCTATAGGGTTTTATTTAAGACTTTACTCCTTGTTTTGATGTTTGTTTGATTATTCATTGAGCGAAAGGTTATTGAATTTGTTAAAATAGTTTTAAGAAAGGTTTCCCCTTCCCAAAACTTCACATAATATCTTATCTTATACTTCCTTGATGGCCTTATCAAGTTGTTAGTTACCTGAGTATGAGTTATATTCTACTATTGCCCTGTACATTTCATGAGGGCAGGTTCTGTCTTTTATTTAAGCTATGTGTCTCTACTACTGCTATCCCAATATAGTCAACCCTTAAGAAAAAAAAATTTTGAGTGAATGAAAGTGCTATGATCCAGAAAGACTTTAGGAATGGAGTTTGTCTTGTTTTGTCTTGATCTTTAAGGATGAATAGGATTCAGATTAATGGATGAGTTCTTTTGTTCTCAATAATCAAAATGGAGGTATTTTTGTATGTGTTTATTAGGTTCAAGGTATTATGAAAGCACTGAGGATACAAAGCTATATGGATGCCCTGAAAAGCCTTACATTCTCAAGTGTGAGATTGATCTGGAGTACTTTATAGTAGTGTACAAGAAATCTGCTTCACCTATCCCCAAATCCTTTCTTTACAAAAATCATACATTCTTAATGACTCCCAATTCTAGTTCCTTTTTGAAACCTTTCGTGATACCTTCAGTTTCTGCCCTTAATCTCCTCATTAGCAAGGACAAATGTTGTATGAATCTAGACAAATCTTAACTTCTCTGTTCCTCAGTTTCGTCTTCTACAAAATAAAAGGGGGAAGATTGGACTTGGGGTCCTCTAAGATTTTTTACATCTCCAAATCTATGATTCTTTTATATTATTTGCATGGTGTATCCCTGCTATGGAATCCCACAGTCTCTATTCTGGTTTGTTCTCATCATCCTACCTTCATACTAGTAGGTCTGAGTTCCTAGAGAAAGACCTCCACAGTAAGACTGCAATAAAACTTTCTCATGGTCCTACAATTCACACTGTTTTTTGAAGAAGATGTTTTCTTTAATCAACATTATTGTTCTTGAGTTCCCACTGATGTGTTTCATTCATACAATCTCAGCCTTAAATACAACCATTTACTTAATAATAAGGTGGCCCAAACATTAATAATGACAAAAAAGTCAATAAAGTAAAAATACAGAAATAACAGTATAAAAGTGTATCTACATATATTTGAGCCTTCTCTCCCACCAAATGTACTCAACATTTATGAAAAAGGTAATATATACATAAACATAGCAGAGAGGCACATGAGTGAAGAAAATACACACACTCAGGTTAATTTATAACTCTGTAATTTTAAGTTTCAGCATCCACAGTAGCTGGTATGGGTAATAAATTGAGCATTGGATCTGGAGTCAGGAAGACTTGAGTTCCAATGTAACCTCAAACACTTACTAGCTGTTTGACCCTGGTCAAATCACTTCAACTATGCTTCCCTCAAATTGCCAAACTGTAAAATGGAGATAATAATAGCACCTATCTCCCAGGGTTGTTGTGAAGTTGAATTAAGAGAAAATTTGGAAAAATTCATAAAACTATTCCTGATATTAATAAATGTATCACATTTATTAATAATCGTCAATTTTTATTTAGCAAATTCTTATTTTTATACTTATTAATCAATTTTATTAATAAATACCAAATGATGCTTCCTTCTTTCATTCATTCCTTCCTCGCTTCCTTCCTTTTTTCCTTCTTATATTTCAAGAATTGTCTATAGAAGTCTCTCATTTGGTTAACATAGCTTCTATATTGATCCAATGCTTTCACTGTGTTTGATTGATGCCTCAGTAGGTATGATGCCACTGTTAGACTAGATGATTGCCTTGGTGATTTTTCTGATTTTTGGCTACATGATTGTTCTTATGCTATTCTGAATTTACATTAACTCTAGTATCCATCCTTTCTGATTCAGCTGATACTTTCAGCTGAAGTCTTCTTAAACCTGTCATATTAGAATCCATACAATGTATTGGTTCTAAGGCAGAAGAGTAGTAAGGGTTAGGCAAAAGGGGTTAGGTGACTTGCCTAGGGTCTCACAACCAGGAAGTGTCTGAGGCCAGATTTTAACCTAGAACCTTCTCTTCTTGGGCTTGCACCACCTAGCTGCCTCCAAAGATAAGTCCTTTAAAGAGTTATTCTCTTTCACAATGAACCTCTATTTTTAATGATGGACAGTGACAGCTTAAGTCAATTTAAAAATATGTAACTCAAATATCTCCACTATGGTGATATACTCTGTAGATTCTTATAAAAAAAAACAACAATTAAATGACTCAACTATGAAGATCTCCATACCCAGCAGTGACCTTTTCATCTAGAAGAAGTATCTCCATAGTTGGGTGTGGAGACTTCTCTGAAGGGTAGGAAGGGAACTGGAACAATTTTCTCCAAAAGTAAGAACTATCTCTTATCAATCGCAGCTTTGGCCTCTGCCCTTAAAACATTTTGTTTCACTTCTGGGAAAGGTTCTTTTTAAAAAATGTATTTATTTAATTAATTAATTTAGAATATAGTTCCATGGTTACATGATTCATGTTCTTTCCCTTCCCTCCTATCCCACCCCTCCCATAGCCTATGAGCAATTTCACTGGGTTTTACATGTATCACTAGGGTGATCTTTTAGAGTCTGCATCCTCAATCATATACCCATTGAACCATATGATCATCATATGTTTTTTGTCTGTGTTTCTGCTCCCACAGTTCTTTACCTGGGTGTGGATAGCTTTTTTGTCATGAGTCCCTCAGAGTTGCCCTGGATCATTGCATTGCTGCTAGCAGAGAAGTCCATTATATTCCATTGTGCCACATTGTATACATCTCTGTGTACAATGTTCTCCTCGTTCTGCTCCTTTTACTCTGCATCAATTCCTGAAGGTTGTTCTCTGGGAAAGATTCTTGAGGTAACTGCAAATGCTTAACAATGGTAACTGCCAAGTATAAATCTTGTCCTCAAACCCAATTCTCTTTCCTTTTTATTCCACTACCATCTAGGTTACATTTTTGACTGTATCCTACTGCTAAAAAAACACATTGGGGGGGGCAGCTGGGTGGCTCAGTGGATTGAGTCAGGCCTAGAGACGGGAGGTCCTGGGTTCAAATGTGGCCTCAGACACTTCCTAGCTGTGTGACCCTGGGCATGTCACTTAACCCCCATTGCCTAGCCCTTACCGCTCTTCTGCTTGGAGCCAATACACAGTATTGGCTCCAAGACAGAAGGTAAGGGTTTAAAAAAAAAACACACATCGAGGAAGACAACATGCAAACATATATATATATATATATATATATATATATATATATATATATATATGTGTGTGTGTGTGTGTGTGTGTGTGTGTGTGTGTGTATATATATATACATTTTTTTCATATACATGATAAATTATTATTTGTCCATTATTTTCAAAGAAGATCAAGGACTCAATGGTGTGATATCTTAACTTGTACATGACTTGGAAATGTGAGATGGAGTTGCACAAAATCGTCAGCCTCGATATTTCTTCCAGTCAGCAAAGTCCAGTATAGGAAAAAAAAAAGTTAGGATTATTGGTGATGTCCTGAGATGCAGTAGATAACTGGTGTCTTTGATAGCTAAGCTTAAAGTATATAGTTCCTATTTGAGTCACTTGATGGCCATTGGAACAAATTGTTCTCATCCATCTCTTTCGCCAAGGAAAGACTTTACCTGTTTGGAATAAATGCCTCACTAATTCACTGGTGGGTTTGAAGCTCACTGGTTGCCCTAAACTTCATCCAATCCCTTTGTTGATATAGTTTGCCAAAGTGCAGCCCTGTGTATGCTATAGCTTCTGTGAGTACCAGATGGACACCAAAAATGGATGAGCATCTCTGAAAAAGGCTCAGCAAGCTCTCACACCAGAGATGTTATCCTCTTTGAACAGCCATACACTGCACAGTAAGGCAGCTAGGTAGTACAATGGTAGTACAATGGAGAGAGTCCAGAGCCTAGAGTTAGAAAAGCTTATTTCTTGAGTTCAATCTGATCCCAGACAGTTATGAGACGTATGATCATGAGCAGGTCACTTAACCCTACTTGTTATAGTTTCCTCGCCTATAAAATGATCTGTAGAAGGAAATGGCAAACCATTTCAGTATCTTTGCAAATAAAACTCCAAATGAGTCATAAAGATTCAGATATGATGGAAATGACTAAACAGCTTTGTGATAATAGGTCAATCCAATTTGTAAAAAAAGGTAAACTAATTCCTATCCTTTTTACCACACAGAGTTGTGGTAAAGATGTCTCATACAGTATACATAGGAAATAATTAACAAAATGAAGATAAGAGAATTAAGAGGGAGAGGGAAAGACTTCCTGTAGAAAAGGAGAATTTAGTTGGGACTTAAAGGAAGACAAGAATGTCAGTTGGTAGAACTGGAGTAGGAAGAGCTTTTCAACCCTGGGGAACAGCCAGAGAAAATGTCTGAAGCTGAGAGATGGTGATGGTGTATCTTATTTGTATAATGGTGAACAAGCCAATGTCCCTAGATTGAAAAGTATATGGCAGGTTATAAGGTATGAAGAGATTGGAAATGTAGAGAAAGAGCTAAGTTATGAAGGCACAATTTCTGTCTCCAAAATGCTTTCCACTGTTCATCTGGATTCCAAATGGCAAAGAGGGAAATGAAGGTAAGGATATGGGGGACAATGTGCAAACATGGATAATAGGAGAGAGTATTTGATAAGAGTCCACAACTAGAGAAGTCTTTCCCCTTATATAAATGTCACATCTCTACCTAGATTGGGTGGTACCCTGAAGGACAATCCTATGGTGCTGTCTGAATAAGGAGAGGTGACTTGTATTGTTTGAAGGTCTTTGAGAGGTATGTACAGACTTTTGAATGAGGACTGGTGATTTTTCTGTAGTCACTGACTTTCCTTCTCCACAGAGGGCAGAAAGGGAGAGAAAAAGGAGAAGAGAAGAATCATCATTTTGTGTCTGGAGTCTGTGTCAGGTTTCAGGGATACAGAATAAGTCCAGACATGCCTCATACTCATACCACCTCAGATTTAGTGCCTCAATGCTATAGCCCCAAATGTAACTTTTATGTTGATGAATCACATATCTCCTCATCTTTCTTCCTGTGGCTTCTGCCTGGCTTGCCTCCCATGTGGTTTCTCATCTCTTTTTCCCCTGAAGTTTTTTTTAGATGCGATGGAATATCTTATGAATCAAAATAGCTCTCTGTATCAGTTGGCCAGTTAAAATTTTTATGAGAGATTCAAAGAGGGACTGCTCAGAGATATACATCTAAAACTAGCAGTTACCATGTCTAACATCCTGATCCCCTTGGTGATCTTAAAGTAGATAAGGCCAATGCATCATCATCACTACCATCAAATTGATTTTGATTAAAATAATTATTCATTCATTAATCACTTAGAGATTTATCAAGTGTTTTCCTCACAACAGAATTAGACATTTTTCTTCTGTTTTCTATATTAAGAAGCCAAGTCTCCAGAAATGTTGTTTGACTTGCCTTGAATTACTCAACTTGTCAATGTCCTAGATAGAATTGAAACCTCATCTTTATGAGCACAAAAGTAGAATTTTCTACATCTATTGTTCTAAGATTATTTTGTATTGCTATTGGATAAAGCAACAAAAGTAGTATATAAAATGCTGAACTGGGAATTATGAAGACCTCATTTCAAATCATGTTTAGGACACTTCTTAGCTATGGAACAGAGAAGTAACTTAACTTCTGGTTCTCATTATCCTCAATTACAAAATTAAAGGATTGTATGCCATGGCCTCTAATGTCTCTTCCCACTCTAACTCTATGATCTTGAGATCTTATAATACTGAAAAACCTAAATATCTGTGTCTTGTGTAGTTTTACAATCCTATAGTCCACTACTCATGGCATTAGGGGGAAGCAAAGTGCCATAAGATCTTTAGGAGAAGACTAAAGCATCACATTCACAGGTAGAGGAATTCAGAGTTAATCTTTTTAGTCCAACTCATGCCCAAGCTAAGATTCCTGTCTTCATTATACCCAACGAGAGGTTATCCAAACTTTGTTCAGAGACTTTCAATATGATTTCATCCACACTTCCTACAGAGAAAGACTAATCCAGTAGTTCTGATTGTTCATTTTCCTTTATAGCAAATCTAAATTTGCCTTAGTGCCTGTCACATAATAGACACTTAATCAATTTATAATTTAAATTTTTATACATTTACATAAATTATAGATAAATAAATGCTTGTTAAACAATTAATTTACAATTTTCACTCATTGTTTTATGGACACAAAATGAACAAATACACACTTCCTCTTCCAAATAGTGTGTCTTCAGTTATTTGAATGAAGCAGCTATGTCATCCTCAAACCTACTCTTCCTTAAGATGTCCTCTGGTGGGATAAATATTTACTTCTTGATTCCCCAAATGAAGGAAAACTCCAACTTGCTGCTGAGCAGTCACTCTGCCATGTTCACTGACAGAAGACTGATTGTAACTAATGCCTTCATTTGCACTAATGGGAATATAGGACCAAGGATCAGCTTGAATTATTGAAAAGTCAGAGTTAGATGGTGCTTTATGGTCCATTGGAATTCAGGTTTATGACAATGAAACTCAGGATAGTAACTCAATCCAGGCAAAAGTAAGTGTTGCTCATGGATAGTTATGAATTTAAATTCAGTCTTTACTAGGAATAAGAATGATTTCTACCTAGCTGAACAATTGTTGCTAAGCAAATGAGCAGAATATACAAGTTCTATTGGGGAAGGGGTTAAGTCCTTAGGAAACCAAAATATTTTTGAATGGTCTAGAGTAGCAGCTCATCTAATTCAATCATAACATAGCCTATTCTATTTAATCCTTTCCTCTCCTGTCCTGTCCCATAACATCCTCTCTGATCCTATCCTTTCCTATGTCATCTTTTCCTATCCTATCTATTTTATTAGAAAAATATTATTCCCTTTCTTTTCTTTTCTCCTCTTCTCCTTTCTCTTCATTTTCTATCCTTTCCCTTTCCCTCTGAGGAAACTGAGGGTATTAGTATAGAAAATGGTTAACCATGGAAATTGAGTGAACCACGTTGATTCCATCTTGTATCTCAGAGGTTCTGGAACTAGCTCAGTTCTCTTTCTAGTCAATCATGGGTCTAGTCCAGTTTCTGTCTTGTAAAATCCAATTATGAGAATTAGGAGAAAAGTTTATTGCATTATTCAAACCTAAACCTAGATGTCTGGAAAACTGGACCACTTCTACTTGCTGCTTAATCAAGAATCTAGGCTATGTAAGCTGAGTAGAAATTCCAATATCCAATATCCAACATCCAAAAAATATCCAACCACTGATGCAAGGTGTTTCTCAAGCATATATCTGAAGCACATATGTTTTATCTGAAAATTGGCCTCATGTTGACCAATCACCTATTGTTTCCATGTTCCTTTGATTATTTTCAGAAAACTGTAGGGGAATGGGGAATTTTTTTCTGAATTCATAGAAGTGTAACTTTTCACTCTTTCTCCCAAACTTTGGAAATCTAATCTTTCTTCCAACGAGAAATCAGAAATATTAACGTATTGTTTCCTTTGAATCAACTGTTATTTGACTGATTTTTAATGTATAAGTTTATCTTCCTCTGGATTTGGGGTCCAGTCCTAAGCTCAGGAAGGACCCTGGTCCCAATTTGTTAGACAATTGACATACATTGGCCATACTCTCCCCTCCTATCCTCTCTTCTCCTACACTCTCCTCTCCATTCCTTTCCTCTCCTCTTCTTTCCTCTCCTGTCTTCTTCTCTCCTCTCCTCTTCCCTACACCCTGCCTCCTTAAAACATTATTTTAGAGGCATATAGGTTTCTCAGTGCATAGAATGCCAGGACTAAAAGTAGAGGATCCTGGGTTCAAATTTGGACTCAGACATTTCCTAGCCGTGTGACCATAGGTAAATCATTTAACCCCAATTGCTCAGCCCTTTACTATCTTGGAAACAATACTTAGTATCATTTCTAAAACAGGTCAATTTTTAATGCTATTCTAGATTTTAGGATTATAAACACAAAAATGGGAAAAATAATCCCTACCCTTAAAGAGTTAATATTCTCTTTGGAGGGTGCAATTATACAAAAACAAACAAACAAGTAAATGGAAAATAATATGAGGAAAAGGAAGTGACAAGTTGGAGGGAGGCAGTACAGATTTTAATAGGTTTTGCCCAGGAGTTGATCTGTGAACTGAGCTTGAGAGTTAGAGATTGTAAGATGTGGAGGGAAGTCAGGACTGTATTTGAAGCATGGGGAGCAGATCATGTGTAGGCATGGATGTGGGAAATATAATATACTCAGCAATTAGGCCAATTTGTCTCAATCACAGTGAAAACAGAAATGTTAAATCAGTCTTGAAGGGACAGCAGAAACCAGGTTGTGAGAACATTTAAATGCAAATCAGTTGATTTTATACATCATCCTAGAAGCCATGAGGAATTGCTGAAGACATCTGAGCAAGGTAGTGATATTTTGAAATCTGCTCATGGAGAAGATTATTGGGCAACTCTACAAATGATAGAATGGAGAAGAGGGGCTGGGATTGGAAGTGTGGAGAGCAGCCAGGAGCCTATGGCATTTTTCAATTAAAACATGGGAAAAACCTAACCTAGATTGGTGACTATATAAATGTAGAGAAGGGGATGAAGATGAATAGAGTTAAAATGGAAGAGATTTCACAGTAGATTTCCCATGAGTAGGTCAAGTCAGCAATTTAGCAAATACTGGAGACAGATTAAGTCTGTTGACTGAGGACCAGTCTATCTAAATGCAGAGATTCTCATTACCAGTAGCTGGAATTCTTTGATCACAATGGTGATCCCCCTATCGGCAATGGGTGACCTTGGCTTCCTTGACATATAACCAAGCTGTACATACTCAATAATACCTGTTTTACCTACCACCTGCTATTGAAATAAATTGTTGACATCTGCCCATTCCACCAGGGGAAGTATCCATATGCTTGGAGTAGACATCTCCCTTATTCACCAATAGACTTGTGGTCAATCCATTACCCTCAACATACTTTAGCTCATCTACTGAGATGGTTTTTCTGGAGTGTGGCCACTGCTCAAGCTACAGTTACTTGGAGTCACAGATAAGAACGAGTTGGATAAGAATATATACCAAAGGTGAAAAAAAGAAAACCTTAATAGGGCTTGGCAAGCCCATACACTATAGATGCTAGTCATCCTTGAACATCCATACATTCCTAAGTGAATAGATGAATATGGATAATACTTGTTTGTATTTATTTATATATGTGTGTATTTATGAATATACACAAACATATGTATTTACACATCCATAAAATGAATATATGTGCATGTATACAAACACACACACACAAATGTATATATATTCTATGTCTCTATATAATCCTCATTATTTCCCTCATTAGAATGTAAGCTACTTATAATTATTATTTAACACTTTGAACTTCTTGAGAAGAGGGACAATTTTTGTCTTTCTCATGATCCTTAGTGCTTAGTTTTGCTCCTATCACATAGTAGGAACCCCATTAAGTGCTTATTGATTTAATGAGTCATAGCATCTAGCACACTGCTCCAGCACAATTAGTAAGCACTCAACAAATTCTTGTTGATTGATCTACATTAATTTATATTTCCTTTTTCTATGTGTTGTGTTTTCTAATTTGCTTCCACATTTCCTCCAGTAGAATGTGAACTCTGGGAATGCAGGTACTGTTTTGTTTTGATCATTGTATCTCAAGTAGCTAGCACTGTGCTAGGCACGCACTAGCTCCTTAATAAATGTTTATTGAATTTAATTCAGTTGAAGTCTTTTTAGGACTCCCCCAGTTTTAGGATTTAATTTTTTTCTTTAACATAAGGTCAATAAAAATAAGTTTTTTTTTAATTTTTGCTTTGTAATTGGGAGACCAAAAGTCTAGGAGATCCAATAAAAAAGGTGCCAATAAGATATCAATAAAAGCACATTGTGATAAGATTCATTGTATAGGTATCAGACTGTGTACTTCTAAGATTCCATTGAATACCAAATTCTAGGATTTTCTGCAAGTGTTTTGGATTTCAGTTATTAAAGCTTCTCTGCCTTTTCTTTCCCTATCTAATCAAAAGAAAAGAAATGTCCCCTCCCTAAATCAATTTTTATAGGAAAGAAAATAAATGCATACACAAACAGAAATAAACACAAGAGCCATGGACATACAGAGTTTGTTCATGTAAACTTGGTCACAAGGTAAATAGCTAACTGAAATCATCTGGATGATTTTAATAAATCCCCATCTTCACCTGAAATATTAAAATAAATATCGTGAATGGGGCTCGACTTAGCTGGAGAATGTTTTTTATGCAGTGAAAACATGAGCCAAAGTCTAGGCTTTGCACATGTGATGCCAACCTACTTTTTTTGGAAATTTGGAACTGAATTTGTTTTAAGATGTCTAATGGCTGGGATCAACAATTCATAATGTGAATGTGGCTGGCCTAAATTAGATACATAATTGGAGCTAAGTGAAAATGGAAGGAATTTAGTCCTTAAGAAATCAAGCCCACAGATAAAGAAAAGTGTATTCTTTCACACAATTCTACAGAGCTTTGCATTCTGAACCACCTTTTTGCCTCTTTGAGAATGGCATTTATTAGAGCAAAAAGAGACAGCAGAAATGAAAGAAGAAAATTAAACATGAAAATTTAATTAAACCCCCCTTTGATCACTCTCCCTGGGACAGACGAGGTGCTGTTACTGTTTGGTTACAAATACACTACCCTTCTAGGCTAATTAGGATAAGGAATCCTCCTGGAATGAACATGGAAAGGCACATACAAATCATCTAGCCCTATAAATGTTCACATGGGCTTGTCTTATTAAAGCAATATTTTCGCCTTCCATTTACTTGCCAGTTTCTCTTTGGTGATGCCCAAGTATTGCTTTATCTACAAAACCTGTGTTCTATCTCATTTCATGTGTTTGGAGTGACAAATGCTTTAGTACTCTTCTGCTCAGTACAGACCTATGGAAAAGGATAAGAGAATGATCATGAGGTTGCCATGGTAAATATCAGCACTGATTTCTTTAATTCTTTATGTGACAACATCAACACTTTTTGTGAGTACAGGAAAAGGACAGAGGCCACCCATTCTCCATTCCTCCACTCAAGCTCCTGGGGCTGATTTAATCTATGGACCCATGCTAGTGATGAGAAGCATGAAAGAAGTTGAATGGAATGTATTTGTGCCAATGAAATAGCAGACTAGAGTGAGAATATAGCAGGTGAAACCTAAAAAAGAACAGCTCAATAACCAGGCTTATTCAACTTTAGTGTGGCTAATATCCTGACCCATGAGAATAATGAAATAGCCCCTGTAGCTATGGCTAAAAGAAATAAAACCCCTCCCTTGTGGTAGGCTAAAAAAACACACTGTGGAAAGCAGTCAATGGTATCCCAGAGTTGTACAGTAGATAACCAGAAGAGGTCTTCTTAGAAGTGAAAAGCCAACAGATGACCAGAATAAGGAGAACCAGATAATGGTAATACATATAGGATAAAAGGATGGACTTGGAGTAAAGACAACCTCAGTTTTAATCCAAGCTTTGACACTTAGTAGCTGTGTGATCCTGGAAAAGTAATATAACTTCTTTCCACATCTATAAAATCCAGATGATTATAGTAACTCCATTATAAAAAGTCAAATGAGATAACATGTGTCATATTCTTTGAAAAATCTTAAAGCACTTTTAAAGTGTTAGCTATCAGAAAATACCAACAACTTGCTACAAAGTCAAAATAAGCAGAAAATATCATCAGAGGTAAAAATTCTAAATAAGGTAAATGATAGGAACATGAGTTTGGGCCTGATATATACATATACATACATATATATATATATATGATATAATATATATGTATATATGTGTGTTTGTTTGTGTATACACACACATATATATATACATATCATATATAAATTTTATATATATACATATACTCTCTGTTCATGTTCCCTATCTCATCAATTGTGTGGGAACTTGTCTCATAGAATTGCGTGTGTTGGGGGATTTATATTCTTTTTCTTCTTCCTTTATTATTTAATTAACTATCTTAATTTGAGTTATGTATGATATGTGGATGACTGAGCTGGTCTAAGCAGAACATGAGTGGGAGCTAATGAGCATCAGTTTTGAAGAAATGTTAACCCAAAGTGGTTCTTGAATTTTGACCTGCTTTTAGAAGATCTATGTTCGAAGGAGACTGACCTCCCTTATATATATTATAATATATATATATAAAATCAGTGTAAGTGTTTTATTTTCACTTACTTGGGGACTTCCTTTTTAGATCAACCCAATAGTAACTTCTCTTCAGTTAATTCTTTGGTAACCATACTGTGAGGACATTTTTTTCAAAGTTAGAGTGATCTGAAGCGATCAAAAGTGATCTGAAAATGGAAACAACTGCCATAGGAAATAGTGACTTCTCTGTTCTTGGAGCTGGCCAGATAGAGGTTGGATGATTTAAGAGTTTCAAGCCTAAATGGGAGGAAAGTGGTACAAGTATAGAAAGAAAGACTTATTTATGGAAGGAGTGAAGATAATGAATTTAGTTTTGGCCATATTGCATTTGAGGTTTTGAGAGGTATGTAGGACATCCATACGTAGATATCCTATAGACAGTAAGAAATGTGGGAAGAACTCTGGAAAGTACTAAAGACTGGAGCTATGGGATTGAGAATCATTCCCAAGCCATTTTTGACTATTCAAGTTGGATGGAATATATTCATACCAATTAGCTAAATTCAAGCTTTAAATACACATGTGCACGCGTGCACGCACACACACACACAGAGTTGTTGTCCACATGGAAGCTGGGAATATTGAGAGAAAATAGATATGACCTACAGTCATGAGTGGCATGGAGGTGATGGGAAAGGCATGATTGCTACAACATGCTTTTTAGTGTATTTTACATTGGTGAAAGGACTTGTCTATGAGGGCAAATTTTCTATGTTAAATAGCATAGTACCCCAAGTCACCCTTTCCTCCTCCTCTCATCTCTCAGATTATATCCTCCAGAGAAGACTGCCCAAAGTTTAAGCTATCTTATAACCTAAAACCCTTAAATCTACATTTCAAAAGCCCCAACCATTATACTTACTTTTAATATACAAGCAGAGGGCACACTTTGTTCAAATCAAAGATATTTAATGAATGGCAGAACAAGGAAAGTAAGAAGCATCCTCTATAAACCTGGGGTATGCTTTCCCATAAATACTCATGCCATCAGGGGGAAATGTCGATGTATGTTGGGAATATACATTGCAAGCACAAAGGAAAAGAACATATACAGTCAAGACACATATGTAGGATACATGTGTAGCATACTATTTAAATTAATATCAATAGCTCCAAGTATTAATTTTATAAAGTTTATTAATAATTACTTGAAATAGAAGAAATTAACAAAAAGATATAGAAGTATGAAACCTAATTATTTAACTACAGTAAGATCACGTGTGTAAATTCTCCTGCCTGGCTCAAAGCCAACTTCAGCAGCCATGATCAAGGAAAGAGAGAGAGAGAGAAGTGGAGTCCCATGAAAACTTTATCCTACTGTACATAGTCACACAGTGTTTGCACTCAGTGTGAGCATGCAGATGAGATGTTAGGTAAGAGAGTCCTGGGGAGCAAATTCTATCCACACAAACCCCCTTGAGATTTTATTGGGAGGCGAGCATGTTGAAATCTTCCAGATTTACATATCTTGTCTCCCCAATGAATCATTAGACATAACCAGCTTATATTTCTAAAGATCTCTTACTAAAGGTGCATACAATATTGCAATTTCTAAGGGGAAATTACAATAGTGGGGAGCTCATATGATCAGGACATATATGTGGAAACACAAATCATAGTGCTTATGTTGCAGGGCTAAAGGGGTCATTTGGAGAAGTCCTTGCTCTGCTCCCATTAGGTTTGCTCCATCCTGAACTCTATTGGTCACATAGTCTCCAACAGAGGTTATTCTGATGGATACTGCTTTCTTTCCTGGAAACTGCCTCACTGGAGGCATAATTTCCACCAGATGTTGTTGAGTCAGCTTCTGTTCTTTCAGTTTCAGAGTTACTACCAGATACTGTCAGGCTCAATCCTACCAGGCTAACAACAAGAATAACATTAAGAGAAAAAAAAACTAGCTTTTACTTAGCACTTTAAGGTTCATAAAGCAATTTATGTTACCCTGTTTGATTCTCACAAGAACACTGGAAGGTAGGTGCTATTATTATTCCCATTTTATAAATGAGGAAACTGAGCTTGAGGGAAGTTAAGAAGTTACTTATCCTGGGTCACATAACTAGTCAGTATCTGAGGAAGGATTCAAACTCAGATCTTCCCAAAAGTGCTCTACCTGTTGCTTCTTGAAAGTGTCTTTGGAGGTTCTCTCTGCCTCTCTAAAGTTTAGGTCTCAGGCTACATTGCTATGCCTTCCTCATTGGAAGAGTAGGCTTTACAATGTTTTTGTTTGTTTATTTTTTTTAACCTCCAGAGCATCAGGCTTTGGTAACTCTGAGGTCAGAAAAAGACCTAAAAACAAAGAAACCATGTTCAACTTTTCTTTTTCTTTACCAATTAGTTTGTCTGTTTCTGTCTAGAATTCCAGATAGATATTAGTTCATTTTTTGTAAGGCATCTGTTGTCCCAGGCACAAATTTCCTTAGGACTAAGAGTGAAGTCCTCTTCATTTGCTAATGTTTTCACACTCAAAATTATTCCTTTGGTTAATTTTCTGTTCCAGGGACTTGGGTCTCTCTGAGACCACTCATACTTAAGGTGGGCTATCCCTTACTTTCCAGATTTAATACCTGAAGGAAAGGCTCTGTTAGTCCAATAATAGACATGTATTCATCTATTTACCCATATTGATGGACATTCATATATTTATCAATTGCTCATACAATATGAAAATAACTTATGAAGTCAGTATCCATCTAGCAGTTTCTTGTATAAGAGTTGCCAGCTGGGAATTCAGACTTCTCCAATTTTTATTCTTTGGGTTGGGGTTGGTGGTTTTTTGTGGTTAACAACTCCAAAACCCTTTTCTTTACCCAGTCTGTATAAGAGAAAGGCTCAGAGATATAGGTTAGCATGGGGAATTAGATCCCTTTCATTTGTACTATTGACCTTACCACCCAATGGTGAAAAAGGCTTCGAGCCCTCCCCCACAGGAAGACTTCCAGCTTTAGCTCTTTGTTTCACATAAAAGTTTGAAAAAAATATTTTCTGATGACTTCATCAAAGGAATGGCATTGACATTCTCTTATTTAACTTTGAAAAGACTGAAAGAACTTTGTTAAATGTCAAAATGGAATGAATGGGAATGAAATCTAACAAATACAGGGCTTTTCCCCCCTCCTGAATTCAGTCTTCATCCTCATTACACCAACACTTTCGTCCTCCTATATGGAAGACACCACAGGATTGCAAAACCCTTTGCAAACATTAATTAATTCTCTCAATCCTCCTGTGAAGTAGGCAAGCATTCATTTCTCTCTTCTAAAGACATGGGAGGGGGACCTGACACCAATAGGCTAAGTGGCTAGCTCATATTAAAATAGAGATGGTTAGGAAAGCAATAGACATTATAGGAAGGAAAGAAAGAAAGAAAGAAAGAAAGAAAGAAAGAAAGAAAGAAAGAAAGAAAGAAAGAAAGAAAGAAAGAAAGAAAGAAAGAAAGAAAGAAAGAAAGAAAGAAAGAAAGAAAGAAAGAAAGAAAGAAAAGAAAGAAAGAAAGAAAGAAAGAAAGAAAGAAAGAAAGAAAGAAGGAAAGAAAGAAAGAAAGAAGAAGGAAAGAAAGAAAGAAGGAAAGAAAGAAAGAAAGAAAGAAAGAAAGGAAAAAGAAACAATTAAATGCCCCTTAGTACCCTAAACGAGTTCCTGGAGGCTCATAAGCTCTCTGGATTTCAGCCTTCTCATTTATTGAATGAAAGGAACTTTAACATCCAACATTTTCTGGACAGACTTACCCCTCCATCTCCCATCTCCATGCCTTTGCATAGTTTTTCCCTCAGTCTTAAGAATGCTTTTACTCCTGACTTCAACCTCTTAAGTTTCCCTAACTTCTGTTGAGACTCAGATCAGGTTCTACTCTCAGCTGAAAGGTTAAGGCAGTGAGAGCAAATCTTTTAGAGACCTTAGAGACTGAGTGCCCAAACTGCAACCCCCACACTGCATGTGAGCCCCATTACCCAAGGCAGGAGAGGGAGGAAACACTCACATTGGGCTGCTGGGCAGAGGGTGGGTGATGAAAGAAATGTCTTCAGGAAAGGGTGGAGAGGAGGAAGGGAGTAGTCTCCTCTAGCCCACTCCAGCATTCTGGCATGCATGCCATAGGTTCACCAGCATGAGGTTAGGACATTATTCATTTAACATTTGAAACTCTTCCTTACCTGGGCTGTCTCTACTTTTCTTGTCTTCTTAACAATTTATTTGTTTTCATCTAATAACAATAAGAACAACAGTGGTTAAAATATAGTGCTCACTATGGGCACTTTCCAATCATCTCATTTAACTTCACAATAACCCTGGGTGTTAGGTGCTATTATCCTTGTTTTCCAAGTGAGGGAAGTGACTGGCCCAGAGTCACACAGCTAGTAAGTGTATGACAAGATGTAAACTTGCCTAATTCTAGGTCCCACACTCTTCCTACTATCCCACCTGGCTCCCTATTTGCCATATAATCCAGGGACACAGCCCACATTATTCTCAATCTCCCATCCCTAGGACTTGAACTGGATATGCTCTGGGCCTGTCTTTTCCTCCTTATTCCTACTTCTTCATTTCTTTGGATTCCTTTGAAACTTGGATGATAACCCACCTTCTTCAGGAGACTTTTCTGGATGCCCTCCAATGCCCTTCTGCCAGATGCTAGTGCTGTCTCTGATATTACCTTCTACCCACTTCAAATATAGGGCAAGTTAGGTGGCTCAGGAGATAGAGTTAGGACCTAGAGTTAGGAAGACCCATCTTTGTGAATTCAAATCTGGCCTCATTTACTTGCTACACTTGTACCCTGGGCAAGTCACTTAATCCTATTTGCCCCAGTTTCCTCATCTGTAAAATGAGCTGGAGAAATAAATGGCAAAATCCTACAGTGTCTTTGCCATGAAAAGTCCAAATAGGTCACAAAGAGCTAGACACAACTAAAAACAACTGAACAACATTTCGTATACATCTTGTATGTATACTATTTTTTACATACACACAGTCTCTCCAACTAAAATGTGGGCTCCCTGAGAATAGGAATGATTTTTTTTTTGGCTTTCTTTGTATCCCTAGTGGGTAAGACAGTGCCTAGAACATAGTAAATACTTAATAAATGTTTGTTAACACATAAATGTTGAATTTTTATTAAATGCCTAATATGGGCAATGATTAATGTAGGGAAAGACTAAGGTAGATTAACAGCTGACAGCTTTTACTCTCAAGGCCTACTGCAGGGTGATGAGGGTGAGTTTAGAATACAAAATAAAGAGAAATAAGTGTAAAAACCATAGAGAGACTGATGAGGTGGCAGAGGAAGAAATATTTGACCCACATACTCTAGAACAACTAAAGAAGAGAGAGGGCATTTTTACCAATTAAGAAAAATATATGAATACAAATCAAAATAACTAATTAAGGAAAAGGGAAAGGTTTAGGGTAAGAATTATCTTGTCTGCTTAGTTAAATGAATCAAATTCTCTAATTAATTTCCTAGTTCTTCATTTGAATTTGCTTATAAATCCCTAATACTATATCTTTTTAAAAAGTCTTAATGTCTAAAATAAAAAATACTAGAAGAATTTAAAGAAAATGAGAAAAGTAGATTATGAAATTGGTTAAATGAAAAACAGACCCAAATATGAAACTTATAGATGAAAGAGTAAACATGAGTGCAATGTATTGTTTTCCAGGCTCAACAAACATGGCTTTGATGTGCTAATGGTGCATCAGGAAGAAGGGAGATCAGGGAGATTAATGTTCTATGTATAGTATGCCTAGATTGCCACAAAACATTGGCGGAAACTTTCTCATGCTGTTCTTCTGGGAAAATAAGAGAGATGTGAGCTAGACGATATTAGGGCAGATGAAACTTGCTCAATGTCATGACCCATAGATTAGTTAGTTATTAATGGCTACATGTCAGAATAGATGGAGGCCTCTAGCAGAATGCTCAGGGGGCTTGACATTGACTTCTATGCGAGCACACAAACACACACACACACACACACACACACACACACACACACCATTTAGTAGAGTTTGCAAAAGAATTAAAACTTAGTTGTAAAATTGAGATTTGAACTCTGGACTTCAATACACACAAGCCCTTGCTCCACTTCCCCAGAATGCTTTGTAATCTCACGCAATTCTGAGGTGGGCTGAGATCAAGGAAGGATTTAAGCTGATGGAAAAGGCTTTTAGGCTCTTTTGGACTTCTGTTTTGGAGCAGACGTGTCTCTTCTGTGATGTGAGGTTATCTTGCCTAGGCCTCTGCCCTAGGCACGTGTTTTTCTTATTCTGTATTTTCTTTAATCTTTAACCTTTAATAAACCTCTAAAAAATATAATACTCATTGCAGAGAGAAACTATTTCCTACCTGCCTCAGTTTCCTCTAAATTTTAACTGTTACAGAGTATTCCATTGATTTTAGCAAACATTCAGTAAGTATTTATAATGTGTCAGTCAATTAGTGTCTCTAATTTAGGTAATGTTAATACAAAACCAAAAAGAGGTCAGTCTCTGCCTTCAAGGAGTATATCATATAATGGGAGCTTGCAACAAGTGCACAGATAAGGACTTATTAAGTATAATAAGTAGCACAAAGTTCTTTCTTTCTTTAAAAAGAAAAAACTTATTTTCTGTCTTTGAATTGATGCTAAGGATCTAATTATTAGTTCCAAGGAAAAAGAGTGGTAAGGGCTAGGGCTAGGTAATGGAAGTTAAGTGACCTGCTCAGTGTCACACAGCTAGGAATTGTCTGAGGCCAAATTTGAAACAAGGACTTCCCATCTTCAGAGCAGGCTCTCTATCTACTGAGTCTGTCTCTGTACAAAGTACTTTCAAGAGGAAGAGTTCTGACAATGAATAACAATTCCTTGTTGGGAAGTGATTTCTAGGTGAAAATAAGAATGAAATAAGGAAGGAAGGAAGGAAGGAAGGAAGGAAGGAAGGAAGGAAGGAAGGAAGGAAGGAAGGAAGGAAGGAAGGAAGGAAGGAAGGAAGAAAGGAAGGAAGGAAGGAAGGAAGGAAGGAAGGAAGGAAGGAAGGAAGGAAGGAAGGAAGGAAGGAAGGAAGGAAGGAAGGAAGGGAGGAAAGGAGGAAGGAAGGGAGGTAGAAATATAAAAATTAAATAGACAAGTAGAGAGGTAAATACTTATTCTAAGAAGTAAAGGCAAACAAAGAGTGCTTTCCTAAATGGAAGAGAGAAGAAACCAATTGGTTAAAGTCATAGAAGTTGGGGATGGAATGACATGTATGGGAACAGATATGAGGCTAGATGGATTGGAATAGAAAGTGATGGATAAGAAGAATAAATAAACAATGATGTGAATGAATAAGGAAATGGGTAAATGTGTGAATTTATAGATGAATAAATGAATAAAAAGAAAATGGATGAATGAAATGAGGAAAAATAGGCAGGAGGAAGATTTTGGAGGAATTTAAACCACAGAGTAAGAACTTTATATATTATTCTAGAGGTCATCAGATGTTAATGATTTTTGAGTAGGAGTATAATGAGGTTGGAATCAGAATTCAAGAAAGAATTCAGAAGACCCAAGTGGAAGGCTGAATCAAATACTAAGCTGTATTATGAATGAAGCATTGGAACTGTAATGGGGGATGAATTCAAATCTTATCTCAGAAACTAGATGTGTGACCTTAGGCAAATCATTTCACTTCTCAGTATAAGTCTCCTCATTTGTAAAAAGGAGATAAAATAGCATCTGCCTCTGAGGGTTATCATGAGGTTCAAATGAATTGATATATTTGTAGATGTTGGCAAATCTTCGAGACACACAGAGATAAAACACACAATAAAACTTGAAGATATGTGTATATGTGCGTGTATGTTATTCAATTATTTTTCATTTGTGTCTGATTCTTCATGATCCTATTTGGGGCTTTCTTAGTCAAGATACTGAAATGATTTGCCATTTTCTCCTCCAGTTCATTTTATAGATGAAGAAACCCAGGCAAACGTGGTTACATGACTTGCCTAAGGTCACACAGCTAGTGAATGTCTGAGACCAGATCTGAACTCATGAAGAAATCTTCCTGATTTCAGAATGGGCACTCCATCTGCAATATCTCTTATATATACACATATATAGCTGTTTATATATATGTATATATATGTGTGTGTGTGTGTGTGTGTGTGTGTGTGTGTAATATATATAAGATATATTATATATTTAAATGAGAAATGGAAAATCCTATACTAGGTTCTACCAAAAAGCTTTCCAGGAGAAATTAAAGGAAGAACAAAGAGATAACAGTTTTATCTTGGTATTTTAGTGGGCTACAAGCCCAAAATGATTCAAAAGTTCAACATGGCAGTTGAAAAAGCTAATGGACTTATGAACTGCATTTAAAGATAGAGTTCCCAGAATGAGGGAACAACTCAGAGCGTTGGTTGGACATGACAGACAGTTGCCTTTGAATTTAATGTCAGGGAAAACTTCCTAACAATCAGAGTTATCCAAAAGTGGAAGTGGTTGCCTCCAGAGGCACATATATATGGTGCTCAAAGATAACACTGCCAGTGATTGCAATCTGTGTACTTCTAAAATGCCTTTCCCAGTGGTGTAGTGAAAAGTGTAAAGGATCTGATTTACTGGGGCTTGTGAATCATAGAATTGTGGAACCTCAGAGTTTAAAAGGGCCTTAGAGGCCATCTTGTCCAAATTGTACCTGAACATGAGTCCTTTCCGAAATATGCCAGATAAGTGGCTAAACAAACTTTGTTTAAATATTTTTAATATAGGGAGACTGGCTACTTTCCAACATAACCAACTTTATTTGCTAAAATTGTGATCATTAAGATGTCTTCCCTTATTTTGATCTTAAATCCAGCTTTATAGTTCTCAATTGTTCCTAGACCTCAGAGGCAAACTGAATAAGCTTTAAAATTTAGGCTCTTTGAGGGGATGGAATTGGTTTTCTTAGTGCTAGCAAATACCTGGCATATAGTAACTTAATTAATGATCATTAATTAATTAATTAATTGAAACCCAATTCCTTGCATGTATTGTAGTGTTCTGAATGCTTGAGTATTATTCTCCATAGTATGTTGCAAAGTATTCTCTAAAAAAAATTCTCCATAATGTTGCTATTCAGCCATTTTTCAGTTATGTCCTACTTTTGGTGACCCAATTTGGGGTTTTCTTGGCAAAGATAATGGAGTAGTTTGCCATTTCCTTCTTCAGCTCATTTCAGGAAACTAAACCAAATGGGGTGAATTGACTTACCAAGGGTTATACAACTAGTCTCTGAATCCAGATCAGAATGAGTATTCCCGACTACAGACCCAACATGCTATCCACTATGCCACCTATCTTCTTTCTCTATTATAAATATTACAAATAGGCCTATTTCCCTCAATCAATTTTCATACCATATAGTCTCAAAGTTCTTCACCATCTTGTATGTCATATTTTGGGAATTTCCCAGACTCCATAAATGTGACATCCATAACTGATCACAATATACCTTGAACTGGAACAGTCAATATAATGATATAACTGCCTATAAAGTCTTAGACATGGCGATGTCACTAACATTAACAATGCCCAAGATTAGATAAGCGATTTAGCTTACATATGGCACATTCATCCTGAAGTCCACTAATCTCTGAAGATCTGTGGATCTTTTGTTCCCCCCAAATGAACTGGTTTCTCATAATGTCTCCTCAATAATGTACCTGTGAAGTTGACTTTGAAGCTCAAATATAAGACTTTAAATTTTCCTATTGTAAATCTTGAAATCTCTCAGACTTGTGAATGGTAAAAATTTCCCCATCGGGGAATTCTTAATTGAAACAAATTCCCTACTTAGAAACATTCCCCATTTTGATGTGAGAACTCACCAGGATCAGAAATGGGAGGACCTCTACTCCAACCCTACTTAAGACTGCTTTAGGGGAGAAAACCCCTTGCTATGGGAGGACCCCTACTCTACCCATACTTAAGACTGCTTTAAGAGAGAAAACTCCTTGCTAAACAATGAAAGTACTTGGACCCATGGTTATAATAAGGCAAGGAGTTCTTTGAGCCAGGCCTATTTTTAGAATTGATACAATGGGATGCTAGGTACCTAAAAGGGTCAGGCAAGTTTTCTCTTTATGAGATTAGTTGACTCAGCTGTGTTTTCTCTCGTTCAGACTTACTGAGGAGATTGGTCAACACAGCAGCATTTTTTCTGATTCAGACTTACTGAGGAGATTGGTCGACTTAGCAAGAATTTAGATGGGCAGTCCTTTGGAAAGCATCTACAGTGATTGGTAGATGTAGGGACTTAGGGGAGGTGACATGGGAGAGAAACCCCTATATAAGAAAAAGCAGAATCTCTTGAGGAGATAATCCTTTTGGAGAAATCCTTTTGGAGGATCTCTGATGAGGATTGCTTGGGAAGACTCTCTTGAGAAAAGCTCTGGAGAAGGGAAGCTCATGGAGGACAAACTCTAAGGAGGTCTCACTGGAGCTCCTCTAAGGGGACTCTGTCCCTCTGGAGGCTCTGGAGAGAGGCCCTTAGGAACAGTCTCTGGCTGGAAGGTTCTCTGGTGAAGTCAGCTAAGATGGAGCTGGCCTGGTGTCACTAGAATCCTTGCTTAGGCAGACCTTGTGGTGAGTGTTAAAAGACTGACTGATCTCTCTCTCTTAAGACTCAGGTCTAGGCCATGTTGGCTTAAGGCCCTTCATACCTATTTCCTTTTTCTCTCTTTCTTTCTTTAATTCCTCATTATATTATTAATTAAAATCTCTATAAAACTCAGTTGACTTGGGTATTTGAATAATTGGGAATATTTCCATGGTGACCACCTTATATTTTATTTAAAAACCAAGACACTGTAGTGAAACATATTTTCTGCAGTCAAATTTACACACCCTCTCTTATATTTATCACAATTTATATTTTCCACCATTTTAACTCACTACAGTTTAAGACCTCAACCATTTTAAATCTTACACTATTAAATTGCATCTTAGATATGCAAAAAAAAAGAAAGAAAAAGGGAAGGGAAATAGAAGATGGCACCAAGAGAAACTTAAGAAATAAGATAAATATGATAATTTATATCACACAATGAGGCACATGGGAAGGGGAGGGGAAGAATACTAATATAAGAAGGAGGGGAAGAGACTGCTAATAGGTAATACCTAAACCTTACTCTCAGTGAAATCAATTCTGTGAGGGAAGAGCATCTAGATCCACTGGGGTATAGAATTCTATCTTAACCTACAGAGGAAGTGAGAAAGGGAAAAACTAAGGGGGGGTGGGTTGGGGAGTACAAAAGGGAGGGAAAGAGAGTGGGGAAGAACTCAACAGACCCTAAAAAAATAATAAGAAGGGAACAAAAAGGGAGGGGGTAGAAAGAGAAACATATTAAGGGTGGGTATTAGGGGGACTGATTAAAAGCTAAACACTGGTTTAAAAGGATATAGCAAAAGAAGAAAGGAAAGAACTAGAAGATATCAAAATGTTGGGGAATACACAAGTGGCAATCATAATTTTGAATGTGAATGGGATGAACTCACCCATAAAATGAAAACAAAGAGCAAAGTGGAATAAGTACCAAAATCCTACCATATGTTACCTACAAGAAACACACATGAGGCAGGTAGATACTCACAGGGTGAGAATTAAAGATTGGAGCAAAATATATTGGGTCTCAACTGAGAGAAAGAAGACAGAAGTTGAACAATGATATCTGAAAAAGCCAAAGTAAAAATAAATCTGATTAAAAGAGATAGGGAAAGTAATTACATCCTGATAAAAGGCAGTATAGACAATGAGTAAATATCAGTAATCACCATGTATGCCCCAAATGGTATAGCACCCAAATTTCTAAAGCAGAAACTTGTGGAGTTGAAGGAGGAAATAGATCATAAAACTATACTAGTGGAAGACCTGAACTTTCTACTATCAAATATGATAAATCAAATAAATGAATAAATAAGAAAGAGGTAAGATATGTGAATGAAATCTTAGAAAAATTAGATTTAATAGGTATATGGAGAAAAATAAATGAGGACAAAAAGGAATACACCTTCTTTTCAGCAGCACATGGTACATTCACAAAGATTGCCCATTTTCTAGGGCAAAAAACATGGCAAACAAGTGCAGAAAAGCAGAAATAATAAATGCAACCTTTTCAGATCATAATGTAATAAAATAATAATTAGTAAGGGAAATGGAGAGCCAAATAAAAATAATTGGAAATTAAATAATATGATTCTACAAAATCAGATAAAGAATAAATCATAGAAACAACAATTTCATTTAAGAAAAAGAAGTACTCAGGGAAAAATTGATACCCTTGAGTTCGTATATTAACAAATTAGGGAGGGCAGAGGTCAATGAATTGGACATGCAAATCAAAAAACTTGAAAGTGAACAAATTAAAAACCCCCAGATAAAAACTAAATTAAAGATCCTAAAAATTAAGGGAGAAATTAATAAAATCAAAAGTGAAAGAACTATTGAATCAATAAATAAGACTAGAAGGTGGCATTTTGGGAAAAAAAACAAAATAGACAAAGTACTGGTCAATCTAATAAAAAAAAGGAAAGAAGAAAACAAATGAACAGTATCATAGATGTATTTGAAAAAAATTTGAATAAGCCATCAAAGAACACCCTAAGAAAAAAATCCTCAGGGTCTGATGGATTCACAAGTTAATTCTATTAAACATTCAAAGAACAACTAATCCCAGGACTATACAAATTCTTTGACATGATAAGCAAAGAAGGGATTCTACAAAATTCCTTTTATGACACATATATGGTACTGATTCCAAAGCCAGGCAGGTCAAAAATAGAGAAAGAAACTACAGACCAATCTCATTAATGAACATAGAAGCAAAAATCTTAAATAGAATACTAGCAAAAAGATTCCAGCAAGTGATCACAAATGTTATTTATTATAATCAGGTGGTATTCATACCAGGAATGCAAGGATGGTTCAATATTAGGAAAACCATATACATAATTGACCATATCAACAAGCAAACTGATAAAAATCACATGATTATCTCAATACATTCAGAAAAAGCCTTTTACAAAATACAACACTCATTCCTATTGAAAACATTAAAAAGTATAGAAATAGAAGGCACTTTCCTAAAAATAATAAACAGTATATATCTAAAACCATCAGCAAACATCATCTTCAATGGTGATAAACTAGATGCATTTCCAATAAGATCATGAGTGAAACAAGGATGCCCATTATCACCTCTATTATTTAACATTGTACTAGAAACACTAGCAGTAGCAATTAGAGAAGAAAAATAAATTGAAGGTATTAAAACTGGCAATGAGGAGACCCATCTATCACTCTTTGTGTATGATATGATGGTCTACTTAAAGAATCCTAGAAAATCAACTAAAAACCTAGTGTAAATAACTTTAGCAATGATGCAGGACAGAAAAAAATGCCATGTAAGTCATCAACATTACTATATATCTCCAACACATCTTAGCAGCAAGAATTAGAAAGAGAATTTCCACTTAAAATCATGCTAGACAATATAAAATACTTAAGAATCTGTCTTCCAAGACAAACACAGGAACTATATGAACACAATTACAAATCACTTTCCACACAATTAAAACTAGATCTAAACAATTGGAAAAACATTAACTCCTCATGGGTACGATGATGAGTTAACATAATAAAAATGATAATCCTACCTGAACTAATTTACTTACTTAGTTCCATACCCATCAAACTACCAAAAAAGTATTTTACTGAATTAAAAACAAAACATAACAAAGTTCATTTGGAAGAACAAAAGATCAAGGATATCCAAGGAAATTATGAAAAAATAATGTGAAAGAAGGTGGCCTTGCAGTCCTAGATCTCAAACTATACTATAAAGCAGTGGTCATTAAAACAATATGGTACTGACTAAGAGACAGAAAGGAGGATCAGTGGAATAGACTGGGGGTAAGTGACCTCAGAAAGTCAGTCTATGATATACCCAAAGACCCCAGCTTTGTGGACCAAAATCCACTATTTCATAAAAACTGCTGGGAAAATTGGAAGAGAGTATGGTTGAGATTGGGTTTAGATCAACATCTCACACCCTACACCAAGATAAACTCAGAATGGGTAAATTACTTGAATATAAAGAAGGAAACTATAAGTAAATTAGGTGAACACATAATAGTATACTTGGGAAAGGAAAAGTTTAAAAAATTTACAAATTATAAATAAATGATTTTGATTACATTAAAATAAAAAATAAAATATACATAAAATACAAAATAAAAATAAAAAAAATTTGTTTGTACAAACAAAACCAATGTAGCCAACATTATAAGGGAAGCAACAAATTAGGGGAAAAATCTTAAAACAAAAACCTCTGATAAAGGTCTAATTACTTAAATTTATAAAGAGCTAAATCAATTGTACAAAAAAAAATTAAGCCATTCCCCAAATGATAAATGGGCAAGGGATATGAATATGAGATTTTCAGATAAAGAAATCAAAACTATTAATAAGCATGTGAAAAAGTGTTCTAAATCTCATATAATTAGATAAATGAAAATCAAAACAACTCTGAGGTACCAGCTCATACCCAGTAGATTGGCTAACATGACATCAAAAGAAAGTAATGAATGCTGGAGGGAATGTGGCACAATTGGGACATTAATGCATTCCTGGTGAAGCTGTGAATTGATCCAGCCATTATGGAGGGCAATTTGTTACTATGCCCAAAGGGCACTAAAAATCTGTCTGCCTTTTGATCCAGCCATAGCACTGCTGGGTTTATACCCCAAAGAGATAATAAGGAAAAAGACTTGTACAAGGATATTCATAGCTGCACTCTTTGTGGTGGCAAAAAAAAAATGAAAAATGAGGGGATGCCCTTCAATTGGAGAATGGCCAAACAAATTGTGGTATATGTTGGTGATGAAATACAATCATGCTCAAAGGAGTAATGAACTGGAGGGATTCTATGTGAATTGGAATGACCTCCAGGAACTAATGTAGAGTGAAAGGAGCAGAACCAGGAGAACACTGTACACAGAGACTGATAAACTGTGGTACAATTGAATGTAATGTACTTCTCTAGTAGTAGCAATGCAATGATCCAGAACAATTCATTGGAATTTATGAGAAAGAACACTATCCACATTCAGAGGAAAACCTGTGGGAACAGAAACACAGAAGAAGAACAACTGCTTGATCACATGGGTTGATGGGCATATGATTGGGGATATAGACTCTAAATGATCACCCTAGTGCAAACATAATAATATGGAAACAGGTTTTGATCAAGATCACATGTAAAACCCAGTGGAATTGCTCCTTGGCTATGGGAGGGGTTTGGGGGATGGGAGGGAAAGAACATGACTCTTGTAACCAAGGAAATTTTTTTAATTGACTAAATTAAAATTTAAAAACATACATTTTATTTGACTTAATATTCTAACTTCTCAAGAAATTTTTGGATTTTGTCATTTGAATCATTTGATGTGATCATTTAGTATCAATATCTTGATATACTACCTGCAAGTGTGATAAGGGTATTTTCTCAACATTTTCTTCAAGTCAGTCACAAAATTTTAAGAGCTTAAGTCGGTTGAAGTATTCCTTCCTTAACCCCATTGGTCTTTTGACAAACTGAGCATTTTATCTCATCAAAATCATTCCTTTTCCAAATTTATTTCCTCAATGTTTTCAAACCCACCTTATCTAATTTCAGCTATCAAATTTTATTTGATTGAATACTTCTTATTTATTATCTGATCCCTTTGAAAACTGTTCTTCCAAGTTATAGTGTTCATGTCAAATAATGACTGGCTTTCTTCTGCTTCTCTATCACAAACTTTATGACAGAATATAAATTCCTCCTTAGATTCCAAACCTCCTCCTTTCCTGGTCAATTATTACATGTTGGTGAGAATCAGGTCTAGAATCTTCTCCCTCTTTTTTTTATAACCCTTGCCTTCCACCTTAGAATCAGTACTATAAGGAATTAAATTTACGGTTTGAGATATGTGAGAATTCTAAAGTAATGTAGTGGTTGCTGATTTAAAATATTATAACTCAAGTCAAAATGACTTTTTAATAGCTTTTATTTCCAAAGAGGTAGAAAGAATAAAAGTAGAAAAATGCAAAAAGTGTATAGAGAAGATGTATAACCTCTCACACTAAATATTGCTCTGGTGCTTGACTCAACCTGGCAAGGCTTGTTAATTCTCCAACAGAGGACCCAGTGTTCCACCCATGTGGCCTCCTCTAAGAGGGGAAGGCCTGTCCAGAAGGACCTAATCTCTCCAGAAGCCAGGAAATGAAGGCTAGCTACTCACTCACTCAAGAAACAGTCCAAGAGCCAAGGTCCCAAGTCAAATCCAAGGTCCAAATTCAAAGCCACCTCCAAGAGGCAGGTCACGAGCTAAAGCTCCAAGCCCAAAATTCAAGCCAAAGACTCTCAGCCAAAGAAGTTCAGGACTTTTTATAGTTCTTACTGGTCCTTTCCCCTCTTCACAAAGCCAAATACAGCTTCTAGGATTGCCCAAGGGGGCAGTGTCTGTGGGATCTACTTCTCAACCTCTGAAGTTGTCAATTATCATCAAAGGATTCACAAATTTCTGGTTGATTGGGTTAAAAGGGTGGAGCTTTCCAAGTAAGTGACTTGTGAATTCTCTTACTTGATGGCTAACAAAGTGTTAAGTATGGGTTAAGTTGGAGTTTCTTAGATTGATTAACTCAAAATAGACAAAGAGAATAAAGAATTCCCTTTCACAATACTATGTATTGGTTCCAAGGCAGAAGAGTGGCAAGCTCTAGGCTATGGGGATTAAGTGACTTGCCCAGGATCATGCAGCTAGGAAGTGTCTGAGGCCAAATTTGAATGTAGGACTTCCCATCTCTGGGCCTGGCTCTCAATCCACTGAGCCTCCCAACTTCCTTCTTCTTCACCTTTTTAATGGATAAAATAATCATAAAAAAGTCAACAAATTGTTAACTGCTCTGATTTTGGTAGGAGAGAAGAAGTCTGACAGATATTTGGATAATTGATGTCCCTTTTCACTATTATGTTACCTCTGATCCAGGCCTGTGAAATGTTCCCCAAATTCCTCATCTACTTCTTTTTTTAAAAAATAAGTTTTATTTGATCATTTCCAAGCATTATTCATTAGAGATAAAGATCATTTTCTTTTCCTTCCCCACACCCCATAGCTGACACATGATTCCACTGGGTTAAACATGTGTTCTTGACTCGAACCATTTCCATGTTGTTGGTATTTGCACTAGGGTGTTCATTTAGAGTCTCTCCTCAGTCATTTCCCCTCAGCCCCTGTAGTCAAGCAGCTGCTTTTCATCAGTGCTTTTACTCCCACAGTTTATCCTCTGCTTGTGGATGGTGTTTTTTAGATCCCTGCAGATTGTTCAGGGACATTGCATTGACCCTAATGGAGAAGTCCATTACCTTCTATTGTATCATAGTGTATTAGTCTCTGTGTACAATGTTTCCCTGGTTCTGGTCCTTTCACTCTGTATCACTTCCTGGAGGTTGTTCCAGTCTCCATGGAATTCCTCCACTTTATTATTCCTTTTAGCACAATAATATTCCATCACCAACATGTACCACAATTTGTTCAGCCATTCCCCAATTGAAGGGAATCCCCTCATTTTCCAATTTTTGGCCAGCACAAAGAGTGCAGCTATGAATATTCTTGTACAAGACTTTTTCCTTATTATCTCTTTGGGGTACAAACACAGCAGTGCTATGACTGGGTCAAAGGGCAGACAGTCTTCTATTGCCCTTTGGGCATAGGTCCAAATTGCCCTCAAGAATGGTTGGATCAATTCACAACTCCACCAGCAATGAATTAGTGTCCCTATTTTGCCGCATCCCCTCCAGCATTCATTACTTTCCATAGCTGTCATGTTAGCCAATCTGCTAGATGTGAGGTGATACCTCAGAGTTGTTTTGATTTGCATCTTTCTGATTATAAGAGATGTAGAGCACTTTTTCATGTGCTTATTAATAGTTTTGATTTCTTTGGCTGAAAACTGCCTGTTCATGTGCCTCGCCCATTTATCAATTGGAGAATGATTTGATTTTTTGTACAATTGACTTAGCTCTTTGTAAATTTGAGTAATTAAACTTTTGTCAGAGGTTTTTATGAAGATTGCTTCCCAATTTGTTGCTTTCCTTCTGATTTTAGTTATATTGGTTTTGTTTGTACAAAAGTTTTTAAATTTGATGTAGTTGAAATTATTTATTTTACATTTTGTGATTATTTCTATGTCTTGCTTGGTTAAAACCAAAATCTTTTCTTTCCCAAAGGTCTGACATGTATATTATTCTGTGTTCGCCTAATTTTCTTATAGTTTCCTTCTTTATGTTCAAGTCATTCACCCATTTTGAATTTATCTTGGTGTAGGGTGTGAGGTGTTGATCCAAACCTAATCTTTCCCATACTATCTTCCAATTTTCCCAGCAGTTTTTATCGAATAGTGGATTTTTGTCTCAAAAGCTGGGATCTTTGGGTTTGTCATATATTGTCTTGCTGAGGTCACTTGCCCCCAGTCTATTCCACTGATCCTCCTTTCTGTCTCTTAGCCAGTACCAAATTGTTTTGATGACTGCTGCTTTGTAATATAGTTTAAGGTCTGGAACTGCAAGGCCCCCTTCCTTTGTATTTTTTTGTCATTATTTCCCTGGATATCCTTGATCCTTTATTATTCCAAATGAACTTTGTTATTGTTTTTTCTAAATCAGTAAAGAAATTTTTTGGAAGTTCCATGGGTATGGCACTAAATAGATAAGTTTGGGTAGGATGGTCATTTTTACTATATTGGCTCGTCCTACCCATGAGCAGTTAATGTTTTTCCAATTGCTCAAGTCTAGTTTTAGTTGTGTGGAGAGTTTTTTGTAGTTGTGTTCATATAGTTTCTGTGTTTGTCTCAGGAGATAGATTCCTAGGTATTTTATTTTGTCTAAGGTGATTTTGAATGGGATTTATCTTTCTAGTTTTTGCTGCTGAGCTGTGTGGGAGATGCATAGAAATGCTGATGACTTATGTGGTTTTATTTTGTATCCTGCAACTTTGCTAAAGTTGTTTATTATTTCAATTAGCTTTTTGGTTGAAGTTCTAGGATTCTTTAAGTAGACCATCATGTCATCTGCAAAGAGAGATAACTTGGTCTCCTCCTTGCCTACTTTGATGCCTACAATTTCTTTTTCTTCTCTAATTGCTACTTCTAGTGTTTCTAGTACAATGTCAAATAGTAGAGGTGATAATGGGCATCCTCGTTTCACTCCTGAACTTATTGGGAATGCATCTAGTTTATCCCAAATTGCAAATGATATTAGCTGATGGTTTTAGATATATACTGTTTATTATTTTTAGGAAAAAACCTCCTATTCTTATGCTTTCTAGTGTTTTCAATAGGAATGGATGTTGTATTTTATCAAAGGCTTTTTCTCCGTCTATTGAAATAATCATGTGATTTTTGTTGCTTTGCTTGTTGATATGGTCAATTATGTGGATGGTTTTCCTTATATTGAACCAGCCCTGCATCCCTGGTATAAATCCTACTTGATCATGGTGGATGACCCTTCTGATCACTTGCTGGAGTCTTTTTGCTAGTATGCTATTTAAGATTTTTGCATCTATATTCATTAGGGAGATTGGTCTATAATTTTCTTTCTCTGTTTTTGACCTGCCTAGTTTTGGAATCAGTACCATGTTTGTGTCATAAAAGGAGTTTGGTAGAACTCCCTCTTTGCTTATTATGTCAAATAATTTGTATAGTATTGGGATTAACTGTTCTCTGAATGTTTGATAGATTTCACTGGTGAATCCATCAGGCCCTGGGGATTTTTTCTTAGGAAGTTCTTTGATGGCTTGTTGGATTTCATTTTCTGATATGGGATTATTTAAGAATTCTATTTCTTCTTCTGTTAGTCTAGGCAGTTTGTATTTTTGTAAATATTTGTCCCTATTGCCTAGATTGTCATATTTATTGCCATATAATTGGGCAAAGTAATTTTTAACAATTGCCTTAATTTCCTCTTCATTGAAGGTGATATCCCCATTTTCATCTTTGATGCTGTTAATTTGCTTTTCTTCTTTCCTTTTTTAAATTAGATTGAACAGTACTTTATCTATTTTGTTTGTTTTTTCAAAGTACCACCTTCTTGTCTTATTTATTAAATCAATACTTTTATCACTTTCGATTTTATTAATTTCTCCCTTAATTTTTAGGATTTCTAGTTTGGGCTTCTCTTGGGGGTTTTTAATTTGATCACTTTCGAGTTTTTTTATTTGCATTTCCAATTGATTGATCTCTGCTCTCCCTAGTTTGTTGATATATGCACTCAGGGATATGAATTTACCTCTGATTAGTGCTTTGGCTGCATCCCAAAAGGTTTGAAATGATGTCTCGCCATTGTCATTTTCCTCGATGAAATTATCATTTTTTTCTATGATTTCTTCTCTAACTAAACAATTTTGGCGTATCATATTATTTAATTTCCAATTAATTTTGATTTGGTTTTCCATGTACCATTACTGATCATTATTTTTATTGCCTTGTGATATGAAAAGGCTGCATTTATTATTTTTGCTTTTCTGCATTTGTATGCCATGTTTCTGTGACCTAGTGTATGGTCAATTTTTGTGAGTGTGCCATGTGGTGCTGAGAAGAAGGTGTATTCCTTTTTATCCCTATTTATTTTTCTCCATATGTATATTAATTCTAATTTTTCTAAGATTTCATTCACTTCTTTTACCTCTTTCTTATTTATTTTTTGATTTGATTTATCTAAATTTTATAATGGTTGGTTCAAGTCTCCCACTAATATGGTTTTACTGTCTATTTCTTCCTTCAGTTCTCCTTGTTTCTCCATTAGAAATTTGGGTGCTATATTATTTGGTGCATACATGTTGATTAATGATATTTCCTCATTATCTAAAGTCCCTTTTAACAGAATGTAATTACCTTCCCTATCCCTTTTAATCAGGTCTATTTTTGCTTTGGCTTTATCAGATATCATGATTGCAACTCCTGCCTTCTTTCTGTCAGTTGAGGCCCAGAAGGTCTTACTCCATCCTTTAATTCTGACCTTGTTTGTGTCTACCCGCCTCATGTGTGTTTCTTGAAGACAACATATGGTATGGTTTTGGATTCTAATCCATTCTGCTATTCATCTACGTTTTATGGGTGAGTTCATCCCTTTCACATTCAAAGTTATGATTGTCACTTGTGGACTCCCTGGCATTTTGATATCCTTCCCTAATTCTAACCTTTCTTCTTCAGCTCTACCTTTTAATCCAGTGATTTACTTTAAATCAGTCCCCCTTGTCCCCTCCCTTGATATGTTTCCTTTTTTAGTCCCTCCTTTTTTGTTCCCTCCCCCTCCCCCTCTTCTTCCCTCCATTTTTTGTGTTCTTTCCCCCATCCCCCCTTGGTTTTCCCTTCTCCCTACCCTTGTTGGGTAAGATAGAATTCAAGATCCCAATGGATCTGGATGTTCTTCCCTCTCAGAGTTGATTTCCCTGAGATTAAGGTTTAAGTAAAAACTCTCTTCCTCTCCTTCTTATAGGAGTTTTCTTCCCCTCCCCTTCCCATGTGAATCTTTGTGTGAGAAAGATTATTCTATTTGGTTTTTCTTTTCCCCCTATTTACACATTACATTTTCCCCACATATTAATATTCATAGATTGATTAAATTTAGTCCTTATAGAAGAGAGTTTGAATAAAAGAAAAAGATAACATTTTTCTCCTTTTCCCTTTCCTTCATATTTACCTTTTCAGGTATTCCATGCTCTTTGTTTTTCAATATCGAACTTTCCACAAAGCTCTGGTCTTTTCTTTGCAAAAACTTGGAAATCTTCTATTTTGTGGAATGCCCATACTTTCCCTTGGAAGTATATAGTCAGTTTTGATGGATAGCTGATTCTTGGTTGAAGGCCCAGCTCTCTTGCCTTTCTGAAAATCATGTTCCATGACTTACGGTCATTCAGAGTGGCACTTGAAATATCTTGTGTGACCCTGATTGGCATTCCTTTATATCTAAATTGTCTTTTTCTGGCTTCTTGTAAGATTTTTTTTTTTGCTTGAAACATTTTGAATTTGGCAATTACATTCCTGGGAGTTGTCTTTTGTGTATTTAGTGTAGAGGGTGTTCTGTGAACTCTTTCAGTGCCTGTATTGCCCCTTTGTTCTAGGATTTCTGGGATATTTTCTTTGCTTCTATCTTGTGTTACGATGTTGAGTTTGCTAGTTTTTTTCTGGATTTTCTGGTAGTCCAATTATTCTTAAATTGTCTCTTCTCCCTCCATTTTCCAAATCTATGACCTTGTCGGTGAGATATTTTATCTTCTCTTCTAATTTCTTGGTCTTTTGGCTTTGCTTTATTAATTCTTGCTCGTTGTCTTCCAGTTGCCTAATTCTGACCTTTAAAGCCTGGTTTTCCTTTTCAGTTTGGTGAAATCGGTTTTGTAGATGCATGAATTTCTTTTGCATTATTTCCCACTTTTCCTCCCAGAAGGCTTCCATCTTTTTTATCATTTCTTATTCAAATTCTTCATGAGTTTGTGGAGAGTTTCCATTTCCTTTGAAATGTTTCGGAGCATTTGCTTGTTTTTCCTCTTCTATCTGCTCTGTATTTTGTATTTTTGCTCCATAAAATGTGTCCAAATTCGCCCCTTTTTTCCTGTTTTTCTTGGCATTTTGAGGCTTTTCTGTGCTGTTTGCCATCTCTATCTGAGTGGGGAAAACTCGTTTTTCTTATCTCTGTCTGGTGTTCAGAGGCTTTAGCCCTCGGCAAATTGTCTGTTCTATGCAGCTTTTGTTCTGTCTTCCCGGGAAATCCTGAGGTTTGGGGTGTTACTGCTCTCAGTTCCCTCCCAATGCTTCTTCATTGCCTTACTTCCATGCTCTGAGCCTGGCTTGGCACTCTCCGCAGGGTATTTCAGTGCCTTTGCTAGCCAGAGGACTCAGCACTCTGAGGGGAAGGGGCCGTGGCCTCCTCGAGCTCTGAGGGCTCCTGATAGGATTAGCTTCAGCTGGGTTGGGCTGAGTATGCCCTGAATCAGGGACCTTCTGTGAGACTCAGATGGAAGGATCCAGCCAGAGTGCTACAGGCTCCCCCTGTCTCTCTCTGTTTCCCTTGCTGTCTGGGTGCCCCCGCGACTTGGTCAGGTTGTTTTCAGGATGCAGCGTTCAGAAAAGCCGGCCCTGAGGTCCTTTTGCCAGCCCTGAGGGTTACTGTTGTTTCAGAAGACCCTGTACTCTGAGGGGGAGGGGCCTTGGCTTCCAGGAGCTCTGAGGGCTCCTGATAGGATTATCTTCAGCTGGGTTGGACTGAGTATGCCCTGAAGCAGGGACCTTCTGTGAGAATCAGATGGAAGGATCCAGCCAGGGGGCTAAAGGCTCCCCCTGTCTCTCTCTGTTTCTCTGCTGTCTGTGTTTGGTGCCCTTGCGTCTGGCTTAGGTTGTTTTCAGGGTGTAGCCTTCAGAATAGCAGGCTCTGAGGCCCTTTTTCTAGCTCTGAGGTTCCCGCTGCTGCCTCCAACTCAGTGCTCTGGGTTGGGGGCGGGATTGGTCCTGGGACCTTCCTTCTTCCTACCCCTTAGATCCTAGTGATCTCGGGTTCTGGCTTTTGGGGGGACTTACCTTTTGATCCAGGTCCAGGAGGAGGGTTCCAGGGGTCTATCCTGTTGTTCGTTTTGAATTTTGGTGCCCTAGGAGCATACAGTTTGAGATCGGTAAGGAAGGGTTTCAGGAGATCTGAACTTTAGCTTTCTCTAAGCCATCATCTTGACCGGAAGTCTGATCCCTCATCTACTTCTTTTCCCCTTTCTTGGTGGTCTATAGCAAAATGAAAATAATACCTCTCTTTCAACTTCAATTTGTAATCACCCAAATGTTCTCTAACATATTTTCCTGCTTTGGTTCCTGGATTTCCTGACTCTCATTAAGTCATTTTAGTCATATCTGTTTAGTTTAATTTAGTCTTTTCTTTATGATACCGGGAGAGGTTTGCCACTTTTTTCCAGCTCATTTTTACAGATAGAGATACTGAGGCAAACAGGGTCAAAGAGATTTGCCCTGGGACACTTAGCTACTAAGTGTTTGAGGCCAGATTTGAATTCAAGTGAGTCTTCCTGACTTCAGGTCTGTCACTGTCCACTATAGCCCACCTAGATGTTCTTCTTGATTCTAGGCATTTTCATTGTATCTCCCAAGCCTGGAATATTCTACTTCCTCATCCCTGCCTTCTAGCTTCCCTGGCAAATCACAGGAAAAATCCTACCTTCTGTAGGAAGCCTTTCACAACTATCCTTTGTTAGAGTCTCATCTCTCTGACATTAGCCCCAATTTATCTCTTTACACAGATTGTTTTCTTCATAGTCCTTTGCATGTTGTCTGTTTAATTAAATTGTGAGCATGGACTGTCTTTTACTTCTGTGTATTCTCAGAACATAGCTTAGTGTCTGGCACATAGTAGGTCTTTAATAAATGTATGAAAATTGAATGACTTTTTAAAAAATTGAGATAAATAATTTACTGTTTTTGAATAAATATTTTTACAGGTGGCAGAGAGGTGTCAGGTTACTTGAGCATTGATTTATAAACAAGGAAAAAAAGTTCAAATCTACCTCAGACACTTGCTAGTTCTGTGACTGAGCAAGTCACTTTAATGTTTTCTGCCTCAGTTTCTCCATCTAAAAAAGGGAAGATTGAGAGGATCAAATGATTTAAAATAAATGTTGAAAACTAAGTTCTATATACATATATACACATATACTGCTATATGTGAATGTGTGGTTTTCAGAGCACTTATATACATATATGTATGGCATACATATGTAATATACATCTATATGCATACACACACACACATATATATATGTGTATATATATATATATACACATATATATATATAATTATTACTATTACATGAGCCCTAGTCTATTAATTGATCCTGAAAACTACTGGGAAAATTATTCACTCTGAAAGGAGTTTGCACATGTTATTGCTACTATTAACTGTTCTTTAGAATATCTGAAGTTTCTGAAGTCTTGTATATATGGGTACATGATTTGGAATTTTAGCTTTAAAAAAACTCTTTATAGCAAAAATGAATAATATGGAAATAGGGATCAAGTGAAAACATTTGTACTACCCAGTGGAATTGTTCGTTGGCTCGGGGAGGTGGGGGGAAGAAAATAATCATGTAAACATGGAAATCTATTTTAAATAAATAAATAAAAATTAAAAAAATAAGTTGCTGAAGTGCTTTATATATGCTATCTCATTTGCTCCTCATAACAATCTTGTGAGGTAGGGGCTATTATTATCTCAATTTTACAGATGAGGAATCTGAGACAAAAAAGGGTTGTGACTTACCCAGGATCATGTAGCTAGTAAATTACCATGGCGGGATTTGAATTTAGGTCTTCCTAAATCCCAAGTGCAACACTCAATCCCCTTCATCTAGGTGCTCAGTATTACAAGAAACACTCATTTATATGGTGAAACTCTAAATAAATGTTCGTTTGGGGAGGGGGTGGCTGGAGGGAGCTCTGGAGAGTTGACAAAATTCTGGGTAACTGGGTAAGATGATGTACCAAAAATCCTGTCTTTTTTCAGAGTAGACAATGCCAGGCAAATGGCAGGTTCCCAGGAGAAGTAGAGCTAATCACATCAGCCAGTGAAGAGCAAACGTTTCTCCAGTTATTATTAGACTATTAAATCCCCCAGTAATATTTTAATTGGTCCTGAAAGGAGCAAGGTAGTGGGTATGTGTTCATGCTGTGCATACACTTATCAATGAAATCATCTTTGCCATTATTTAGAATTATTTTTGGAGTGCCATTATCTAGCATTTTATCTGGTAAGATGATCTTAGCTTTCTATTTCTCAGCCGTGGCTTTTGTGGGGTGGTTTAGAACAAAGAATGTCATTAACTCCAATAATATCACAGGGCCTCAGGAACAGTTCCCAGTTCTCATAGAAAGGAATTCAATCATAGAAGTGTATGGAGCCATCCATTCCAACCCAGACCTTGCATAAATGATTCAAAATCCCTCACCAAACATGTAAGAGAGTGGTCATCCCACACTGAACCAAAGATATCCCAGAAGAGGAAAACTAGCTTCCTTTGGTGATACATTTGGGGATTTTGTTTGTTTTTTCTTTACAGCAAACTAAGGTATGCTTCTCGTTCCCTTTCTGCCTCTAGTTCTCAGGTCTATCATCTAAAACCAAAATGACAAATCTAATCCTGCTTCTACAAAACAGCCTTCAAATATTTGAAGACAAATTACATTCATCTCCCCAGCCAAACAACAACCCTCCAGTTTAATATCCTTAGTTCCTTTAAATTCCTTTCATTCTTTTCTTATACATGATCTCCAGTTTCCTCACCATCTTGGTTTCCATCCTTTGGACAAGAGATGATTAGGTGGCATGTAGTGAGAATACTGGACTTGGAATTAGAAGACCTGAATTCAAATCCTCCTTCATATATTTACTAGTTTGGTGACCCTGGGAAAGTTACATAAACTTCCTGCTTCAGTTCCCTCATCAGTAGAATAGAAATAATATTCAGTTATTTCCCAAGGTTCTTGCGAGCATCAACTAGGATGACATGGAAATATATTTCATTCAAATATTCCTTCATTGCCTTGTATTTATTTCTTTGGATTTCTCCATCCTGCCACAGGATCATCAACATTCTGGTATATCCCTTCAACCCTAGGAGTCATAGCTCATCACTAATATCTGACTGGGGTCTCTCCCTCTGATGAGATAGACATAGCTCCTTCCAAGTCCTCCATTTAAGGAAGGAGCATAAGCCAGCCAGTTCTTGATTTTCCACCTGGCTTCACTTCCTTTAATTTCTCTGATATGCCCTGCTTTCAGTACTTTCCTTCCTTCGCACCATTTCACATTTTAAGCCTCCAATTTTTTAATTGTTGTTATTTTCATTGTCCTTCCTTATTAAATTGTAAGCAACTATTTTTCCTTCTTCTATTTATGTTCCCAGCCCTTAGCACAGTTTCTGGCATCTAGTAGATGCTTAATAAATGTTTATTGACTAGGAACTTTGTAACATTTAAAGTGCTTTTAAAATTCTAGCTGTGATTATGGTCAATGGCCTTGTAATAAACTGACACAGTTATGTTGAGGTACTGAAGATAGAACTTTCAGGGTTGCTATTTGCCTTAGAAATCCCCAAGAAATCAGGGGCAGCTGGATAGCTCAGTGGACTGAGAGCCAGGCCTAGAGATGGGAGGTCCTAGGTTCAAATCTGGCTTTAGACACTTCCAAGCTGTGTGACCCTGGGCAAGTCACTTGATCCCCATTGTCTAACCCTTATCACTGTTCTGCTTTGGAACCAATACACAGTATTGACTCCATGATGGAAGGTAAGGGGTTTAATAAAAAAGAAATCCCAAGAAATAATTCGATTCTTGGGGAAAACAGTGTATTCATTAGAGAAATATAAAATTAAAATATGGTTTAGGGGGTATATGAATCCTAATAATAGGAGTATGGGTAAGGGAGACACTCAGAAAAGGTTTAATGGAGAAGTTAGCAAAAAGAACAGCAATAGTTTTCAATAACTGAATATCTATTAATAAAGGAAAGATTGACCATTTCACTCTAATCTTCAGTATCATTCAGTGGATCCCTATTGCTCTGGAGTGTTAAGTAAGAAATAACACAGAACTACTAAGGTAGTCAGAAAAAACAAGTCTTTAATCAAGAAAGAGATAGGTCCAGTAATAGGCTGGCCAAGCACCAAAACATCCTGGGGCTCTGGGGACATTTCCCTGGGAGAATGCACCCAGCTAGATGATTCTCCAAAGAACAATAGAACTTGGAAAACTTATATACAATTTGGGGAACTAAGGACAGGGAAGTATGGTAGTGGTAGTCTCTTGGTGACGGAGAATGACAATTGTCTTTGTGCATTATCATCTATTGATGTACCCTCATATGACTTTGAAGTCCAAAGGCTGAGGCGCACAGTTTGTGGCACACGGGGCATGGGACGCCAGTTGTTACGGGAGGTGTGGTTGTGGCCTGGTGTTGGTGTTCACGCCCAGCGGCAAGACGTCGACGTCGCTCATCTTCAAAGGTGGTGGCGGCATGGTTAATGTGGGCTCACCAGCTGCTTCTGTCAGAGGCAGCGAGTTCTAGTTGCTTTGGTGTAATGCCAGCCCACTTCAAGTTTGACTTTAGCTGATCCTTGAATCTTTTCCTTGGTCGGCCTTGTTCCCTGAGTCCAGCTGACAGTTCACCATAGAATACCTGTCTTGGTATTCGCTGTGGGTCCATGCGGATGACGTGTCCAGACCATCGTCGCTGGGTTCTGAGGACCAGGACTTCGATGCTGGTGGAGTTGGCTCTGTCGAGGACTTCCTGATTGGTGATTCAGTCCTGCCATGGGATCCTCATGATTGACAGGAGGGAGCGTTGGTGGAATTGCTTCAGCTGTTTCATGTGCTTCCAGTACAGTGTCCATGTCTCACAACCGTACAGGAGCGAGCTGAGGACCACTGCGTTGTACACTTTGAGCTTCGTCGCAGTGCTTACACCTCTGTGTTGGAGGACTTTGCAGCACAGCCGCCTGAGTGCCTGGCTGGCCTTTTGGATCCTGGCATTAATCTCGTGGTCTAGGGACCCGTCATTGGCGATGGTGCTGCCCAGGTACTTGAAAGTGTTGATGTTGGAAAGATGCGTGCCGTCGATTGTAATGCACGGCTGATTCGTTGGCCTCCCTGGTGTGAGTTGGAACAGCCCCTCTGTTTTGCTGAGGCTGATAGTCAGGCCAAACAGTTTTGTTGCAGTGGAGAACCTGTCCACAATGGTTTGAAGATGATTTCCTTGGTGGGCCATGAGAGCACAGTCATCTGCAAAGAGAGCTTCCAGGATGAGTCTCTCTGTTGTCTTTGTTTTTGCAGTCAGGCGGCAAAGGTCGAATAGTGAGCCATCCAGTCGGTATTTGATATAGACGCCCAGGTCTAGATCCATCACAGCATGTCGTAATACTTGGGTGAAGTATAGGCTGAATAGCACCGGAGCAAAGATGCAGCCTTGCTACACGCCATTGGAGATGTTGAAGGGATCGGAAGTCTCTCCACCAGATAGGACTTCCCCTGTCATGTCGACATGAAAGAGCTGGATCAGTTTGATGAATTTTGCTGGGCAACTGAGCTTGCTGAGGATCACCCACAATGCGTCCCTGTTCACTGTGTCGAACGCCTTCATCAGGTCTATGAAGACAATGTAGAGACTCAGGTTCTGCTCAAGGCATTTTTCCTGCATTTGCCTCACTGTGAAGACCATGTCGATGGTGCTGCGATCTGGTCGGAAGCCACATTGTGATTCAGGCAGGTTCTGCTCTGAAACAGATGACAGGAGTCTGTTGAGTATAACACGGGCGAGGATCTTTCCGGCAGTGGAGAGTAGTGAGATGCCTCTGTAGTTGTCACCGGCTGCTCGTGAGCCTTTATTCTTGTATAGGGCTATGATGGAGGCATCTCTGAGTTCTGGGGGCAGGTCTTCCTCTTCCCATATGCTGGTCAGCACTATGTGGAATGCCTGGAGCGCCTTTCCATTTAAGGCCTTGTACACCTCGGTTGGGATCCCATCTTTACCAGGTGCCTTGCCTGCACTCATTTGTTGAATGGCTTTTTGGACTTCCTCTATTGAAGGAGGGACATCAAGTTGTTCAATGGAGCGGTTTTGGGGGATCTGGTCAAGGGCGCTTTGGTCGACTGAAGAGGGTTGGTTGAGAAGCTGACTGAAGTGTTCTTTCCACCTGTTGCTGATGCCTTTTTTATCTTTTATGAGAGTGTCACCATCAGAGGATAGCAAGGGAGTGGTGGTGGGTTTTAATGGCCCATAGACAGTCTTGAGGGCACTGAAAAATTGTTTTTCACTGTTTTTCACTCTCACTTGTGGGAAGTATGATGGATTGGCATTAACATGGCTACAAGGAAATGAGAAGTTCAAGACAGGATTATCAGGAAGAGGCTGATGGATACACAATGGATACAAAAGGGTAGGGTCCAGCCAAGGGCTGGGCTACCTGGGAGAGGATTTTGATACAATGGGAGAAACTACTAGGACAGAAGAGTATTTAATATTTGATTTAGGTCTACCTTTAGGTCTGTTGTTCTGTCTGAAATGGGTGAGTCTGGGACTTCCCCCAGGGTGAATTCTCTGGGGCCTGGGCAAACTTGGTGTCTCCAGATTTCAGTTTGAAAGGAGCTGAATTACAAATTTCTCATCATGAGTTTAGTTTAAAACCCTCTAAAACTGGAATACAAATGTAATAGAATATTGCTACGCCACTAATAAAAGATGAATTTGAAGAATACAAAAAAATGGGAAATTACATACAAGGATACAAAAAGAAGGAAAAAAGAAAAGTTATATACAAATGAGTATAATAATATAAATGCAAAGAACAACAACAAATGTTGGGAAATTGTTTCTATAAAATTATAATGACTAGGTTTGACTCCCAAAGATGAAAATAATACATAAGATAATATAAGCTTGAAAGATACCTTTCACATATACTCCAGTCTTAGAAGAAGTATGCAGCAATAGCTTTAGGACCTTCCCTTTATCTCCAGACTTAGGTTCAGCTATATTGACAGGATGCAAACTGGCTTGGGAAAGAACCCATAGCCTGAGTCCACTTTACAATGTATGCTAAAAGGATGGTTCCAGCACTGGTGTTCTTGGAAAATTTCTAAGCCTAAAAGGGTACTTAGCATTTGATTAGATCTGCTAGTCCCACCTAAACTAGGATTATCAATTACTCTAAGGTCTATTCAGTGTGAAACTGGAAATCTGAGACTCCCCTCAAGGTGTATTCTCAGGGGAACTGAGGCAAACTTGGGGTCTCCAGATTTCAAGTTGACAAGTATCATCATCACCACTGCTATTATTATTGTTGCTAAATCCCTTCAAATTATTATTTGTATTTAAAAGTTATTTCTTTTTTTATTTTTGCTTGTATTCATTATGGGCATCTGTGTGGCACATCAGACAGAATGCTGGATCTGGATTTAGGAAGACCTGAGTTCAAATCAAGCCTTACTTAGCAGTTGTGTGACCTGGGCAAGTTACAGAATCCTTGTTTTCCTGAGTTTCCTCATCTTAAAAATAGAGATAATAATAGCATTATTAATTCATAGGATTGTTGTGAGGGTCAGATATTTGCAAAGCACTTGGCTCAGAGCCTAGCAGCTAGTAGATATTATGCAAATGATTACCTCTGACACACTCCCTTATATGTGTACATATACCCCAATAGAGGTAAGCTTCTTTAGAGCAGGGATGGTTTAATTTTCCCATGTATATTCCCAGCATCTCCCACAGTGTCTTGCACACAGGAGGTGCTTAATCATTGCTTGTAAAACCTTTCATTGACCCTAATGGAGGCTAAGGGCAGAATCCAGCTTTGCCTTGTTATTCCCATCAGGATTCCTGCTCCTGAGGCAGTTGTCAGTGGACATTGGAGATTTGGCTCATGAGTGCCTGGGTTTGAGGAAGGAGATTATGGAGTTTTGTATGCTTCTTCTTAATAGGAGTTAGAACTGAATTGCATTTCAAATGCTCACTGAATGAAGCAACCAAATAGAACCATTAGAGTTTTTTATCCTCTTCGTATTTCATATCACAATAAAATGTCAAAAGGAGGAGAAAAAAGGGAAGAGATTTCTGATATTATTACTTTGAACTTTTCTCACTTATACTCCCATGAAGCATGACATTTACTAATAAATCAAAAAGAGGAGAGAAAATGCAAAACGATGGAGGTATATGCTCTGATAATCTTCTTAATTATCTTTATCAATTAGATTTTCATTCCATGCCCCTCATTTTCCATGTCTCAAAGAGGGTTCAAAGTAGGGGCTCCACTCATTTTCTGATGGTTGCTACCCTATATGATTTTTTTTTCAACTAGAGGTTATTGTTCTCAGTTTCTTTAATTACAAAATGAGGATGATAATAATATCCATATCATGAATGTAGTCTTGGCATGGGCATTGTACCCCTAAAACCCAGGCAAACTATAAGCAGGGAAATTCCTTTGCTTTCTTCTGTCCTTGTGACTACTAACCCAATAATAGCTAACTTCTATAAGACTCTAAGATTATTGTCATCCTTTGACCATCCTTTAGATTTGAGATAAACATAGAGATGTGCCTCCAAGATATACCTCAATACCAATGGGCTGTATCTCAGAAATCCATCTGTCCCCTAAACTATAAGGTTCACCCCCTATATCTTCAGGCAGACCCAGTCAGATGACCAAACACCCCACCAAATGCCTTAGTGTTCACCACCCTAGAGTCACCATGACACAGCATCATGTCTACACTGTTGTAAAGAGTATAAAATCCCCAGAATTGATGGCATCTGGAGGACAAATTTTCCATCGATGCTGTCCTCCCAAGGAGCAGCCTTTCATCTTGCTGTTCCACCTATACTATCCTCCTGGCCATTATCAACATTACTTTATACATTAATACATTTCTCTTTTTATTTTTAGATAAGTTTTGGAGTCTTGCATTATTGCAAAAGGTACCCTTCCTGAACTCCAGGGGTTTATCTCAAGTTCCCCACAACAGTCTGATGCTCAAATAATATATCTATAAATCACTTTTCATAGTTTCAAGTATTAAGTCCACATCAGATGTTATAGTTTTTCACTTTTTTCCAGATTATATGTTGATTCAATTTTTAATGATTATTTCTGATATTTTGTGATCCATGTTCTCTCCCTCTTTTCCAACTGTCCACCCTCCCCAAGACAACAGTTAATATGATACAGGTTGTTCTTGATATTGTGAAAGAAGACATATTGCTTATACTAAAGAAAAATTCACGAAGGCAATAAAGTGAAGAATTGTATGCTTCGATGTCTCAGCCATTTTCATACCCAAAGTCATCAGGCTATATCTTTTAGAACTTGTCTAATGCCTGGGGCAAGGGAGGAAGAATGGGCTTGCTCTGTTACTCTTTCTAAGTCTTCTGGACTCCTCAATGGTTGTGATACTGTTGTGGGGGTGAAGAGGTGTACCCCTGGGGTTCGGGAAGGATACTTTTCTGGAAGAATGCAAGATTCCAAAACTTAGCTTAAAAATAAAAAAGAGAAATTTATTAATTTAGAAATTAATGTTGAGGATAGTTAGGATAGTATAGGTAGAACAGCAAGATGGAAGGCTGCTCCTTGGGAAGATAGCATGGATGGAAAAGCTGTCACCCTGGGAAGACTGCATGAATGGAAAAGCTGTCCCCCAGACGACATCAGTTCTGGGGATTTTATACTCTACAACAGATGCTGTGTCATGGTGTGGACAGGACTCTAGAGTGGTAAACCCCTCAGGCATTCAGTCAGGGTTTGGGTTATCTGACCAGGGTCTACCTGGAGACATAGGGAATGACCCTCATGAAAGATTCTTTAGTTTCAGGGAACAGACAGATGTCTAAGATACAGCTTGATAGTATAGAGGTGTAGCCTGGAGGTGCATCTCTCTGTCCATCTTAAATCTAAAGGAGGATCAAAGGAGCACAGTCATCTCTGGGTACTATAGGGCTCATTGGGTGTTTTAGGTTAGGAGTCACAAGGATGTAAGGGAGCAAAGGAATTTCCCTGATAATAGTTTACTTGAATTTCTGGGGGTACAATGCCCATGTCAATGTGAAATGCTTTGTGTGGTCTTGAGAGGTAATATGGTGGAGAGGAAACAGTGATGGCTTATTATCTGCTTCACTTTCTTCATATTTATAAAAGGAGACTTAAGACTATGATTCTATGAACCATGTCATACGAAGATAGGCTGAAGAATGGTAGATTGTTGAGCATGGAAAAAAGATCTCATGGGAAACATACTATCTATTTTTTATGGACTAGAAGGATTATTACCTAGAAGAGGGATTACACTAATTTTACTTGGCACCAGAAGGTGGAATGGTAAGAAATAATACAATGGCAAATTTTGGCTTGGTGGGACCCATGGTACCATAGCTTATTTGACATCAATCAAGATAGAAGCTTAGCATACAACATCCAGGTCTGTGGCTCACCAGGCCCATTTTATTTTCCTCTAACTGAAAGGAGTTGAGATCTTTTTCCTCTCCCCTGGGCATCATCTTCTCCAGTCTGTTTTGATCTGACTCAAGCAGTCTGATTTTGGAAGTCAGAATAGAATCCCCCTCTAAGTAGTTGAATCATAAAGGATTTGTCAAAATACTTTGACTCATCCTAAGCCCGGGGCTGCCCGAGGAGCACCTTTTTTTTTTTCACTGAATCTCCAAGAAAGTATTTGGGAGGAGTCAGAATTGTAACTGTTCATTCACAACCTATGCCAGGGATAGGGAATTTGGAAGTGTGGCAAGGAGTGAAAATTCGATGACAATTTCTATCTCGTCCCCATTCTTTCCTCATTAACACATGGTGTGACATTGGACAAGTCCCTTCCCTTCTCTGAACAAAAAGACTTATTTTCCTTCTCTATAAAATAATTTGATTAGGAAAGCTCTAAGATTCCTTACTTTTAAAAAATATTATTGCAACCAGGGTTCCTTAGTCATCATATACATAGAATGTAAACTTGTTGAGATCAGGAATGATAGTTTTCAAATATATATTCCCAATACCTTTAACAGTGCCATGAACTCAGTATGTGCTCCTCCTAGCCAGAGCTCCTGCAAGGTCAAGTTCTAAGGCAAAAGAGCTGGTCACAGGAAGTTCTTGCCACTTTAAAGATCCTCCTTTCATCACTTTCTGTGCCTTTCTTCCACTTTACATGGACCAATCACAGCTTTAGCTTTGCTTAGGTCTACTCAGGGGACAGTCAGTCAATTCTGATTCATCACCCACTACAGCACACGTGGGTCACAGACCTTCTCATACTGAAGGATAAGTGAGGTGTATATTCTTCTAGTGATTAAATCTAAAAATGGGCAGAAAAGAGTTAGTCCCATCCTCACACTACTATATACACATATACATATATGAAATATACTCAACTCCATATACCTATATATGTGTATGTAGATATACATACAGATAGACAGACATATGTAGAGGGTATTCCAAAAGTTTTGGTACAGTTTTAAGCTATTAAAGCATAAATATATATTTAGGTGTGTAAAAATGGAGATTTGAACTCTAGACTTCAATCCCCAGAAGTCCTTGGTATTTCCCCAGAATTCCCTTAATCTCTCTTGAGTCTCCACATTGGCAAGATCATAATTAGTATTTAACTGGGAGTAACGCCTCCCACAGGGTCTTCTCTGTTCTCCTCTTCTCTTCCATTGCAATCATGTAGCAAGTATAGTGGTGCATATATGCTAAGCATGGGGATTTTGAATGGCTAATCAGCCATGGGCACATGGTTTTTATTTTGTATCCTTGATTTCTAATAATCCTTAATAAACCTCATAAATATAATATTTTTATTATTAGAGACATAACTTAATTTTTACAGGTGTGTGACTAGGCAGCAGCATGGAGAGAGAGCTGGGTCTAAAGTCAGGAAAATGTGTCTTACTTGGTTGAATTCTGCCCTCAAATACCCTGTTTGCCTCACTTTCCTCATCTGTAAAATGAACTGGAGAAGGAAATGACAAACCACTCCAATTTATTTTCTAAGAAAATCCCAAATGGGATCATGTAGTGTTGGACACAGCTGAAATGATTGTGTTAATATTTACACGGATCTCTCTATATTTATATACATAAAATCTACATACACAAAAAGGTATGTCTCCAAAGTCTATATGTATAATAGGAGAGAGAGAGAGAAGGAGAGAGAGAGAGAGAGAGAGAGAGAGAGAGAGAGAGAGAGAGAGAGAGAGAGAGAGAGAGAGAGAGAGAGAGAGAGAGAGAATAAAAGTAAGACCTCATTAGTTAGGAGAACACTAGCACTTAGGAGATCAATACAGGTTTTATGTAGAAAGTTGTCCTTGAACTGAGTTTTGCATGAGGAAAAGAAGATAAGGCTGAGGTGAAGGGAGACTGCATTCCAGACCTGATGAATGGCCATGATTAACACTAAAGGAGAGATGGAGTTTAGTGGATGAGAAACAGGAGAAAAAGCTTCAATAGACCAGAAAAGGCACCTACTCTGCACAAAGTAGAAAATAAGGCATGAATTTGAGTAATGTTTAATACTGTTTGCCCTCTTGGGTTTATTGTAAGGATCAAGTTAGATAAAAAGGTAAATAAATATAAATTCCCTTTCATGAATCCAAGATTAAATTCATCATCATCATCATCACATCATCATCATCATCATCATCATCATCATCAATCATCAATCTGATCACTTTTCCAGACTCAGGATGGAAAAAGAAACAGTTCCATTCCTTCCGAAGTCCCTGGAGTCATTTTCCCTCTGCTGCTCTATGGGGATCCATTATATTACATCTCCTTTTTTATGTTTCACAAGTAGAACTATTCCAGTCTCTGCTATTTGGCCTTATTTCTCAGTTTCTCTTTTTCTCTGAATTTAGTTCCTAGCCAATAAATCGAATTCCTCTGTGCCTCCATTCCTGGCCCTGTTCCTACTGCTATGCTACAGTGGTTTTGATCTCTATAAGTGAGTCCAATTTAGCTGATTCATCTCTCGTGTTTAATTTTTATGTTAACATAACAAGGTTATACAACTGAACAGGAGAGGCCAGAGACCGAATTCATAATTTATAAGTGGCAGTTATGGTTTAGGGGGAAAAAATCTTGAAGGAAATAGGTTAAAAAGAGAAGGCTCAGGCAAAGATTTTATCTTATGGACTTGGAAAGCTTTCAATTTCATGCAAAAATAAAATAAAATAAATAAAAACTATTGGCATTTAACACATATTAGGATTCACATTATTAAGACCAATGTCTGAGTTAAAGGACTTTTTAGAATTAATAAATTCAGTCAAATTAATAATTAATAAGTTCATCAAGGTATTTAGCAAATGCAGTAAGGATATAGAGCTCCCTGAGTTTGTTCATTTGCTTGGGACCACGAATAATACAATCTAAGAGATTCTTCAAAAAATCAGAACCAAGGCTTTGGATTTTCTCTTTTTTCTTTGGTGTTTAGAGGGAACTTGGTCCAGCAATCTCAGCTTCTCTTCCTCTATCAGGACAGTGACCAAGGAACCATTTCTACTTTGGATTATCCAGTCATTAAATTGGGGCTAGCTTTAAGGAAACCTTATGGCTTTTCTGTTCCTTTGTTGGGGAGTCTGGCCTGAAACTCTATTAAAAAAATGTCTGAAAGGGTTGATAAATTCTCCACTTGGGCTTGGTAGACCCAGTCAAATAAGATTGTTGTTTCAAAGTGGATCATTATAGAAGTAGAATTTATCCATTTAGGTGGTTTATTTTAGGTAATCAACAAGCTAAGTGCTAGAAATACAAAGAAAAATATTCTAGGAAAAAAAAGAAAAATAACTGTAAGTTGCCCATGCCAATTGCTAAAACTGGGAATTCATATAAACTGGATTTGATCATGAAGGGTCCTTAGTAAGACATTTTATTTTTTGATGTAACTACCCCATTGCCAAGTCTTCCTGAAAACATTGGACTCAGATTAATTTCTAGATTTTCCCTGAAGGTATTCATTCCTCCTACAGATATCTGACGCTATTGAGGCATTAATGTAGTAAATATTTATTAAAAGGAAAGCATATGACTGGGTCAACATGGTTACTTGTTCCATTGAGAATCCTTGATCTAGATTGCCATGATACTTATCTATCCCAAATCTATTATCCAGTGCATGGGTTATCCTTCATTCTTTTTGTATCATATGCAGATTTGATAAACATATCTTTTATTTTCTAAGTCATTGATGAAGATATTAAATAGCACAAGGCTAAGGAAGATCCCTGGGGCACACCCATGATGCCCTATTGGATATTGAAATAGTAAGAGCTACTCTTCAAATCTGGCAGTCTAAGGTGTTCTGAACATTTCTGATTTTATTACTGTCTGATCTCTACTTTTACATATTTTCCACAAGAATAATATGTTAAGGGACAACAAGGTTGCTCAGTACATAGAGAGCCAGACTTGGAGAGGTAAGGTTCTGGGTTCAAATTTGGTCTCAGACACTTCTTAGCCCTGTGACCCTGCACAAGTCACTTAATCCCCACTGCCTAGCCCTTATTGCTCCTCTGTCTTGGAATTGATACCTATATCAATTCTAAGATAGAAAGTAAGGATTTGGGTTCTTTTTTTTAAAAAGAACAATATGATATGCTTTATCAAAAGCTTATCTTGCATGCAGGTAAAGGTTTGTGGTATTTACCTCATTCATTATTTTACTCCTTCTCTCACAAAGGAAACAGGAAATGAGGTTAGTCAGACATGACCTGTCCCTGATGAAGCCCTCACAACTCTTGGTAATCACTACATCCTTTCTAGGTGTTCACCAGCCATTTCTTTAATGGGCCTGTCCTTTCTAATCTCTGATAGAAAGTGAGAGCACGAAGATGTCTCAGTCTACAAATTTATCCATTTTCCATGTAGATGCACAGGATTAGGGACAATCATTCCCATCTCAGGGCCTTGTTTGGGTAGGGAGAAGTAAAAGAAGGATCATGGCCCCATGAGTTGTCAGTCCCTTCTCCAATCACTAGATGGAGTTCAGGCCTCCCATAGCAAATACCTTTCATAAAGTAAATTGACAATTCTCTAGAAACAACATGGTATGAATAGACTGCTGGACTTTGAGGCAGCAAAGTGGCAGCAAATCTGGATTTGAATCCAGTCTTATATATTTACTAGCTATGTTACAATGGAAAAGTCGCATGATCTCTTTAAGCTTCAACTTTCTCATCTAATAAAGTAGGAGTAACAATAGCATTTATCTCACACAGGTGTTATTGTAAGATCTAATGAGAACATATTTGTATACATTAAAATTCAATCTTTAATTCAGTTTAGAAAGTCTTATGTATTCAATGAAACTGTATCATGCATTATTAATATGATATGAATTGTGGAGGCTGAGGCTTGATTTTTCTAGTATGTAAGGAGAAGACTTGGAATCATGGAACCTGAGATGAAATAAAAGCTTTGCCCCTCACTACCTTATGTGGCTGTGGGCATGTCATTTTTTCTCCTAGGTTTCAGTTTCTTCCTCTATAAAGTTAAGGCATTAAGATTGATGACCTGCTAGATGCTTTCTCACTTTAAATCAGTGAACTGATAATTGATTTCAGTGCTGATTTGGCTACCATTTTACCTTGTGCCCTTGAATAGCTATTTCCCTTTTCTATATTTTGCTTTATTGATCTGTCAAATTCACCAGATGATCTTCCTCTATTTCTCTATTTCTCATTCATTCCCCTTTGTCTTCCCTTCATCCCTCTGTCCCCTCCATCTCTCAGTCCCTCAGTCCCTCTGTCCTTCAATCACTGAGTCCCTCTCTCTCTCTCTCTCTGTTTCTGTCTCTGTGTCTCTCTCTTTCTCTCTATTTCTGTGACTGTCTCTGTTTCTATTGCTGTCTCTGTCTCTGTCTGTCTGTCTGTCTGTCTGTCTGTCTGTCTGTCTGTCTGTCTGTCTGTCTGTCTCTCTCTCTCTCTCTCTCTCTCTCTCTCTCTCTCTCTCTCTCTCTCTCTCTCTCTCTCATTCTAGGAACTTTTATGGCAACTAGTCTTGCTAGATTTTCCAATCTGGCACTTCCATTGGAGATATTATTCCAACCCACTCATCCGACCTTCCAAAAGATTTTGTTGGCAGTCAAACAGCCTAAGGCTGCCATCAGTTGATACTTGAATGATATCAACTCCTCAGCGTCTTGGTGCTGAAACAGCTGAAATGATTTCTAAAAAGTGAGTCCTCAGCCAGGATGCAAGGATTGGGACTTTGTCAAGAAGGCTTTGCCAGACACTCCAAATTCCAGAAACTCTAACAGAGGAAAGGAGCTCTTCTTGGTGGAGAGACATTGGCAGAAGTCCCCAGAGAAGACCCACAGTCAGAAGAAACCTGGTATTTAAACTTTTTGGAGTGGGAAGAGAGGGTTGTTATGGCAACAAATTGCTATGAATCTCTTAAGGAGAACAGCTCTGGTAAAGCAGGAGGGGGTGAAGGAGATGAAAAAGGATAATATTTCAAAAAAAATTTAATGAGACATGAATTTCACATTTTCATTCGTTTGGAATGTATAATGGGTTGAGAGGGAGGAAGAGGAATATTTACAGAAAAGTCTTTTAAAGTATGAGGGTGCATTTTTGTGGGGGATTAAGGGAACTAGCTATTAGAATGTGTCCCACTTTTCTTGTTGTCCTAGAATCTTCATATGATCACATGATCTCAGAGTTGGAAAGGAACTCTGAGGTCCATTCAGTTCCACTTGAACAGAAACCGCCCATATATCACATCTCCCAAATGAATATATAGCCTTTACTTGAATATTTCAATGAACAAAGAATCCATTACCTTTCTGGGAAGACCATTCCACTTTTTTGGATAGCTTTTAATTGTTAGAAAACTGTTTGTTTCTTTTCTCTACATTTTCAATGTTTTCCTTACATAGAATTGAAACCTTCCCCTCTGAAACTTCTATCCATTGTTCCTAGTTCTATACTCTAGGGCCAATTGAAAGAAGAAAGTCAATGTATCATGGTCAAATGATGAAGCATTTATTAAATACCTATTATGCACTGGAGATAAAAAAGAAAAGCAAAAGCACATGCTCCAAAGGACCTCACATTCTAATATGGGAAACAATACACAATTATTATACACAAATATGATAAATTATAGATAATTGTAGAGGAAAGGCACAATCATTAAGAGAAATCAAAAAAAAGCTTTTTAAGGAAGGTGTGCTTTTATTTCAGATTTGAAGGTAACCATGGAAGTCAGGAGGAGGAATCAGTGAGGGTGAGGATTCCAATCATGGAGAGAAAATGAAAGAATGACTTTGTAATCAGAGAACCAGTATTTGAATTCTTTTTTTTTTCATTTACTACCCCAGTGACTGAAATAATTGTTTCAGAACTCTGAATAATAGTTGCAATATCAGTAAAACAAAGAGAACAACATAGATTTCTGATGTCTGTCCAACCTTAAAATACAAAAATTAAGTCTAATCCTTCTACATGACAGATTTTTAAATGCTTGAAGATTGACCTTGGATCCTTTATTTAACCTTCCTTGTTCATAGTTGTATAAAAGGAAGGAACTGATCTTGACAACTACTAAGGTCACTACAAATCTACACTACACTACATATGAGCCTATGATCCACTTTTGAGTTTATCACTCTCAAATAATTCGATAGGTCTGTGAACTCATCAATATAGGTATTCCCTCCAATGATGCATATAGCATTCCATCCATTTCTGGCCCATCTTGTTCACTGAGGAGAATACTCAAGTCCATAGCCATCTTTCCCTTTTCCAAATGTTTATTATAATTATTTTTTATATTTTCCAAAAAATCATTTTTAATTAACAATGTACTACCATGTCTTCTCTTCTATAGGCAAAACAACCAAATTCTTTCTGTTGGATCCCACACAGCACCACATTGCAATCATTATCTTGATTTAACCCTAGTGATAATATAATGGCCCCTTATGTCCAAGTGGTTCCCTTCTTTGGTTCTTGGGGAATTTATATTACATGAAAAGTTAGGAGAATAATCACAATCACTCAGCCTCTGCATATAGCAATGTCTAGAACTATGACAGAGGTTCATCACTCTGATTTAACCTATATTTATACTAATCTCTAGCAAACTCCTGGCCTCTTTGGGATTGATGCAAAGTTCAGATTATCAGAATCCTTTGGATAAAACAGCAGACAAGTTTATTATAGGATCTCTTCATTGATAATTATCAGTAGGGGACGGTAGAGCAAGAATGAATATTTTCTTGTAATTTCCCTTATTTCTTTTTTTTGAGTTGCATTATTTTAAACTTTATTATTATAATTATCATAACAATTTCCTCAAAACTGCCCTGTGAATTAGGCAGTAAACATATACTATTATCACCATTTTTTTCTTTTTTTTAATTTTATAATATTTTATTTGATCATTTCCAAGTATTATTCATTAAAGACAAAGATCATTTTCTTCTCCTCCCCCCAACCCCCGTAGCTGACGCATGATTCCACTGGGTATTACATGTGTTCTTGATTCGGACCCATTGCTATGTTGTTAATATTTGCATTAGGGTATCCTTTAGAGTCTCTCCTCTGTCATGTCCCCTCAACCGCTGTAGTCAGGCAGTTGCTTTTCCTCGGTGTTTCTACTCCCACAGTTTATCCTCTGCTTATGAATGGTGTTTTTTCTGCTGGATCCCTGCAGATTGTTCAGGGACATTACACCTCCACTAATGGAGAAGTCCATTACGTTCAATTATGCCACAGTGTATTAGTTTCTGTGTACAATGTTCTCCTGGTTCTGCTCTTCTCGCTCTGCATCACTTCCTAGAGGTCATTCCAGTCTACATGGAATTCCTCCACTTTATTATTCCTTTTAGCACAATAGTATTGCATCACCAACATATACCACAATTTGCTCAGCCATTCCCCAATTGATGGGCATCCCCTCGTTTTCCAGTTTTTGGCCACCACAAGGAACGCAGCTATGAATATTTTTGTACAAGTCTTTTTGTCCAATATCTCTTTGGGGTACAGACCCAGCAGTGCTATGGCTGGGTCAAAGGGTAGACATTCTTTTGTTGCCCTTTGGGCATAGTTCCAAATTGCCCTCTAGAATGGATGGATCAGTTCACAACTCCACCAGCAATGAATTAATGTCCCTACTTTGCCACATCCCCTCCAGCATTCATTACTTTCCTTTGCTAGCATGTTAGCCAATTTGCTTGGTGTGAGGTGATACCTCAGAGTTGTTTTGATTTGCATCTCTCTGATTATAAGAGATTTAGAACACTTCTTCATGTGCTTATTAATAGTTTTGATTTCTTTATCTGAGAACTGCCTATCCATTTCCCTTGCCCATTTATCAATTAGAGAATGGCTTGATTTTTTGTACAATTGATTTAGCTCTTTGTAAATTTGAGAAATTAAACCTTTGTCAGAGTTTTCTATGAAGATTTTTTCCCAATTTGTTGTTTTCCTTCTGATTTTAGTTACATTGGTTTTGTTTGTACTAAAGCTTTTTAATTTGATGTAGTCAAAATTATCTATTTTACATTTTGTGATTCTTTCTATATCTTGCTTAGTTTTAAAGCCTTTCCCCTCCCAAAGGTCTGACATGTATACTATTCTGTGTTTACCCAATTTACTTATGGTTTCCTTCTTTATGTTTAAGTCACTCACCCATTTTGAATTTATCTTGGTGTAGGGTGTGAGGTGTTGATCTATTCCTAGTCTCTCCCACACTGTCTTCCAATTTTCCCAGCAGTTTTTATCGAATAGTGGATTTTTGTCCCAAAAGCTGGGATCTTTGGGTTTATCGTATACTGTCTTGCTGAGGTTGCTTTCCCCCAGTCTATTCCACTGATCTTCCTTTCTGTCTCTTAGCCAGTACCAAATTGTTTTGATGACTGCTGCTTTGTAATATAGTTTAAGGTCTGGGACTGCAAGGCCCCCATCATATGTGTTTTTTTTTTTCATTATTTCCCTGGATATCCTTGATCTTTTGTTATTCCAAATGAATTATGTTATTTTTTTTCTAAATCAGTAAAGACATTTTTTGGTAGTTCAATGGGTATGGCACTAAATAGATAAATAAGTTTGGGTAGGATGGTCATTTTTATTATATTGGCTCGTCCTATCCATGAGCAATTAATGTTTTTCCAGTTGCTCAAGTCTAGTTTTAGTTGTGTGGAGAGTGTTTTGTAGTTGTGTTCATATAATTCCTGTCTTTGTCTTGGGAGATAGATTCCTAGGTATTTTATTTTGTCTAAGGTGATTTTGAATGGGATTTCTCTTTCTAGTTTTTGCTGCTGAGCTGTGTTGGAGATATATAGAAAAGCTGAGGACTTATGTGGGTTTATTTTGTATCCTGCAACTTTGCTAAAGTTGTTGATTACTTCAATTAGCTTTTTGGTTGAATCTCTAGGATTCTTTAAGTAGACCATCATGTCATCCACAAAGAGTGATAACTTGGTCTCCTCCTTGCCAACTTTGATGCCTTCAATTTCTTTTTCTTCTCTAATTGCTACTGCTAGTGTTTCTAGTACAATGTCAAATAGTAGAGGTGATAATGGGCATCCTTGTTTCACTCCTGATCTTATTGGGAATGCGTCTAGTTTATCCCCATTGCAGATGATATTAGCTGATGGTTTTAGATATACACTGTTTATTATTTTTAGGAACGACCCTTCTATTCCTATGCTTTCTAGTGTTTTTAATAGGAATGGGTGTTGTATTTTATCAAAGGCTTTTTCTGCGTCTATTGAGATAATCATGTGGTTCTTGTTGGTTTGCTTGTGGATGTGGTCAATTATGTGGATAGTTTTCCTAATGTTGACCCAGCCCTGCATCCCTGGTATAAATCCTATGTGATCATGGTGAATGACCCTTCTGATCACTTGCTGGAGTCTTTTTGCTAGTATCCTATTTAAGATTTTTCCATCTATATTCATTAGGGTGATTGGTCTATAGTTTTCTTTCTCTGTTCTTGACCTGCCTGGTTTTGGAATCAGTACCATGTTTGTGTCATAAAAGGAGTTTGGTAGAACTCCCTCTTTGCTTATTATGTCAAATAGTTTGTATAGTATTGGGATTAACTGTTCTCTGAATGTTTGATAGAATTCACTGGTGAATCCATCAGGCCCTGGGGATTTTTTCTTAGGAAGTTCTTTGATGTCTTGTTGGATTTCATTTTCTGATATGGGATTATTTAAGAATTCTATTTCTTCTTCTGTTAGTCTAGGCAGTTTGTATTTTTGTATATATTCATCCATATCACCTAAATTGGTGTATTTATTGCCATATAATTGGGCAAAGTAATTTTTAATGATTGCCTTAATTTCCTCTTCATCAGAGGTGATGTCCCCCTTTTCATCTTTGATGCTGTTAATTTACTTTTCTTCCTTCCTTTTTTAATTAGATTGACCAGTACTTTGTCTATTTTGTTTGTTTTTTTCAAAGTACCAGCTTCTTCTCTTATTTATTAAATCAATAGTTCTATCACTTTCTATTTTATTAATTTCTCCCTTGATTTTTAGGATTTCTAGTTTGATTTACTGCTGGAAGTTTTTAATTTGATCACTTTTGAGTTTTTTTTATTTTCATTTCCAATTGATTGATCTCTGCTCTCCCTAGTTTGTTGATATATGCACTCAGGGATATTAATTTACCTCTGATTACCACTTTGGCTGCATCCCAAAAGGTTTGAAATGATGTCTCGCCATTGTCATTTTCCTCAATGAAATTGTTAATTGTTTCTATGATTTCTTCTCTAACTAAATGATTTTGGAGTATCATATTATTTAATTTCCAATTAATTTTTGATTTGGTTTTCCATGTACCATTACTGATCATTATTTTTATTGCCTTGTGATCTGAAAAGGCTGCATTCATTATTTCTGCTTTTCTGCATTTGTGTGCCATATTTCTGTGACCTAATGTATGGTCAATCTTTGTGAATGTGCCATGTGGTGCTGAGAAGAAGGTGTATTCCTTTTTGTCCCTATTTATTTTTCTCCATATGTTTATTAATTCTAGTTTTTCTAAGATTTCATTTACTTCTTTTACCTCTTTCTTATTTATTTTTGATTTGATTTATCTAAATTTGATAATGATTTGTTTAAGACTCCCACTAATATGGTTTTACTGTCTATTTCTTCCTTCAATTCTCCTATTTTCTCCATTAGAAATTTGGGTGCTATATTATTTGGTGCATACATGTTGATTAGTAATATTTCCTCATTATCTAAAGTCCCTTTTAACAAAATATAATTACCTTCCTTTTCCCTTTTGATCAGGTCTATTTTTGCTTTGGCTTTATCAGATATCATGATTACCACTCCTGCCTTCTTTCTGTCATTTGAGGCCCAGAAGGTCTTACTCCATCCTTTAATTCTGAACTTGTGGGTATCAACCCGCCTCATGTGTGTTTCTTGAAGACAACATATGGTAGGGTTTTGGATTCTAATCCATTCTGCTATTCATCTACCTTTTGTGGGTGAGTTCATCCCATTCACATTCAAAGTTATGACTGTCATTTGTGGATTCCCTGGCATGATATCCTTCCCTAATTCTAACCTTTTCTTCTTCAGCTCTAACTTTTAGTCCAGTGATTTACTTTAAATTAGTCCCCCTTGTCCCCTCCCTTGATATGTTTCCTTTTTTCGTCCCTCCCTTTTTGTTTCCCCCCTCCCCCCTCTCTTTCCCTCCCCTTTTCTTTTTCCTCCCCCCATTCCCCCCTTGGTTTTCCCTTCTCCCTACCCTTGTTGGGTAAGATAGAATTCAAGATCCCAATGGATCTGGGTGTTTTTCCCTCTCAGAGTTGATTTCCCTGAGATTAAGGTTTAATTAAAAATTCTCTTCCTCTCCTTCTTATAGGAGTTTTCTTCCTCTCTCCTTCCCATGTTAATCTTTGTGTGAGAAAGATTATTCTATTTTGTCTTTCTTTTCCCTCTATTTACACATTAAATTTTCCCCACATGTTAGTATACATAGATTGATATAAATGTAGTCCTTATAGAAGAGAGTTTGAGTAAAATAAGAACATAACATTTTTTTCCTTTTCCCTTTCCTTCATATTTACCTTTTCAGGTATTCCATGCTCTTTGTTTTTCGATATTGAACTTTCCACAGAGCTCTGGTCTTTTCTTTGCAAAAGCTTGGAAATCTTCTATTTTGTGGAATGCCCATACTTTCCCTTGGAAGTATATAGTCTGTTTTCATTGATAGCTGATTCTTGGTTGAAGACCCAGCTCTCTTGCCTTTCTGAAGATCACGTTCCTTGCCTTACGATCATTCAGAGTAGAACTTGCAAGGTCTTGTGTGACCCTGATTGGCATTCCTTTATATCTAAATTGTCCTTTTCTGGCTTCTTGTAGGATTTTTTCTTTTGTTTGAGAGCTTTGCAATTTGGCAATTAAATTCCTGGGAATTGTCTTTTGGGGGTTTAGTGTAGAGGGTGTTCTGTGAGCTCTGTCAGTGGCTGTATTGCCCCCTTGTTCTAGAATCTCTGTGCAATTTTCTTTGATTATATCTTGTATTACAATGTCGAGTTTGCTGTTTATTTCTGGCTTTTCTGGAAGTCCAATTATTCTTAAATTACCTCTTCCCCCTATATTTTCCAAACCTGTCACCTTGTCAGTGAGATATTTTATGTTCTCTTCTAATTTCTTGGTCTTTTGGCTTTGCTTTATTAGTTCTTGCTTTAAAGCCTGGTTTTCCTTTTCAGTTTGGTCAAACTGGTTTTGTAGATGCGTGAATTTCTTTTGCATTATTTCCCATTTTTCCTCCCAGAAGGCTTCCATCTTTTTGATCATTTCTGATTCATATTCTTCATGGGTTTGTGGAGAGTTTCCATTTCCTTTGGAAGGTTTCGGGGCATTTTCTTGTGTTTCCTCTTCTATCTCCTCTGTGTTTTGTATTTTTGCTCCATGAAATGTGTCCAAAGTCACCCCCTTCTTCTTGTTTTTTTTTTTTTTTTGAATTTTGGGTTTTTTGTGCTTCTGTGGAGTTTGCCATCTCTAGCTGAGTGGGAGGATTAGCTTTTCTTACCTCTGTCTGGTGTTCAGAGGTTTTAGCCCTAGGCAGATTGTCCATTCTATGGCTTGGCCCTTGTTTCTGTGCCTCAGCCTGCCAGAAGAGCCAGCACTCTGAGGGGGGAGGGGCCCTGGCTTCCAGGAGCTCTGAGGGCTGGTGATAGGCTTAACCTCAGACTGTGTATGCCCTCAGGCAAGGACCTTCAGGGAGACTCAGATGAAAGGATCTGGTCAGGGGGCTACAGGCTCCTCCTGTCTCTCTCTGTTTCCCTGCTGTCTGGGTGCCCCCTCGACTGGGTCAGGTTGTAATCAGGATTCGGCCTTCAGCTCCAAGGCCCTTTTGCCAGCCCTGAGGGTTACTGTTGTTTCAGAGGACCCTGCACTCTGAGGGGGGAGGTGCCGTGGCTTCCTGGAGCTCTGAGGGCTGGTGATAGGATTAACCTCAGACTGTGTATGCCCTTAGGCAGCGACCTTCAGTGAGACCCAGATGGAAGGTTCTGGTCAGGGGGCTACAGGCTCCCCCACCCCCACCCCCGTCTCTCTCTCTCTCTGCCTCCCTGCTGTCTGGGTGCCCCCGCGACTGGCTCAGGTCATTTTCAGGGGGTGGCCCTCAGAACAGCCGGCTCCCGAGGCCCCCCTGCCTGCCCTGAGGTTCCTGCTGCTGCCTGGGACTCAGCACTCTGGGTTGGGGGGGATGGGTCCTGGGACCTTCCCTTTGCCTTCCCCTTAGATCCAAGTAATCTCGGGCTCCGACTCTTGGGGGGCCGTACCTTTTGATCCAGGTCCAGGAGGAGTGTTTCTGGGGTCTATTCTGCTGTGTTGTTTTTTTTTTTTTATTTCGATGCCCTAGGAGCATTCCATTTGAGGTCAGTAAGGAAGGGTTTCTGGAGCTCCAAACTTTAGCTTTCTCTAAGTTGCCATCTTGACTGGAAGTCATTTCCCTTATTTCTTGATGGGGCAGATACTAATTAAGATAGCCCAAGTCTCTTGTGCCAATATTCTAGTAGAGTCAATAGCCTCCCTTGATTGCTCAGTTCTGTTCTGTCATATCACTTTGACCAATTATCCCTGGACTGATAATTGGGTAGGGGGATTGGGCTGCTTTACTCAAGGGACCTCTACCCTTACATTCAAATGTTGTGACTTGCTGCACCCTCCCTCTTTTTTGGGTTGTGTTCTAACAAACAAGTGTCATCTTAAAAATGTCTTTCAAAAATATGGTGCCCAGATATGAAATATAATATTCTAGGTGCATTCTAAGCAGAAGACAGGAAGGCAAATGCCTATACTTCTTTTTGTAAGAGTCTTTAACTTTCTTCTGGTTTGAAGTTAGAAGGGAATTTGGTGGTTGTTCAGTTGTTTCAGTCATATCTGATCCTGCCTGACCCATTTGGGAGTTTTCTAGGAAATAGTATTGGAATGCTTTATCATTTCTTTCTCCAGCTCTGTTGTCAGATGAGGAAATGGAGGCAAACAGGGTTAAATTACTTGCCCAGGGTCACATAGCTAGTAAGTGTTTGAGGACAGATTAGAACACAGTAAAATGAGTCTTCCTGCCTGCAGTCCTTGCACTCTGTCCTCTATGCTACCTTCCCAGCTGTATGACACTGGCAAGTTACTTAGCCCCCATTTCCAACCCTTATTACTCTTCTTCCTTGGAACCAATGCTCAGTATTAATTATAAGAGGAAAGATAAAGGTTTTGTAAAAAAAGAAATAACATATACATATACATGTATATGCATATTTGCCTTTAATATGTCTATGGACGCCACCTCAATAAGATGTAAGTTCCTAAAGCAAAGTGTAAAAAATAGACTCGAATACAGGACTACAATCCCCATGAGCCTTTGCTCCACTTCCCCAGAATGCCTTGTAATCTCACCTGGGCCGAGATCGAGAAGATATTTAAGCAAAGGCTTTTGAAGGGCTCGGCCTTTTGGACTTCCGTTTTTGGAGCAGAGGCGTCTCTTCCATGATGTGAGGTTATTTTGTCTAGGCCTCTGGCCTAGGCACATGTTTCTTACTTGTATATTCTTAATCTTTAACCTTTAATAAACCTCTAAAAAATATAATACTCCTTGCAGAGAGAAACTAATTTCTACCAGCCTCAGTCTCCCCGTATTCCTAAATTTTAATCCTTACAGTTATGGCGACCTAATGGGAAAAAGAACTTTCAGTCTTCTGATTTCTTTTCTGATCTTAAATTCAGTTTTAATAGCTAGTACCTAGAAATTTTTTTTTGAGCTATATCTCTCTGGCCAAGGTTTTCTACCCTCAGAAAGCTGCTACAGGCTCCGGACCTGCTGCCCACCCCACCTGGCTCCGTCCTGCCGCTTCCTGCCTCAGCCTGCAGCCCTGATCGTCCTCACCTGGTACCTGGTCCCAGCCTTGCCCACCCCCGCAGCCGCTCCAGCTCCTGGCCTCTCACCTACTTCTGCGCCCCAGACCCAAGAGCGTGACCCCAGTCGGCTCATCACCCAGATCCCTGGAGCAGATCGCTCAGGACTCATTGCGACCAGCTGGTAACAGTATTGGCCACGTGGGCGGAGGGGAGAGACCAGAGGGAAAGGAGACCGGGCAATTTTCCCTTAGGCTAAGCCTCCACGTGGCTGGGGGTATTGGCCACTGCGGGATCAGAGAGGGGAAAGAGAGAAAAGACTAGAGAGAAGAAACAGACTTTTCAAACAGAAACTTAATAGCAATGGGCTGTTTAAAAGGATTTTTGACTCTTCTGGCAATTTCATTGATTTTACCTGCCTGTCTGGGAGCAGACTCAGCCCAAAGATTCAACTTTAACTTTGGGGAGGAAAATGGGTGGCCCAGCGAACTGGAAGCCAGGCCCAGAGACAGGAGGTCTTTAGTTAAAATCTGGCCTCCGATGCTTCCCAGCTATGGGGCCCTGGAGGGATCCCTTGAACCCCATAGCCTAGCCTTTACTACTCTACCTTCGGACAATAGACATTTAAATGGATAATTAAAAACAAACAAACAAAAAAAAACCCCAAGGAACTTTGAAGAGACTAAAGGCTCTAAGGCATTTCAGACTCCAATGGTTTATAAAAAAAATCTCTGTATTCTATTGCATTGTTTTGTTTAAGGTTTAACTTTGTGATTTTAAGTTCATATATTACTGGATTCAATATTATTCTGCTTGAACTGAAGGTTGATTGAATTTATTTTGAATGTACTGAATTTTGAAATTCTGTTGTTTTTCCCCTATAATTGTGTTGAACAAATATTGTGAATAAGCCCATATATGAAAAAACAGCTTTTTTCTATTTTGCTGAGGATAGATGGACTCCAGAACTGGTTATAATTGTATTAACAACCTTTGGAATTTTAATGTGCTAAATACCTCAAATGATTTGATTTTAAGGGTTTTTAAATATGATTTTTGGAATTTTTTTTTAACAATCTGGTTATTTTTGCCTGCCCCTACCACGAGGTAAGGCCCATTAGCTGAAGTGAAATGTATTTTATAAACCCCAACCTTCCCACATGTGAATGGAAGTTGGGCAGTTAATTTCAGGGCATTTGTACCCTTAAAAAGCCTCCAAAAGGAGCACCCCTTTATTTATGCTCTTTAGCTCACTATTTTACTTCTACCAGAATGATATATAGATTTCTTGATTATGTTCTTAACCCAAGATGAGTTTTACTTTGTTTAAAAAATATGTTTAAATACCAAGGTTGAAAGATTGCTATGTTTGTAAAAATTGTGACAAATGTCCATCAATTCATAGGTTTTAAAAATGTCATACAGCAACTTATGTGAAATATGAAAGTGTGTTTGTTTGCTATTGTAATTAATTGGGCTATTGAGAATTTTGGGGATTTTGATATCTACATATTTGTACTACTGTATTTTTAAAGATGAAAAAATTGTTAACCTTGTTCAATTCATTTGCCTTCTACTCACAGTGATCATGGCCAGATACAAAGAGGAAATGGATCTCATTTTTTGGTGAGAAAGCCTTGCATTTTATGTTTTCTTAACTGACACAGAGTGTCAATGGTTATAAGCTATATTTTTGAATTTTTAAAGCTCTTTTATTATTATATTTTTCTTGCATGTGCAATATACTTTTTCAGGTTTTTTTTATTTTTTCTCTCCTTTTTATATTTGAAGCACATGTCACCAGCATTAAGATTTTCTTTAACCTTTTGATTTTTAAGTTTAAGATACATTTGCTAATACATGCCCTAAAAAGCTTGTGACTATAAAAATGATGCCACTAATTATTTAAATAAATTATGGGACTTTGCTTGATGATTCTGTCTGATTCCAGGACAAGAGCTACACACAAGAGCCATTTCATAGGGCCAAAGAAAGGCCAATCTAGGATGGATTGATGCACTTCTAAGCCAATACAAAGGTCTTGAACCTAGTGTGAAGACTCAAGGTTACTATGTTTAACATGTGTTAAGACATAGGCTTTCCTTGTATCTACACTCACTCTGAAGATACTCACAGATGAGTATCCCCAAAACCTTGGCTCCTACTTGGCTTCTATAATCTGGTCCCCTTTTCTGCCTCTCATAGTGTGGTACCTTTCTGTAGTCCTGGCACTGACTGGGTAAATGCATCATTACTTAGATCATTTTGATTGGGCCCTGATTGAAGGACCTGTTATAGATTTATTTTTCTTCTACTTGGAATTTTTACACATAAGACTTTGATAGTCTATATTTTCATCCAGAAATTTTTCTTTTCTTTTGGATTTTCTGATGTCTTTTTTAATATCTCTTGCCAATTGATTCATATACCTCATACCTCAGCCATGCATCCCTAACTGATTCTGAATCTTTCAATCACCCACAACACGGGGGAATGTAAAAAAATATCATTATTTAAATTGCAAAGTTTAAATTCTTTTTGAGAAGAATTTTAGGTAAAGAAGATGCTACTTCTCTGAATCCAGAACTGAACTGTTGGAGAAGCCACCATGAAGAAGCCTCCAGACCACAAGTTGCACAAAATTGAACTTTGGGTGTGGTTGATTGAACATTTATTTGTATGTATACTTTTATGCCAAAGGGGACTGCCCCCTAACGGCTTTTTGTCAATGTGTTCAGAAATTATTGGTTTTATTCTTTTTTCTCTTATCCTCACACTATTGTAATCTTTTAAGTTTATTATGTTTTTATGATCCTTTTGGGGAAAAATTAATTTTTCCACAAATGATCACACGGGGGGGATGTAAAAAATAGACTCGAATACAGGACTACAATCCCCATGAGCCTTTGCTCCACTTCCCCAGAATGCCTTGTAATCTCACCTGGGCCGAGATCGAGAAGATATTTAAGCAAAGGCTTTTGAAGGGCTCGGCCTTTTGGACTTCCGTTTTTGGAGCAGAGGCGTCTCTTCCATGATGTGAGGTTATTTTGTCTAGGCCTCTGGCCTAGGCACATGTTTCTTACTTGTATATTCTTAATCTTTAACCTTTAATAAACCTCTAAAAAATATAATACTCCTTGCAGAGAGAAACTAATTTCTACCAGCCTCAGTCTCCCCGTATTCCTAAATTTTAATCCTTACAAAAGGACTCTATCTTTTACTTCTCTATGTTCCCACACCTTGGACAATGAGTTGGTCCTAGAGTTGAATAGGAGTTGGAGAATGTAATAGATTTCCATCAGGAAAGTGCAATATCCTTTTAATGACTCCAAATTTCTCATTGAAATAAGGGCCCACCTTCAGCATTGTGTTGGCATTGTACTGGAATAATACAGTCTCTGAGGAGCTGAAGATGAATGTTATTCAGAGGGCATTGAAGAGTCAACTGGTGGATGTGAGCAGACTGCAACATATTGTAAACAAGAAATTAAGAAGGGAAACCAGGGGATAATAGGCCATCAAAGAATTACAGGAGTAAAAAAGGAAAGTGAACTTCTTTGTGGTAGGCTCCAGAGAAAACTGATGCTTCAATAATAATTTCATGATATCAAGAAAGCATGAAGAAGGTCCTCATCATATATGGATGGGGAGCTCAATAGTGAACTTTTTGGAGAACATAAACAAGATGTTCTGATGACTGAGGATGGGGGGCGGGGAGGCTGCTAGGTGGCTCTGTGGATTAAGAGCCAGGCCCAGAGATTGGAGGTCCTGAGTTCAAATCTGGCCTCAGACACTTCCTAGCTGTGTGACCCTGAGCAAGTCACTTAACCCCCACTGCCTAGCCCTTACTGCTCTTCTGCCTTAGAACCAATACCCAGTACTGATTCTATGGTGGAAGATAAGGGTTTAAAAAAAAAAGTTACTGAGAATGAGCAAGGAATGGAAGGGATGCTATCTGTATCAATGTATCAATCACTAATGAAGTCACAGATCATTTGAATTGAGTGTATAAGGTCAGCCAGGACTGCCTATCTCTAGGCCTGTCTCTCACTGATCCACCTAGTTACCTCCCTATAAGAGCTATTATACAGCAGAACAAAATTAATGTGAAGTATAGAAAACAAATATTAAATATTTAGGAAAAGAAAAAATGACTATGGACTTGGCTCTGGCCCTGAGTGATAAGTGGAAGATTCATAGAAGCACGGCTCTGGTTGACCTAGAAGGATACATGGATTTTGCTGGGTAATAAAGGGCAAGAAGGGCACCACAAGTAGGGGACACAATCTAAACAAGGTCAAAGAGTTAAGAAATCTTGACACATTCAAGATGAATTGATTTAGTTGACATGGCAGGTTCATGAAAGGTAGAAGTGATAGATAAAACTTTTCAAGGGGCAACCTCTGCCCTTAAAGAGGGGAAAATGGTGACTCAGCAAGGAATGACTTGCTCAAGGTCACATGAGTTGTAAGTAGTAAAGTTGAGGTTTAAATTCAGGTCTTCTGACTCCAAACTCAATGACATTTCCAATATTACATCCCATTTCTACCTCCTTTGGACATGAGTCTAATGTTTAAACTCTTAGGAATAGAAGACACTAAGTTTGGCCTCTGAATGTCATTAGGAACTGTCCAAAGTTTGCTAATATAGCTTTTATGCAATCATATGAGTATCCTCCTTCCTCTTAACAGAAGGCACAAAACAACTGATGCTTATCAAGGTTGTATGAATATCAATAAGATTTATGGTAATACTTGGGCCAGTTTGCTTGTCCTTTTTGCCAGCATTAAATAACATGGAAGCTTCTCTGAGAGAGGGTATCATCGGCTCCTACTTATCCATGTTTATAAAGGAGAGAAGAAAATTCAAAGATCATATACTTTGATACACAGAATGAGTGCTTAATAAATGCTTGTTGATAACTATATAACTCTGACTGTCTCTCCTACCTGAAATACTCTCCCTCTTCACCTATACCTTCTGGCTTCCCTGGCTTCCTTTGAGTACCAGTTTAAAAACCAACTCTTATAGGAAACTTTTCCTGGTCCTCTATATCTCTAGTGCCTTCCCTTTGTGGATTATTCTTATTTATTTTTTTATATAGTTTATTTGTAAATATTTCCTTTCATTTGTTTTCCCCACAGATTGTCATGTTCTCAAGACAGGAGGATTTTATTTTTTGATTTGATGTTTGCTTTTCCTTTGTTCCCAGAGTTTAGTATAATGCTTTGCACTTCATAGACATTTAATAAAAGCTAATTGATTTATTGGCAGGTTGCTATAGAGGGGAGAGAGAGAGACAGATAGACAGAGGCAAATGCAAAATGATTTGTTCAAGAACTACTCTACCATACCAGGTGGGGAAATGAGGAAAGACCTTACATAAAAGTCATACCTGATTTGAGACTTGAGATTAATTAGGAATTTCAAAAAACAAAGGAATGAGTGAATTCCAGGCATGAAAGTTATAGCTGGTTTGAAGGCAGAGAGGGGATATGGAATGAATGCATGAGGAGCATAAGGACAGTTAGTTTAGATGAACTTAAGTGTTTATAGGAAGAAGTGATGTGCATTAAGGCTAGAAAGCTAGTTTAGGCTTATTTCTCTGAAGGAGAACGTAAGATCCTACAATGAAGAATGGTTTTTATTTTGTCTTTGTGTCATCAACATCTAGCAAGATATCTTGCACTGAGTATTGTTACAATTAAAATGGTTGATGTTGTAAACTGTAGTGAATTAAAATGGTGGAAGATACAAATTATGCTAGATATAAGAGAGGGTGAGTAAATTTGACTGCAGAAAATATGTTTCACTACAGTGTCTTGGTTTTTAAGTCAAATATAAGGTGGTCACCAGGGAATATATTCCCAAATTATGAATATGCCCAAGTCAATTGGGTTTTTTAGAGAATTTAATTAATAATACAATGAGGAATTAAAGAAAAGGAGAAGGAGAGAGAAAAGGAATTAATGAGAAGAAATAGGTTGGCCAGGGCAGGCCTGGCCAACCCAGGCCTAAGCCTTAAGAGACAAACCAGTCAGTTATCACTCACCATAAGATTTGTCTTAAGCAAGGATGTCTGGGGAACAGAGTCTCCCCAAAGGGAGTTCCAGCCAGTCAGCCTCCCAAGAGACTTCTTCTCAAGAGATCTTCAAAGGGAAGGACTTCTCCATTAGTATCAATGCAATTTCCCTGAACAATCTGCAGGGATCTAAAAAAAAAATACTACCCACAAGCAGAGGATAAACTGTGGGAGTAAAAACACCGCTGAAAAGCAACTGCTTGACTACAGGGTTGGAGGAGATAAGACTGAGGAGAGACTCTAAATGAACACTATAATGCAAACTCCAACAACAGGGAAATGGGTTCGAGTCAAGAACACATGTGATAACCAGTGGAATCATGCGTCGGCTATGGGAGAGGGAAAGGCGGGGGGGGGAGGGGAGGGGAGGAAAAGAAAATGATCTTTTTTTCCAGTGAATAATGTATGAAAACGACCAAATAAAATAATATTAAAATTTAAAAAAAAAAAAAGAGATCTTCAAAGGGCCTCCTCCAAAAGGATCTATCTCCAAGGACCCAAGGATCCTATCTCCAAGCCTCCAAGGATCTAAGGAATCTCCTTTTCTCAAGAGATACCTTTTCTTATATAGGGTTTTTTTCCTATGTCACCTCCCCTAAGTTCTTTCATCTACCAATCACTGTAGATGTTTTCTAAAAGACAGCCCATTTGAATTCTTGCTAAGTCGACTAACCTCCTCATTAAGTCTGAACCAGAGAAAATGCTGCTGTGTCGACTAATCCCCTCAGTAACTCTGAACCAGAGAAAACACAGCTGAGTTGACTAATCCCATCAAGAGAGAACCTGCCCGACCTTTATAGGTACCTAGCATCCCATTGTATCAATTCTAAAAAACAGGCATGGCTCAAAGAACTCCTTGCCTTATTATAAGCATGGGTCCAAGTACTTTCATTGTTTAGCAAGGAGTTTTCTCCCCTAAAGCAGTCTTAAGTACTGGTGGAGTAGAGGTCCTCCCATAGCAAGGAGTTTTTCCCCCTAAAGCAGTCTTAAGTACAGGTGGATTTGAGGTCCTCCCATTTCTGATCCTGGCGAGTTCTCACATCAAAATGGGGAATGTTTCCAGTAGGGAATTTGTTCCCATGGAGGATTCCTCAATGTGGAAATTTTTAACATTCACAAGTCTGAGAAATTTCAAGATTTACAGTATATGTATGTGTATTGTATGTACACATACTCATGTGCATATGCATATTATATAGTTAAGTTAAGGAGGAGAAGGAGAAGAGAGAAAGGAGAATCAGAACAATAGAGTAGAACAGAAAAAATAAAGAGGATAAGAGGTGACAGTAGATAGAAGAGCAGTATGATGTAGCAAAAGTCTTAAATGTAGATTTCAAGGAGTTGAGTTCAAATTTGACTCCAATTATTTGTATGACCATGGCAAAAATTCACTAACTTTCTATACATATAAATAAGTAAAACTAATATCAAAGTTCCTTCTAAGCCCTAAATCTGATGTTTTTCTGAACTCATAAGTACTGCCAATCAATTGTTTCAGAGCACCTTGGCTCTTTGCCAAAGAATTACAATCTCAATGAAAGTTACCTTTGGAAAATAATGATGTAGAAAAGCAACTCAGCATTTAGAAAGGTTGTATGAGCAGCCATGAGTGAATTGCTTTCCAGTGGATGATGGATTAGAGGGATGCAAAATGAAAAGGGGTCTCTGCCACTGAAGGTTTTATTTGGTACTGGGTCCATAATATTTCTTCAGGTCTATGTATCCTTTTTTTGTTCAGCTGTTTCAGTTGTGTCCAAATTTTCATGACCCCATTTGGGGTTTTCTTAGCAAATATCCTGGAGTAGTTTGCCATTTCTTTGTCCAGCTCATTTTATAAATGAGGGAAATGAGGAAAATAGGGTAAGTGACTTGCCTAGGATTATACAGCTAAGTGTCTGCGACTGTATTTAATCTTAGGTACCACTTAACTAGCCTACTATACACTAAGGTTCCTTTTTTTACTTCCAGAATTCCTGGGAAATTTCTCACTTTAGTCAATCCTCCATTGTCCTCCACTCTCCTCCCCATATCTTAGGACTCAACTAGATCATTATCTAAACATATGTATATGATCTAGGGCAACATGGCATTGTTGGAAAAGCTTTGAATGCAGAATCAGAAAAAAATGGGTTTGTGCCCTCACTCTGACTCTGATGTGAATTATCTATATCATGGGCATAAGATCACTTATTTCCTAAGGGTTTTTGTCAGATCAAAATAATGCAAACAAAGCCTTTGTATATCCCATGGTGCAAGAAAAAAGGCTATCTGCATTGTTGTTGTTATATATCCTTCAGCAAAGATAGTAGACACTGTTCTCACCCGCTGACTGATCAAATATGAATGAAAATGAAGGAATAAAAAAAGTCGTTACTATGTACTAAGATCTAGGGATACAAACACTAAAAGCCCATATTCTCTGCCCTTATTAAGCTTATATTCTATTGGGAAGATCATATATGAAAAGGAGGAGTGACCAGGCAGGGGCTCTTTGGTCTGCAAGCTTAGAAGGATTGTGAATGGTACTGTAGGGGAGCAAATTGACATGACTCATCCAGGAGCAATGGCTCAACTGTTTGGATCATGGTTTGAGAACTGAACTGGGGGAAAAGGGCAAGGCAAAATACCTGGAATGTGTAAGGAGGAGTCTGGAGAGCTGGAGTGAATGAAGCATGGCTGTAGCTTCTTCTGAGAGAGGCAATTGGGAGTAAAGAGAGATTAGGCTAATAGGAAATAAGTGATAGAAATCCAATGCTGGCATGTACAAAATTGCATAATTTATAATCCAGAAACCCTTTTAAACTGCAGAAATATAAGAATTAGCCTTTTTAGATATAGTAGAAGAAAAAATGTCCAGTTATTATTCAGATATGACCTCACTACAGGGTTCAACATGAGACATGTTTTTAAGATCCTTGGAGTCACTGTCAATTTCATTTGGGGCTCTCTCTCCCCCAAACCCACCCTATTGCGTGGCACATGGTAGGAGCTTAGAAAAATGTTTATTGCAAATGCATGTTTTGAATTTGGAGTCAGAGGACTAGGGCTTGATCTACTTAATCTGAATGTGACTGGAATGAATTTCTCTGGGTTTAAATTTCTTCATCCCTAAATTAAGTCTACATCGTCTTTAAAGTGTCTTTCAAGTCGAATTCTATGATACTTTGGGACCTTCTCAGTAAACTATGCCATAACTTTAAACATCGCATTTAATATAAACATCTGAATCTATCACTGTGACTTCCACCTATTGCTTCTGGTTCTGTCCTTTGGGACCAAACAAAATAAAGCTAACTTCTATTCTACCTAACAGATTTCCAAATAAGATAGCTTGAAGCTAACCAACTTATCATGTCTACCATGAGCCTTCTTTTAGACTATGGCACCATAGCACAGGAAGAAATGGGGATATGGTAAAAAACCAAACCAAACCAAACCATGGCATCCACAGCTTGAGAAATTCTGTCTTGGGAATGGTGCATTTAGGGATATTAATAATTGTTTGACTTGGTCTGTCTTCATGGTGCAAAGTGAAATAGTGATTAAACTTATCTGATAACTTCTGGTGTGCCTAGGTGCCTAAAGTCAGGTCAGGGATTTGATGTAAGAAATATATATTAATGAAAACAAAATCTTTCTTACAATTAAATTTGTCCAGTAGTAGAAGGGACTAACTTGTCAAGTAGCAAAGAGTTATTGGGAGTATATAAGGTGTCTATCTATTCATCCTTCTATTTATCTATCTACCATGTAATCATCTATCTGCCTATCTATTTGTATGCATGTAGGTCAATGAAGAAACTGAGGTTCAGGGAAGTTGACTTACCAAGGACATGGTGCAGATTCAAACTTAGATTCTCTGATTCTAAATAATTAGCCTCCATTTTCTCTACACCAAACTAACATTTGTTGTGTAGCTTTAGATGTTACCATTACTAAAACAAATGATTAGAACAACAAAGATATAAAACCCTAACCTGCTACCCAGGACAAAAGTGTCCAATATCAACATCTTCCTTCTAACTTCCACAAGCTGACAAATTCCTCTCTTTCCCATCTGCCAGTTAACGTCACATACCAAATGCATCCCCTTGTTATCTTGGAAAGTTTTCAGTCGTCAGCAAGTGCCCTTTTCTGTCTTGGCCTTTGTGATTTTGAGATGAATCGAATTTGATTTAGATGTAATCATCCTAATGTGTACACCCAGTTACATGCCATCTCTACAGCATGGATTTTGGAGTCTCTCCAGCCATTACAATTAAGTTTGTATAATGACAAAAAATGATGGGCAGTACATTGGTATATACAGTTTGAGTTAAAGGATTGGGGCTAACACATGTGCCTTCTATGTCAATAACTTGAAATAGTGTTAAGGATACCTCTAAGGGGAATTTCTATCAGATCATAGGTCAGATTGGAAATGGGTTAGAACCCACAGTGGGTACAATCAAAGGTGTATCCATTCTTTTCTTTTAACTTTTAAAACTTGTTTTCAATTACATATAGAAATAAAATTTAACAATTGTTATGATATATTGTGACTCATATTCTCTCTTTTCCTTCCTCCCTTTCCCCTCTCTGAGATGGCAAATAGTCTGATGTAGGTAAATAGTCTGATAAAGCCAGTGGGGTCATGTAATACATATTTCCATAATTCTTATGCTGTGAAAAAAGACACATTACAGATATAAGAAAAAACACAGGAAAGAAATAAAGTGGAAAATGGAATGCTTTGATCTGCAATCAGACTCAAACAGTTCCTGCTTTAGCTGTGTACAGCATTTCTCATCTTGAGCTCCTTGGAGTTATTTTGGAACCTTGCATTGCTGATAATAATTTAGTCCTTCACAGTTGATCATCATATAATTATCTGTTACTCTTTACAGTGTTCTCTTGGTTCTGTTTCCTTCATTTTGCATCAGCTGATAGAAGTCTTTCCAGGTTTTTCTGAACTCATCCTTTTTGTCTTTTATTATGGCACAGTAGTATTACATTCTAATCATACATCACAACTTGTTTAGCCATTCCCAAATGACAAATATTTTTTCAGTTTCAAATTCCTTGCCATTACAAAAAAATGGTTATAAATATGATTATACAAGTAGGCCTTTCCCCCCTTTCTTTTATCCTTTTGGGATATGGACCCAGTAGTATATTGCTGGGTCAATGGCTATAGTACATCTATTTTTATATTAGAAATCAAACAGGACACCCAGAGAGGGATTTGGAGGGTGCCATGATTTCTTTCCAGATATTCATTTCACTGACCAAGGACATGTTCTGATCTATCCCTTAATGATTTTAACGATTGATGTCATCCATTATTTCATATAAGGATCTGTGATTTAGTCTCTGACATTCTCCCCTTCCTCCATAGGTGCAGATCACAAACCCTCTAAGCCTCAGTACTTTTGACAGGATATAGATGAAAAACCCATCACTTGGCTGTCAACCTGACAATTTCTGTCTCTAAGCATAGCCATTATGCTTCTTGGGAAATTATTTTTTTTAATTACCAAGACTGTGATCAATGACTTTTTAATCAGCCTAAGTTAGACAATGAAGATATTTCCTTTTCGATGTGTTTGTGTAGGGGGTTGAGTTACCATTAGAGTTATTATATCATAGTTTATGAACTCCTAGAAACCATTATATATATTTTATAAAATTTAGAGTTTTAGAGAGTTAACCAGGCATACTGAAATAATTCCTGCCTAGGATTACAAATATAGTATCTATAATAGACAAGGGGTAGATGAGTGGAATAGTGGGCAGAGAGCCAGTCCTGCAGGAGAAACTGAGTTCAATTCGAGCTTCTGTAATTTTCTGTATATGTGACTCCAGGCAAATCACCTAACCTCATTTGCCACAGTTTCCTCATCTCTAAAATGAACTTGAGAAGGAATAGCAAACCACTCTGGTATCATTGCCAAGAAAACTCCAACTGGGACCACAAAGTGTCTGGTACAACTGAAATGACTGAACAACAACAACAAATTACAGGCAAGACTTGAACCTAAGTATTCCTGATTCTGAGGTCAGCTCTCTATCCACTAGTCTGTGCTGTCTCTTGTTAAATGAACTATTTCCTGGAATCCAGAGTTCTCACAATTGAAGCTACTTTGGAAGCCAAAATGAATTGTCAGAATAGGATTTTATCCATTAATTTCTATAAATCCTTTCTGAACCCATGTCTTTATTTACTAACTGTGGTATACAGTAGAACTGTTTAAAATTGTTCAAAAAATATATGTTTTCTGGAAAAAAGGAAGGTCATTCCAACATAAGAGCTCCTCAAGAAGGATTTAAGGGAACTAGAGATAGTCCTGAGATGAGCATCTAAAATAATTAGCAGATTAGATTTGAAAGAGCTGTTATAAATGATAGCAATAAATCATAAATAAGAAAAAATAATATAATAATGACTGTTATTTTGAATATAATGGAGATAAAGTAAACTCCTATGGAGTATTTGCAGAATTGACTGAGTTGATCCTCCCCTTACCTCTTCCATGAGCACCTGTGCTCAATATTGAAGAACTTAGCTTTTGGGATGATGAAGAGATGGCCTTCTCAGTTGCCTGGACCTTTGGGGGAGATAGAGAGGTTGGGAGAGGAGAATTGAAGGGATATTAGCCATAAGCAAAACCTACGTTTTAAGTGATTTTGAGTCACATGACTCACTTGAGTGAGTTCTTGAGTGAGGGAGATATGAGTCAAAGAGATTGAGAGAGATCCTAGTCCATTTCTTTAGAATCCAGACTCCCACAAGAATGAACTTGATCTGAGACCCCATAGTGAGACAGTATAGTTTGAAGGCTCCCAGTCTCAGTGACTACCTTCTGTTACATAAATTAGGCAAAAAATGGGGATTCAAACTTTCTTATTAATCCTTCCTAGAACATAGCATTGCCTCAGGCTTCCTTGCTATAACACAAGTGGCCCACAGTATTTAGAATTATGGAGGAACCTAGTGCAATTTAGATCAACTGAGGAAAAAGCAGTCATAAAGACATGCTTGTGAGTTTGCCTGGAATTTTCTGGCAATGCCCATATCCCACAGTTACAAAGTGTTGCCTGGCTAAAACTCAGATAAGTAGAGTTCCTGATAGCTTTCTCACCAAATGGTCATAATAAAACCTTGAGCTGTTCCTTATGTTGAAGACCAAAGAAGCCTTTGTAATATCATAACCAAATGACCCAGACTTTCCTTTCCCCAAGTTACTTAGAATAGATCAACTCTCACTCTTCCTCAATTGCTTAGGTTTGTAGAGGAGCCCTAAAAATGTTTTTGTTAAAATATTTTCAAAAACAATATTCTGTGGGAATGAAAACATCTCCTAAATATGATGTAATGCTTAGCACTCTACTTTTAATTTAAAAAAATCTTTCTCTTTGTCATAATAAATGGAGTCATAGCTATAATCATTGTGTAACCCACTCAGACCTCTCATCTTCAGTTGCGCAGCTCCTGCTTTTTTCTTTTCTCTCCGTCTCTCTGTCTCTCTCTGTTTCTGTTTCTCTCTCTCTCTCTCTCTCTCTCTCTCTCTCTTTCTCTCTCTCTCTCTCTCTCTCTCTCTCTCTCTGTCTCTCTCTGTCTCTGTCTGTCTCTCTGTCTCTCTGTCTCTGTCTCTGTCTCTGTCTCTGTCTCTCTCTCTCCCCCCTCTCTTTTTCCTTCTCTCTTCAACTCTCTCTTACTCAGAGCTGGTCCTCTTGTAAGCTCGCTCTCTCACCATGACTATAATGGTGAGTCAGCCCTAACATTTGGCCCTCAGATCCAGTCATTCATCACCTGTCATAGAATTTCCTTCATCTTTCCTTTTGCTTCTGAGAATAACTCCTTCAATACACAGTTTGGGGGTAACTCTTATATGAAGACTTCATAACCCTTCCCTATTATTAGGATTACATGGTGTGTTTAGGGAATATTAGCACCTGTGATGTGAGGGCTTGCTGAACCCTTTTGCTCATCCATCTCTCGTCCAACTCTCTCTTCTGTGGTTCTAAGAAGCTGGACATGGTTCTGGTCCTGTGGTTCTGGAAGCTTCAGTAAAATCACCTCAGCTGATAGGTTAAACCAGACTGTGAGTTTAAGAGACCTTAAATCTACTGGTGAGTAAGGGGATTCTGCTTTAAGCATGCGAAGACTTCTCACAGAATGGGCAAATGAGAACGATTTGTATCAGAAGGCATGAAGTCAGCTAGCACTTGGAGCTTGGTCACGCATCAAAGTTGCCAAGGTCATTTATTGCATTCAGAGCCATCAGAGGTCATCTTGACTTTTGTCTTGACACTGGAGTTCAATAATTTTGAAATATGCTAATGACTTTATGCAACTCTGCCTCACTTAAATCCAATTCACTTAGTCCCCATCAAAAGGAAGAATGAACAACATTTATCTATGTGTGTGCAATTTGTAATTCCTTTTAGAGAAGCAAGTTCCCTGAGGACATTGGCAAATCAGTATTTCTAGTAGCCCTAGAAGAGTGCCTGCCATATAATCGGTGCATAATAATTATTATTTATTGAGTTGATTAATTAAACTGGACCCCTAATCTGGAAAATGAAGATATGTTGAATCTTTGAATGGAAGAAGATTCAAAGAATATCTATCCATCTGAATGATAATCTCCTCTAAAATACACCAAAATAGTGGTTATCCAGTCTTTCTTTCAAAAAAGATAGAGGTTAAAAGGTAACAATATCAAAATTGTAAAAGCATTAATGGTTTAAATAAGGTAAATGTGGAAATTCTCACCAAATTGGAAATTCTCAGAGGAAGCAATCATCCTTTAGACCTTGAATGAGGAGATTTAGAATAAATTTAATTCACCAGGCATTTATTAGTATTTGCTATATTTTAGGAATCATGTTTTACCCTCAGAAACCCTATTTTAGACAGGCAAATGCAATATGGAAATACATTCGTAATTATAACATGATTTGAGGGGAAAAAGACCTCTATTTGGAGAATTCTTCAAGGTGGCTTCCAGACTGAGCTTTGAAGGATTCTCTCAGAAACAGGGGTTTTGAAAGTTTGTCCTGTGGTCTTTGTGGCCTGATGACTCCCAGGAGGTAGGAAGGGATGTCAGGGGCAGCTAAGTAGCACAATAAATAGAGTGCCAGTACTAGAGTCTGGAGGACCTGGGCTCAAATCTGGCATCAGACACTTCCTAGCTGTGTGCGCCTGGATAAGTCACTTAACTCCAATTGCCTAGCCTTTACTGCTCTTCTGTTTTAGAACTGATAATAAGCCAGAAGATAAGGGCTTTAAAAAAAAGAAGGGATGTCAGTTTGTACAAAACCATGGAGGAAAGCATATAGAGTGCCAAGTTCCAGCAGCAACAAATAAGTTAGGTTGATTTCTGTGTATTGTATAAGAAAGTGATATTGAATTATTAAGCACCTATTACATTCCTGGAATTGTGCTGAGTGTTGAGGGATACAAAGACAAAAATAAAGGAGCTTAAATTCTAATGGGGGAAGGAAGGGGCATAAATGTTTACATATATGAGAATACTGGGGAAACACATGAGAAGGAGAATTCAGTGAAATAGTATATGAATTGATCAATTAAAAAGTATTTATTGGGGGCAGCTGGGTATCTCGGTGGATGGAGATCCAGGCCAGAGATGGGAGGTCCAGGGTTCAAAACTGGCCTCAGACACTTCCCAGCTGTGTGACCCTCAGCAAGTCACTTGACACCCATTACCTAGCCCTTACCACTTTTCTGCCTTGGAACTAATACACAGTATTGATTCCAAGACAAAAGGTATGGATTTTAAAAAATAAATAAAATAAATTTAAAAATAAAAAGCACTTATTAAGCACCAATTATGTCAGGTTTTGTGTGAAACTTTGGAGATGCAAAGACAGACTCTGTCCTCATAGACCTTATAATTCTAATGGGGAAGACAATGTGTCCTTATATAAGAATATACAGAAAAAAATATATATGTACATATATATATATATATATATATATATATGAGAAGGTGAAATCCATAAAATAAATTTTGAAGGTAAGCTAGAGGCAGATTGTTAAGGGTTGTCAGTGACTTTCCTGGCCCATCACTTTCTAAAACTATGGCTTGGGTTGTTTTTCGCTCAGAATATGTTCCCTCACACCTGCCCACACTGAAGCTCATTGGCCACTTTTCTGCCCACTCATCCAGCCTTGTGAAATCTCCTGGCAGTTTCTCCCCAGTGACTTGGCACATCCCTGCAAGGAGGAGCTGAGTGTCATCTATACACATATAGTAGTTTCACTCTACAAAACCTCCTCTCAGATAACTTATTAAAATCTTAAATGAGATCAGTTCCAGTCTAATCCTTGGGGGATTCCATTAGCACTTTTCCATTTAGTGAAGTTCCCATTTATCTTTCCTCCTTCCTCCACCCCCTGCTTTTAATCCATGACAAAACATTAGTTCCAATCCCATTATAACTCAATTTTTATTAACAAACTAGATATGGCACCTCATTAAAGGTTTTTGGAAAAGTTGAAATAAGTCATGTCCGTTGGTTCCTTCTTTAGTTCTTTAATCAATCATGGTTCCCCCCTACAGAAAATCACTTGCTTCTCCCTGAGCAGGTGGTACTTACTTATAAAGTTTGGCATGCCTAGTATATACCTGGCAAGTGATCATAAAAGAGAGAATTATGGATCCTGTGGCCAGCAGGCTGCAAGTAAGTTCAGACTTTAAGGAGAGAGGAGGGAAAGAGTGGACTGGATTACATCTGAGAACCTGCTGATTACATTCCATAACTGTAGAATGCTTCATTCTCCAGGAACCTATCCTTTAAAAGCCAGCATGTTCTCACTTGTCCTAATTTACCATGCAAACATCATTGGTTCTGATGTCCCACCTCTATTTTTAAGCCTCATCATAACACTGGCATCCATAGATAAATTCTTATATTTCTTGTATTTCTACTTCTTGAGAAAAACACTTGTAAAAATATCTAGGCTAGACATGTCTAAAGATAAAAAAATAAAGCCAGATCCCCCTCCAAACAACTTTAAAATAAATGTGTCCTATTTGGGAGCAGTAGACTGAGCAAAAGGTCAGGGAGACATTTTTCTTGCCCTAAACCATTTAGGATGTTCCCAGGAGAGGTCTGTAACATGGGCCCAGAAGATGGCAGGACCATCAGAAGTGGGTCTTGAAGGCAGCCACACCCTTAGCAGCAGCTTTGGGAGCTTTCAATCTAGCGACAATAAGAGGGTCAATAAATAGAAAGAGATTATAGGGCAGTGGGTGCAGCTGGTATTGTTCAGCAACTCAGTTCTTCTAAGATTTTTCCCCTTTAGCTACCACATCAATGTCACTCAGTCTCAAAGAATATTTTTGAGTTGAGTTGACACATGGGTTGGTAGTTAAAATGGCCTCCACTGGGGGCAGTTGGGTAGCTCGGTGGATTGAGAGTCAGGCCTAGAGATGGGAGGTCTTAGGTTCAAATCTGGCCTCAGACACTTCCCAGCTGTGTGACCCTGGGCAAGTCACTTGACCCCCATTGCCTAGCCCTTACCACTCTTCTGCCTTGGAGCCAATACATAGTATTGACTCCAAGATGGAAGGTAAGGTTTAAAAAAAAAATGGCCTCCACTGGCACTCCTGAAATAATCAAAGAATCAGTGCAAGGCTCCAGCACACTGAGTATATACTAAATGATGAGTTTTTAGGAAGACATTGAAAAATAATTGCACAGCATGAAATGTATATTGATTAAAATATCCACTAGGGGAAGAAAGGAAGGTAACACATTGATTAAATACCTACTGCATGCCAGTTAATGAGCTAAATGCTTTACAAATGTTATCTCATTTGATTCTCACAACCCTGGAAGATAGATATTATTATTATCCCCCATTTTATCATTGAGGAAACTGAGGCAAAGAGAATGTAAGTGACTTGCCTACGGTTATATAGCTAGCAAGGTCAAATTGGAACTCAGGTCTTCCTGTATCCAAACTCAGTGCTCTCTCCACTAGGAGACCTACCTGTCTCTAATGAAAAGATAATGAATAAGAGCCTTAGATCTAGAAGGGATACTTAAGGTCAAATAATCCAACATCTTTATTTTACATTTGAGAAAACAGGACCATGGAATTTAAGTGACTAGTCCTGTCATACTGAAGATAAGCATTAGAGGGCAAATAGGAAAGCTGCCAAGCAATTTTGGTAAGGAAACAATCATTTTAAAGTGACTTTTCCCTCTATTTTTTATGATAATTAGTTTTTTATACCTGGGAAAAGATAAGATCAACGTGCTGAATTTCTCTCCTTTTTTTCTTTCTCTCATGTGTCTCTCTTTATCTCTGCCTCAGCCCCAACCCATCTTTTATTCTTCCTCTTTTCGAAGACCTGTGATTTCATCCATGTAAGAAACCACCGAACTTCCGGTTAAGATGGCGGCTTAGAGAAAGCTGAAGTTCAGATCTCCGGAAAACCCTTCCCGACCGATCTCAAACTAGAAGCTCCTAAGGCGCCGAAATTCAAAACGATCAACAGCACAGACCCTGGGAACCCTCCTCCTGGACCTGGACCCGGTTCAAAAGGTACGGCTCCCCTTAAAAGCCAGAACCCGAGATCCCTCGGACCTCAGGGGTAGGAGCGCAGAGTCCAAGGCTCCCGGAAGCGGCAGCCGCGCGGGGCTCAGAGAGCAGGGTCTGAGGAACAACAACCCTCAGGGTCTTCTACCCAAGTCCCAGTCCGGGTGAAAGTTACTGCCTGGGGCCTCCGCTGCAGAGAGCTGGTCAAAACAACAGCAACCCTCAGGGCGGGCAAGACAGCCTCACGGGCTGGATCCTGCTATCCAAGTCTCAGTGAAAGTCTGTGCTCTCGGAGCTTGGGGAAGCGGCAGCCCATCCCCCCGCAGGCCGACGAAACAGCCTCACGGCCAGCGATTCTGAAGGCAACTTCCGGAAATCGAGCCAGGGGGAGAGTGTGGCCTCGTGGTCCGACCCTTCCATTCCAGTTCCAGTGAGGCATATTCAGTTTAACCCAGGGAACGCTCATAGAACCAACATCTGCCCAGGACTAAAGCCTCTGATCACCAGACAAAGACAAGAAAAGCCAATCCTCCACGTTCAGAGATGACAAACTCCACAGAAGCACAGAAGCCCCAAAATACCAAGAAAAATAAGAAGAAAGGGGCGACTCTGGACACATTCTATGGAGCCAAAATACAAAATACAGAGCAGATAGAAGAAGATATACAAGAAAATTCTCCAAAATCTTCCAAAGGAAATAGAAACTCTCCACAAACCCATGAAGAATTTGAATCAGAAAGGACCAAAAAGATGGAAGCCCTCTGGGAGGAAAAGTGGGAAATGATGCAAAAGAAATTCACGCATCTACAAAACCAGTTTGACCAAACTGTAAAAGAAAACCAGGCTTTAAAGCAAGAACTAATAAAGCAAAGCCAAAACACCAAGAAATTAGAAGAGAACATAAAATATCTCACCGACAAAGTGATAGATCTGGAAAACAGGGGGAGAAGAGAAAATTTAAGAATAATTGGACTCCCAGAAAAGCCAGAAATAAACACCAAACTGGACATGGTGATACAAGATATAATCAAAGAAAATTGCCCAGAGATTCTAGAACAAGGGGGCAATACATCCACTGACAGAGCTCACAGAACACCTTCTACACTAAACTCCCAAAAGACAACTCCCAGGAATGTAATTGCCAAATTCCAAAGCTATCAAACAAAAGAAAAAATCCTACAGGAAGCCAGAAAAAGACAATTTAGATATAAAGGAATGCCAATCAGGGTCACACAAAACCTTGCAAGTTCTACGCTGAATGATCGTAAGGCATGGAACATGATCTTCAGAAAGGCAAGAGAGCTGGGTCTCCAACCAAGAATCAGCTACCCAGCAAAACTGACTATATACTTCCAAGGGAAAGTATGGGCATTCAACAAAATAGAAGACTTCCAACTTTTTGCAAAGAAAAGACCAGAGCTCTGTGGAAAGTTTGATACCGAAAATCAAAGAGCAAGGAATACCTGAAAAGGTAAATATTAAGGAAAGGGGAAAAATGTTATCTTCTTTTACTCAAACTCTCTTCTATAAGGACTACATTTATATCAACCTATGTATACTAATATGTGGGGAAAATGTAATGTATAAATAGGGGGTAAAGAAAGACCAAATAGAATAATGGTTCTCACACAAAGATTCACATGGGAAGGGGAGGGGAAGAAAACTCCTATAAGAAGGAGAGGAAGAGAGGGGGGGGGGGTTACTTAAACCTCAATCTCAGGGAAATCAACTCTGAGAGGGAAAAACATCCAGATCCATTGGGATCTTGAATTCTATCTTACCCAACAAGGGTAAGGAGAAGGGAAAACCAAGGGGGGGAAGGGGAGAGGGAGAACAAAAAGGGAGGGAAAGAGAGGGGGAAGGGGGAGGGAACAAAAAGGGAGGGACTAAAAAGGGAAACATCAAGGGAGGGGACAAGGGGGACTGATTCAAAGTAAATCACTGGACTAAAAGGTAGAGCCGAAGAAGAAAAGGTTAGAATTAGGGAAGGCAATCAAAATGCCAGGGAGTCCACAAATGACAATCATAACTTTGAACGTGAATGGGATGAACTCACCCATAAAACGTAGACGAATAGCTGAATGGATTAGAATCCAAAACCCTACCATATGTTGTCTTCAAGAAACACACATGAGGCGGGTTGACACCCACAAGGTCAGAATTAAAGGATGGAGTAAGACCTTCTGGGCCTCAACTGATAGAAAGAAGGCAGGAGTGGTAATCATGATATCTGATAAAGCCAATGCAAAAATAGACCTGATCAAAAGGGATAGGGAAGGTAATTATATTTTGTTAAAAGGGACTCTAGACAATGAGGAAATATCATTAATCAACATGTATGCACCAAATAATATAGCACCCAAATTTCTAATGGAGAAACTAGGAGAATTGAAGGAAGAAATAGACAATAAAACCATACTAGTGGGAGACTTAAACCAACCATTATCAAATTTAGATAAATCAAATCAAAAAATAAATAAGAAAGAGGTAAAAGAAGTGAATGAAATCTTAGAAAAATTAGAATTAATAGACATATGGAGAAAAATAAATAGGGATAAAAAGGAATACACCTTCTTCTCAGCACCACATGGCACATTCACAAAAATTGACCATACATTAGGTCACAGAAACATAGCACACAAATGCAAAAAAGCAGAAATAATGAATGCAGCCTTCTCAGATCACAAGGCAATAAAAATAATGATTAGTAATGGTACATGGAAAACCAAATCTAAAACCAATTGGAAATTAAACAATATGATACTCCAAAACCGTTTAGCTAAAGAAGAAATCATAGAAACAATTAATAATTTCATCAAGGAAAATGACAATGGCGAAACATCCTTTCAAACCTTTTGGGATGCAGCCAAAGCGGTAATCAGAGGCAAATTCATATCCCTGAAAGCTCATATTAACAAACAAGGGAGAGCAGAGATCAATCAATTGGAAATGCAATTGAAAAAACTCGAAAGCGATCAAATTAAAAACCCCCAGCAGAAAACCAAATTAGAAATCCTAAAAATTAAGGGAGAAATTAATAAAATCGAAAGTGATAGAACTATTGATTTAATAAATAAGACAAGAAGTTGGTACTTTGAAAAAACAAACAAAATAGACAAAGTACTGGTCAATCTAATTAAAAAAAGGAAGGAAGAAAAGCAAATTCACAGCATTAAAGATGAAAAGGGGGACAGCACCTCCAATGAGGAGGAAATTAAGGCAATCATTAGAAATTACTTTGCCCAATTATATGGCAATAAATACACCAATTTAGGAGAAATGGATGAATATATACAAAAATACAAACTGCCTAGACTAACAGAAGAGGAAATAGAATTCTTAAATAATCCCATATCAGAAATTGAAATCCATCAAGCCATCAAAGAACTTCCTAAGAAAAAATCCCCAGGGCCTGATGGATTCACCTGTGAATTCTATCAAACATTCAGAGAACAGTTAACCCCAATACTATACAAACTATTTGACATAATAAGCAAAGAGGGAGTTCTACCAAACTCCTTTTACGACACAAACATGGTACTGATTCCAAAACCAGGCAGGTCAAAAACAGAGAAAGAAAACTATAGACCAATCTCCCTAATGAATATAGATGCAAAAATTTTAAATAGGATACTAGCAAAAAGACTCCAGCAAGTGATCAGAAGGATCATTCACCATGATCAAGTAGGATTCATACCAGGGATGCAGGGCTGGTTCAACATTAGGAAAACCATCCACATAATTGACCACATCAACAAGCAAACTAGCAAGAACCACATGATTATCTCAATAGATGCAGAAAAAGCCTTTGATAAAATACAACACCCATTCCTATCAAAAACACTAGAAAGCATAGGAATAGAAGGGTCATTCCTAAAAATAATAAACAGTATATATCTAAAACCAACAGCTAATATCATCTGCAATGGGGACAAACTAGATGCATTCCCAATAAGATCAGGAGTGAAACAAGGATGCCCATTATCACCTCTACTATTTGACATTGTACTAGAAACACTAGCAGTAGCAATTAGAGAAGATAAAGAAATTGAAGGCATCAGAATAGGCAAGGAGGAGACCAAGTTATCACTCTTTGCGGATGACATGATGGTCTACTTAAAGAATCCTAGAGATTCAACCAAAAAGCTAATTGAAATAATCAACAACTTTAGCAAAGTTGCAGGATACAAAATAAACCCACATAAATCATCAGCTTTTCTATATATCTCCAACACAGCTCAGCAGCAAGAACTAGAAAGAGAAATCCCATTCAAAATCACCTTAGACAAAATAAAATACCTAGGAATCTATCTCCCAAGACAAACACAGGAACTATATGAACACAACTACAAAACACTCGCCACACAACTAAAACTAGACTTGAACAATTGGAAAAACATTAACTGCTCATGGATAGGACGAGCCAATATAATAAAAATGACCATCCTACCCAAACTTATTTATCTATTTAGTGCCATACCCATTGAACTACCAAAATACTTCTTCACTGATTTAGAAAAAAACATAACAAAGTTCATTTGGAAGAACAAAAGATCAAGGATATCCAGGGAAATAATGAAAAAAAACACATATGATGGGGGCCTTGCAGTCCCAGACCTCAAACTATATTACAAAGCAGCAGTCATCAAAACAATTTGGTACTGGCTAAGAAACAGAAAGGAAGATCAGTGGAATAGACTGGGGGAAAACGACCTCAGCAAGACAGTATACGATAAACCCAAAGATCCCAGCTTTTGGGACAAAAATCCACTATTCGATAAAAACTGCTGGGAAAATTGGAAGACAGTGTGGGAGAGACTAGGAATAGATCAACACCTCACACCCTACACCAAGATAAATTCAAAATGGGTGAGTGACTTAAACATAAAGAAGGAAACCATAAGTAAATTGGGTAAACACAGAATAGTATACATGTCAGACCTTTGGGAGGGGAAAGGCTTTAAAACCAAGCAAGATATAGAAAGAATCACAAAATGTAAAATAAATAATTTTGACTACATCAAACTAAAAAGCTTTTGTACAAACAAAACCAATATAACTAAAATCAGAAGGGAAACAACAAATTGGGAAAAAATCTTCATAGAAACCTCTGACAAAGGTTTAATTACTCATATTTATAATGAGCTAAATCAATTGTACAAAAAATCAAGCCATTCTCCAATTGATAAATGGGCAAGGGAAATGGATAGGCAGTTCTCAGATAAAGAAATCAAAACTATTAACAAGCACATGAAGAAGTGTTCTACATCTCTTATAATCAGAGAGATGCAAATCAAAACAACTCTGAGGTATCACCTCACACCTAGCAGATTGGCTAACATAACAGCAAAGGAAAGTAATGAATGCTGGAGGGGATGTGGCAAAGTAGGGACATTAATTCATTGCTGGTGGAGTTGTGAACTGATCCAACCATTCTGGAGGGCAATTTGGAACTATGCCCAAAGGGTGCTAAAAGAATATCTACCCTTTGACCCAGCCATAGCACTGCTGGGTCTGTACCCCAAAGAGATAATGGACACAAAGACTTGTACAAAAATATTCATAGCTGCGCTCTTTGTGGTGGCCCAAAACTGGAAAACGAGGGGATGCCCATCAATTGGGGAATGGCTGAACAAACTGTGGTATATGTTGGTGATGGAATACTATTGTGCTCAAAGGAATAATAAAGTGGAGAAGTTCCATGGAGACTGGAACAACCTCCAGGAAGTGATGCAGAGCGAGAAGAGCAGAACCAGGAGAACATTGTACACAGAGACTAATACACTGTGGTATCATCGAACGTAATGGACTTCTCCATTAGTGGCGGTGTAATGTCCCTGAACAACTTTCAGGGATCCAGGAGAAAAAAAACACCATTCATAAGCAAAGGATAAACTATGGGAGTGGAAACACCGAGAAAAAGCAACTGCCTGAATACAGAGGTTGAGGGGACATGACAGAGGATAGACTTTAAATGAACACTCTAATGCAAATACTATCAACAAAGCAATGGGTTCAAATCAAGAAAACATCTAATGCCCAGTGGACTTACGCGTCGGCTATGGGGGGTGGGGGGGAGGAAAAGAAAATGATCTATGTCTTTAACGAATAATGCTTGGAAATGATCAAATAAAATATATTTAAAAAAAAAAGAAAAAGAAAAAAAAAAGAAACCACCCCCGTGTGAAAATTCTTTCAACAAATGCAGATCAGAAATTTTATTTGAAAATTGTCAAATCATTTAACAAGTATTGATTAAGCTGGGTACCAGGGAGTCTCAGAGAGTTGTCCTTGTACTTTGAGAGATTAAGTAACTTGACCAGTGTCTCATAGTTATGTGTGTTGGATAAAATTTGAATGCAGGTCTTCTTCAAATATTTATTAAGCATTAAGTAACTTGCCCAAGGTCTTATAGCTAATGTGTGTGTGTAAGGGAATGATTTGAATCCAGGTCTTCTGACACCAAGGCTAGACCACTGTATAGTACTACATTATAACTCTATATTTCTATTTCCTATGAAAAGTAAGAACAACTTTATCTTTAGAAATTACTCCTTTTGTTTTTAGGTTACAGGGAAGTCCGTCGCCCCCTCTTTAAATCTGGCTTCTTAACAGGGGTAAACAAAATAAAAATAGCCAATAAAGCAATCCTATTTGCCAGTGTACACTCCATTTTACTATAGTAGTCACCTGCATCTCTGAACAGGCTTCTCTAATTTAGTAATTCTTTGAGCTGCCGCCCATGATTGAAGTTCTCTCATAATCCTCTGGTTCACCTCCTGAGATGAGTAGCAACCAAGAGAGTGAGAAGACAGAAAATCTTTGCTCCCTTATCTCACTACACTCTTGACTTTTAAGAAGTGAAGTGTGATAGAGTAACATTAAGTGACAAGTAGAAGGAGATAGCTGGAGAACAACTCCTTCTTCCTCCCCAAAGTGGCTGCTCTGGGGCCCTCACAGGATTTCCCACAAAGAATCTGTTCCCTTTTCCCCTTTCATTTGTTAGCCACTGTAATCCCCCAAAGGCAAACAGGACAAACTTTGAGGTGAGCTAGCCCATGAAGTTCTAGCAGAGAGGGCCCATCATTAGCTTGTTTTCTGGGGTAAGGGATGGGAGCCCATCCCTGCAGAAAGACGCCATGAAAAGGAGAAATGGAAAGACACGCAAAGTGAGGACCGTTAGATCAGAGACAATTTCCTTTTCTGTATTTTCCATGTTATGAATGTTTAAGCAGCTATAAGTCTTCCTTAAGTTGCATGAAACTGTGGTGGTAGTCAATGAATATATGTGTAGAATGTGTGTATATGAGAGACAGAGAGAAACAGAAAGAGAAACCGAGATAGAGACAGAAAGACAGAGAAAGAGACAGAGACAGAGACAGAGAGGAAAGAGACAGGGACAGAAAGACAGAGAAACAGATAAACAGACAGGACAGCCAGAGACAGACAGACAGACAGACAGACAGACAGACAGACAGGAGAGAGACAGAGACAGTAAGACAGAGACAGATAGACAGAGACAGACAGGGACAGAGACAGGGACAGAGGAAAGTGAGAGAGAGAGAGGAGAGACAGACAGACAGAGATTCAAATGTGATATTAACACTAAATCACGTTGGGCTCTAGGTGTGTATAAGTGTGTCTATATGTGTGTGGTGGGATGGGGGTGAATGGGTGTGTTACTCTGCCTCACTTAAATCCAATTCACTTGCAAGTCAAGACATCACCCCACAATGTCATCGGTCCCCTTTGAAAACCAAGGAAGAACAAACAACTTTTCAGAATCCACTAGAGATAATTTGTAGCTGATATTGAAGCACAGTTTTGAAGTCTTTTTGTGGTGATTATTTTAAAGTTGTTTTGTTTTTAAGATGGGACTGTAGGGACAACTAGGTGGTTCTGTGGATTGAGAGCCAGGCCTGGAGATGAGAGGTACTGGGTTCATATATGACTGAATGTACTTTTTAGCTACCCTGGGCAAGTCACTTGACCCAAGTTGCATAGCCCTCACTGCTTTTCTATTTTGGAACCCATACAGTATTGATTCCAAGACAGAGGTAAGGGTTTTAAAAGGAAAAAAAAAAGATGAAATTGTGATTTCATCATTGTAGGGAACTAGTAGGAAGAAAACTTTCCTAACTTCTATAGATCAATAACTATTCTATCATTTAGATTTAAATAGTGCCCTGGGGGCAATAAGAGGATAAATGACTTGGGTAGGGTCACTTAGTCAGTATATGTCCAGAGCAGGACTTAAATCCAAGACTCTTTGAATCTGAGACCAGCTTTGAATCAACTAAGTCATATGACCCCTCACCTATTGTAGTCATTTATTTTTCACAGAAAGAACTTCTTTGAATGATGCTTTAAGCTTAGTCAGCCTCTGAAACAAGCATGCCTCTTAAGAAATAAGGGAAGGTTGAGAAGGTGGTATTAAGGATGCAGTTGCTGCTAGCCTTATGACATAAGGGCACAGAGGCATTCATGCTTCCCCAGAGACACCCACTAGATAAGGGGAAACCCAACCAAGAATGCCAGGTCATAAACAAAAAGCAAAGTAAGACCTTCAAAGTCATGAAGTTCAATCTCTTCTTTTTATAGAAGTGAGAACTGAGGCCTGAGAGATGCAGAATGGACCCAAGATCACCTGGGTATTAAGTAGCAGTCTTGGGAATCAAACTCAGTTCCTTTCTTATATTTATTTGCTACACAAAGGTCTTACCTGAATCTGTCTTTTTCCTTCTTTCCATCTGGCCCATAGAGCTCTGGGGATGTCATTAGAATGGGGCAGTCAAAACCAACAGAACATTGTTTCTGGTTTTCCCTTTTTTGTATGTCGCCTACAATCAATCAATCAAGTTTGTCAAACCCTATATGAGCCAGGTATTGTTCTAAGTGCCCAACAGCAATCTCATTACATTAGAGAGGCTGATGCCTTTATCAGGTCTATTGTCAGTACTTTCTATCTTTTTATGACTAAAAAGAATATTTAACTTTATGTCTAGGGGGAGTGGCTGACCGGGAAAACTATTAAATAGAGTAGTTCTTCATGACTAGGGAGTCACTCTTGCCAGATTGCCAAGGAATAATGCATGGGGCACACAATGAATTAAGCCCAGTTAATATGGACTAGACTTAATCAGAGAATCAAAGAATGATAGGATTGAAATGAGCCTCAGTCCAACTTGTACCTAAATAGGGACGCTTTCTAAGTCATACCTAGCCAGAAGTGGCTAGATGGGCTTGGAGACCTCCTGTAAGCAAGGAACCTGCTATCTCAGAGTAACTCATTCTACTTTGCAATGGCTTTTATTGCTTGGAAGCTATTCTTTACATCAAGTTTGAATTTGTCTCTCTATTTGTCACTTACTTTCTTCTTGTTTTGATCTCCGAGGCAAAGCAGAATGAGGTTAATCCCTATTCCAGGTGACAGACCTTCAAATACTTGGAGCCAGATATTATGTACTACCCTTCTACCCTGCCCTCTTTTCTAGGCTAGACATGACCTTGTTTTCCAATAGTTTTTCATATGATAGAGTTCTGAGTTCATTTTTCATCCTAGTTACCCTCTTATTCTCTTTACCAATATCTTCTAAAAATGTGGTGCCAAATAGTACTGCTACTACCACTACTACAACAACTACTACTACTACTATTATTACCACTACTACAACTATGACTACTGCAACTACTGTTACTATTACTATTTCTACCAATATTGCTACCACCATTACCACTATATTAATAGTGATAATAATATTAATTATAATAATGATAAGTAACTTTATAGAAATTTACAAAGCACTTTATAAACATTATCTCATTTTAACTTCACAATAACCTTATGGGATAGGTACCACAAATATTTTTGTTGTTGTTACTATCATTCTACAGAAGAGGAGACTAAGTTTCAATGACATTTAATGACTTGTTCATAGTCACAGAAAGAAAGAAAAAGGACTCCAAATAAGTCCTGACAAGGACAGAGAACACCAACATTATTTGTGGAAAAAATGGTTTTCTTAGTGCATCTTAAATTCAAAAAGATCTTGAAATCAAGGTTAGTATTGAGGTCCATATTTTATATGACATATAGATAGCCCTGGACAGGGAAATATGCCTCCTTTATCAGGACTTGAACTTTCACATTAGACTCTATTTATTTGGCTAATGTTTTCAGTTTGTGTTTGTGTAATGATTAAAGTGATAGGATGCTTCAGGATCCTTACTTCATTCTCTGACCATGAACTTTTCTTCCTTTGTTTCAGTTATTTGGAAAACTGAAGATTTTTTGTAAAAGGAATCTAAATTCAGAGCCAAAAAGGAATTAGAAAGGTATAACTTCATTCTTCAGGTGCATAGTTCAGTCTTCCAGATGGGGGTACATGACTTTCCACATTGTTTTCAAAGTTCTCCTAGGATGGGAAAATGATTTTGTGGCCCATAAAACAAAGCCCTTGTTTCCAGGAAGAATCATTTTGGAGGCCAAAACTCTGAGCACCTTCAGAAATTTCCCCTGAGGATATAGACTCTAAACAATCACCCTAGTGCAAGTATTATCAATAATAAGGAAATGGGTCTTGATCAATGGTACATGTAAAACTCAGTGGAATTGTGCATTGGGTATGGGAGGGGTGGGGGAAGGGGAGGGAAAGAACATGAATCTTGTAACCATAAAAAAATCTAAATTAATTAATTAAATACATTTTTAAAAGAAATTTCCCTGAATTTAATCCAAGCTAGACCCATTTCTACTGATTTTTTTCAACTCAACTACGTCTTGTCTAAGCAAGTAAAGTGGTTGGTTTTTAAGATTCAAAAATGCTTTGTAGAAGAATCAGAGAGATAAATGATGCAAAGGAAACATATAATCAGAGAATGGGAATAATAAGGGATGTTGAAGCCATATTATCCATCCTCTACTGATTTTACAGTTGTGGAAACTGATGCTAAGGGAACTTAAATGAACAGCATAATGTCTTCCAATTTGTCAGAGGGCTTTAATTTGGACTAAAAAAAACACTTTATTTAGAATATTTTAGTTCACAAGGCAATGTGGTTTGAGTAGGGTTGCTTAAAGTTATGAAGAAGCTGTTGAGTATGGGGATATACCCAAAATCTGGAAAAGGAAAGCTACACAGGGACTGGTCAGTCATTAGAAAGACCATTTATCCTCTCAAAACAAAAAGGGGGTTGTTATATGGGACCTAGTCAGTCCTCAAAAGGGATATCTGGTTCCAGGACAGAAAGAGTATATTTATGATATGAATAAGGCAGAGAAGGTTATGACCATTGGCAACAACTTAGACAAAATGATTAAGGCAGTATTTGAACAACTCATTAAGGAAAAAAGGTTTAGATCTTGTTTTGGGCAAGGACAATGGGAAAACTGAGAATGCACCTCAGGAAAATGAGGGTAACAGTGGAAATAAGAATCAGGCTGCTAGTGCCCCTGAGAAAATATGTCCATTGAAGGAAGTCACCAAGCTAACAACTAATGCTGGTGTTATTCACACAAAGGCCGATAGAGAGTTCACTCCTCAGGAACTTGAGTCCATTAAACATTGCTTTCCAGAATTTGTGGACAATCTTTTTAAGGCCCACAAGGAGCTGAAGAGAGCATTTTGAATCTTTGATCCAGATTTTGAAGATAATGAATTTCTTTTATCAGAACTTTTCAGTTCCCATGAAAAAAGAAAATGTGTGGACACAACTAGGTCTGAGACCAATTTGACCAGCTGGCCCACTCTAGATCAAAGAGAGGATTTATATTTGGCCAATTCAACCTGCATGTCATACTTTAAACGGTGCAGGGAAGATTTGCTTCAAGTCATTAAGCAATGCTGTTCCAAACCTGGGGCACAGTCCAAATTTGATAAGATCAGGAAGGACAAAGTGGAACATCCTATCACATACACAGACCATCTATCACTATCAGAAATGGCAGAGTCAATCTTAGGTTTAGAAATAGATAATGAAGAGACAGCTGGCCATGTATGTAGAAAATTTCTGAGGGGATGCACACCAAATTTAAGGACATTTTTTTTGAGAAGTATTTCCCAAAATACAACTCAGTTTCCCTAAACGAATTTAGAGAGGCTTTAGGTTACCTATTTGAAAATAGTTCCAATCAGAGCAAAGAAGTTAAAGATCTTAAAGAAAATTTGGAGAAGACTGAAAAGGATTTAAAACAGAAGGAAATTGAAAAATAAAAAATTCGAACATGATCAGAACATATACAAAACCTAGTACTCAGAAGAAACCTAGTTACCAGGCAAGATCAGTGCAAAAAGAAACTAGGGAGTGTTTCTTTTGTCACCAGGAAGTGCACTTGATTAAAGACTGTTTCTTGCAAAAGAAACATGAGACTAGTAGTGGTAGTCTCTCGGTGACCAAGAATGACAATTATCTTCGTGCATTATCATCTATTGATGTACCCTCATGAGGCTTTGAAGTCCAAAGACTGAGGTGCAAAGTTTGTGGCACATGGGGCATGGGACGCCAGTTGTTATGTGAGGTGCGGTTGTGGCCTGGTGTCGGCGTTCACGCGCAGCGGAAAGACGTTGACATCGTTCATCTTCAAAGGTGGTGGCGGCATGGTTAATGTGGGTTCTCCAGCTGCTTCTGACAGAGGCAGCAAGTTCTAGTTGCTTTGGTGTAATGCCAGCCCACTTCAAGTTTGACTTTAACTGATCCTGGAATCTTTTTTTTGATTGGCCTTGTTTCCTGAGTCCAGCTGACAGTTCACCATAGAATACCTGTCTTGGTATTTGCTGTGGGTCCATGTAGATGATGTGTCCAGACCATCGTAGCTGGGTTTTGAGGACCATTACTTCAATGCTGGTCAAGTTGTCTCTGTCGAGGACTTCCTGGTTGGTGATTCGGTTCTGCCATTGGATCCTCATGATTGACCAGAGAGAGTGTTGGTGGAATTGCTCCAGCTGTTTCATGTGCTTCCACTACAGTGTCCATGTCTCGCAACCATACAGGAGCGAGCTGAGGACCACTGCATTGTACACTTTAAGCTTCATTGCAGTGCTTACACCTTTGTGTTGGAGGACTTTGGAGCACAGCTGCCCGAGTGCCTGTCTGGTCTTTTGGATCCTGGCATTAATCTCGTGGTCTAGGGACCTGTCGTTGGTGATGATGATGCCCAGGTGCTTGAAAGTGTTGACATTAGAAAGCTGAGTGCCATTGATTGTAATGCACGGCTGGTTAGTTGGCCTCCCTGGCGCAGGTTGGAACAGCACCTCTGTTTTGCTGAGGCTGATAGTCAGGCCAAACAGTTTTATTGCGGTAGAGAACCTGTCCACAATGGTTTGGAGGTGATTTTCTTGGTGGGCCATGAGAGCAAAGTCATCTGCAAAGAGAGCTTCCAGGATGAGTCTCTCTGTTGTCTTTATTTTTGCAGTCAGGCAGCGAAGGTCAAATAGTGAGCCATCCAGTCTGTATTTGATGTAGACGCCCAGGTCTAGATCCATCACAGCATGTCGTAATACTTGGGTGAAAAATAGGTTCAATAGTACAGGAGCGAGGACACAGCCTTGTTTCACGCCATTGAAGATGTCGAAGTGATCAGAAGTCTCTCTACCAGATAGGACTTCCCCTGTCATGTCGACATGAAAGAGCTGGATCAGTTTGACGAATTTTGCTGGGCAACCAAGCTTGCTGAGGATCACCCACAATGAATCCCTGTTCACTGTGTCAAAAGCCTTTGTCAGGTCTATGAAGACAATGTAGAGACTCAGGTTCTACTCAAGGAATTTTTTCTTGCATTTGCTTCACCATGAAGACCATTTTGATGGTGCTGCAATCTGGCCAGAAGCCACATTGTGATTCAGGCAGATTCTGTCCTGAAACAGATGACAGGAGTCTGTTGAGTATAACACGGGCGAGGATTTTTCCAGCAGTGGAGAGTAGTGAGATGCCTCTGTAGTTGTCACAGGCTGCTTGTGTGCCTTTGTTCTTGTACAGGGCTACGATGGAGGCATCTCTGAGTTCTGGGGGCATGTCTTCCTCTTCCCATATGCTGGTCAGCAATATGTGGAATGCCTGGAGCGCCTTTCCATTTAAGGCTTTGTATACCTTGGTTGGGATCCCGTTTTTACCGGGTACTTTGTTTGCACTCATTTGTTTAATGGCTTTTTGGACTTCCTCTATTGAAGGAGGGATGTCAAGTTGTTCAATGGTGCGGTTTTGGGGGATCTGGTCAAGGGTGCTTTGGTCGACTGAAGAGGGTTGGTTGAGAAGCTGACTGAAGTGTTCTTTCCACCTGTTGCTGATGCCTTTTTTATCTTTTATGAGAGTGTCACCATCAGAGGATAGCAAGGGAGTGGTGGTGGGTTTTAATGGCCCATAGACAGTCTTGAGGGCACTGAAAAATTGTTTGTAGTTTTTCATATCAGCAAACCGCTGGATTTCTTTTGCCTTTTTTTCCCACCATCGGTCTTGCATCTTCCTGATCTCACACTGCGTCATGGCTTGGAGAGACTTGAATCTGTCCTTTTTAGGAGCAGAATTTGGGTTATTTTGCCACTCCATAAAGGCTTTGTTCTTTTTGCTCAATAGGTCTTCAATAGCAGTGTTGTTCTCATCGAACCAGTCCTGGTGGTTGCATTGTTTGGGGCCTAGGACTGCCTTGTTGTTTCCTTCACTGCATCTCTGAACTGGTTCCATTTCTTGGTTGAGCTTCCAGTGAGTGGTCCCTTGGCAGACAGCTTGTTGTCCAGGCATGATTGGAATATTTGCAAATAAGATGGATCTCTAAGATGACTCACGTTGTAAAATGCGCTAACTGTCTGGGCACGTTTTGGATGGCGAGGCACAATGCACATTTGAAGAGTCGCTCTAACCAGTCGGTGGTCTGTCCAGCATTCAGGTCCTCTCATGGCTCTGGTGATCTGTACTTCCTGGATGTCTCGCTGGTGTACAATGATGTAGTCAATGAGATGCCACTGTTTTGATCTTGGGTGCATCCACATTGTTTTATATTTCTTCGCCATTCTGAACATAGTGTTCATGATGGTGAGGTCGAACTCTGAGCATTTGCTGAGTAGCAGTAGGCCATTGTTGTTTATTTTGCCCACGCTGTGTTTGCCGAGCACTCCTTTCCATCTTTCATGGTCCTGGCCAACACGGGCGTTGAAGTCTCCCAGTAGTATCAGCTTGTCATTGGTGGGCACTGAGTGCAGGACGGCACTCAGGTCAGAGTAGAACTGCTCGATGGCCTCCTCTGTGCTGGTCAGTGTTGGGGCATATGCGCTGATGATTGTGGCATACCAGTCTTTGCTGAGAGGCAAACGGATCTTCATGAGCCTCTCGCTGATGCCCACAGGCAAGTCTGGCAGCTGTTTGAGCAAACTGGTCTTGATGACCAGGCCAACACCGTGGATTCTGTCTTCATTTGAGGCTCTACCTTTCTGGAAGAAGGTGTATCCAGTGGTGGGTTGGCCGAGTGATCCCTCTTCTGGTAAGCGTGTTTCGCTTAAGGCTGCGATGTCGATGTTATATCGCGCCAGTTCTTTAGCGATTAGAGCTGTTCTTCTCTCAGGTCTTGGAGTATTCTCTCTATCAAGTAATGTCCTAATGTTCCATGCTCCTAGTAGGAGTTTCTTTGTATTTTTTCTTTGATTTTGACCACTTAAAGGGATGATCCGCCAGCCGTGGTGTGCTGACTGGGTGTTTGTAGGGCAGGCAATGTTTGGGACACCTTTTATAGTCCCCTCTCTTGGTTAGGGTGAGCAGTGCTGTCCTAGAGAGGGCTGCTCAGTTGCCTAGGATGCTGCTGAACGTCTCTGCTGCCCTACAGAGCCGAGCAACAACTGGTCCATGGGCCGCCTACGTGCAGGGTCGTGACTACAACTGCCAGTGGTCACCTCCACCTGTTGGGTCACCACTACCCCATCACTGCAGATCTTGAAGAGGATGGACGGGGTTAGGATAGATGAGTGTGCACAAAGATACTTGTGCGTGAAGGAGATTTAAGTGGAAAAGTCGATGCACAGAGACAGTCCCACTCTCTCGGCGTTGGAAGCCTGGGTCCAGTGGCACGAAAAATTGTTACGTCTGGAGACTTCCTCAGCTGCATTGGATGACCGTGTTGTCCTTTGTGCTCCAACATGCTCTAAGCACTCCACAGTCCTTTGCTGCGTCACCATCTCAGCCGTTGAAACTTCTTATTGGTTTCTTCCATCTGTTCAGCCGAAGCAGTCTTCACATGCTGGGTGAGCAAAGACCTGGTTCACCAGGGGTCAACGACCCGATGGCTACCCTAACAAGGTTTAGCCGGCCTGTCGAAGCCATTGCCCGGGGTGTGGCCACTGGGGCATGCTAGCAGCTACTGGGAGCCACAAGTGAGAGCTGGGTGTCAGGTGGGGGGTCAGAGGCTGGAGAGCTGCCCTAGGAGGGCATAACAAGCCCTCCATACCAGAGATACCAGAGATACTACCCCTCTCTGAACACCATGAAACTACTAACAAAGAAAAACATAATGCACGAACTAGGTACAAGAAATCCACTTGCTATTCACACTGCAAGTTGAAGTCCTCACAACAAGCTCCAGATTTGAGGGAAATGCAAAAGGCAATAGAAACCTGAGCTAAGCCAAAATATTCAGATATGGTTAGAAGGGAATTATGAAGCCTGGCACTTGGAGATAGAAGAAATAGTAACAAAGAAGCTGCAGACAAAAATGGTAGAAAAGAGTTGGGAAATAGTGTCCAATTGGTGCAAGAAAGTGTTTCTGTGAATGATAGCCATTGCAATAAAGCAAGAGAAAGGCAGAGCCAGATTAAAGAAAATGAGGCAGAAATTAAAGAAATAACATTTCAAATTGCAAATGAGATGAGAGATTTTGATAAGACCTATATAGTAAGCACAGAGGAAAAGTCTGTAAAGGAAATCAAATAATTCCTAGAAAACTTTTTCCAATGTATAGTGGATAATGGGATTGAATTATATAAAATAAAAAGAAAGAAAGAGTCACAAGAACTCAAGAGAAAGTTAGTGACTAATGAACAAACCTATAATTTCAATTCCCTAAAGGTTACTGTTGATAAAGATAACAAGGCTCTAAAAACATTCACAGAAGACCCTCCAAACTTAGTTAATTCTCCCAAGAACTTTATGGCAGAGGTACCCTTTGTAAATGCATCTAGTTTGAATCCAGAAGCGAGTACTTTCCATCCAGCAATGAGTGATATAGATAAGAAAAAAAACTAATTGATAATGAAGCTGGCATTGCTTTTGGACAAAAAGATTATCATCTTCAAAGTAGTGGAGGTGATATATCAGTTAAATTTGAATCTGGGGATGGAATGGCAGGGTTAGTAAAAACCAAGGATTCAGTTAGTGCCAACATTCTATGGCGGCACAGGGGTATCTAGCTAGAGCAACTGCCATGGTTTAGTTTCATGTTTCATTGAAGACTTCAATGGGAATGAATCAAATCAAAAAGAATTAACTGGGTTGCATAAGCACCTGAAAGAGAGTAGCAAGGATATAGACAATGGGTCATTAGTTATGAACACCTTGGCTACTAAACCAGAAACAGATAGATGTTGTTGTGAGGGGCAACATGAAGACACACATCCTATTTCTGATGATGCAGGAGGAAATGCAGAAGTACAAACCTTATTCCCAGAAGACAATAATAACTTAGAGGGAAACATTCCTATCTCTACACAGTCAAGTGGGAAAGAAGATAAACATAAACCTCAGACTAGTGTTAGAGTAGGATCTGTGATTATTAACAGTGAAGAAGATCTGCATAAACTCATACCATCTAGTTTACCAATTCAAAATGACATTCAAAAGCTTAGCAGTGAGAAACAAAAAGAAACTGACTTGAGTAACACAGAAACTGGTGACAAAGGCTTAGATCACAATGCAAAGTCATAGTTACCAACATCTGATAAGAGTTCACATGGCATTGAGCATGATCCAAATACCATAGTGATTGGATTTAGTGACTCATATTCAGACACTGAATCTGAAGGTATACCAGAAGGTGTGATTATAATGAATGAAGATGATATAAAACAAATGCCATATCAGTTTTATAAGCTTTATGAAGAGGTAGACAAAGAAGGGGATGTGCGGGATGCAAGTGAAAAGATAGAATACCTGGAACCAGTGCAAACAAACTCATACCAATACAATGATCAGGAATTATTCTTTGGGCACAGAACAAGTTGTATACCATTGGAAAAAAATTATGCAAGCTTAGGGGTTGATAATGAAAAAGATTTTATAGAAAAGTTGAATTACATGGCTTATGAATATATATATTCTGAATGTGAAGGATAATATCAAGAAACATGTTGAGAAATGGAGGAGGGGACCTAGATAAAAATTTTCATTTCTATTCTAACTTCAAATATATGATAAGTACCATTTAAGCTGTAACAGTGAAACCAAGAATAGTTGGAGTTCCATTGGGTAACATTCTACACTAAACCTTATGTGAATGAAGACTAGTCTTGGGATATCAAAGGAAATAAGTTATTACAGCAAAAGATGAACAAATAATTCAACAAGAAAACTCCTAAACTTGTAGCAATATTCCAACTTCATAACTATGACAGACACAAAAATTTAGAATGCTGGAGAAGCATGGATTCACATTGGTTGAATCTGTTGTAACATGACTTTACCAGCAAGATATAGTTGAGAACTGATAAAAAAAAGAAAAAAGGTTATCCATATCTCTCAACCTTCATCCTGAAACAGGCTATACCAGGGGAAGGAAGAGAGAGAGGGTATACCATGAAGACATTATTTCATAGTTTCAGATATCTCACTTGACATAACAATATGATCATGACATCAGTGATGATACATATACTGATGACATCTGAGAAAAAAGTCCTAGTCATGAACGGCAACACAAATAGCCCAAGAAGAAAGCAATGACTGCTGTTCTCTGGCTGGCTGTGACTAGAGAGAACTGCTAAAGGAACCTGAGGCTGCTTGTTTGTAATGGAGGTAGAACAGAGAAATGCTGAGGGATGCTACACAGGGATGCTGGTACACAAGGGAGCTGCCTAAAAGGGGAACTACTCTGGATAGATATTGGGGAAACTCTGGGGTTTGCCTACTGATCCCTACTGATGGCTGATGGGTCAATCTATTTCCTAACCTCCTTCCTCTCTCACTCCCTCTCTTAACCAACCCTCTCCACCCAGTTCTTCTTGAAGCCTTTGGCTCCTTCCCTCCCCACTTGAGTAAACTATAAAGACATTTTCTTCCTTTCCTTTTCTCAAGTCAAGGGGTTTATTGGGATAACAGGATGGGAAACTGAGGTAAGAGGGATGAGGATTTCCTAAACTATGGGGATAATTTTAAGAAGGTTTGAGGAAGTATTCCAGTCACAAACTGTGACTCTTAGATAGTTAGGAAGATGGAGGACAGCAACCCTTTCAAAATCTTCTTTCTTCTTCATAAATTCAGGCTGGCTGGTCTCCTTTCTCAGCTTCAACCTCAGAGAAAAACAAAGTTCAAAGTCTCTAAGTTTTCTCCTGGTCAGCTCAGCTCAACTCTCAAATAGACCAACAACTCAAAAGCTTCTCCCCTGGTCAGCTTCCACTGCTCAGAGCCAGAGAGACAGAGACCAAGTCCAAAAACCAAGTTTCTCCTCCCAGTGTCAACTTCAACTGCTCAGATCCAGAGAAACCCCTAAAATCAAGTCAGCCTTACAAAGGTCTTTCAGCTAGCTTCAGATATCCAGGGAGAGAGAGAGAGAGAGAGAGAGAGAGAGAGAGAGAGAGAGAGAGAGAGAGAGAGAGAGAGAGAGAGAGAGAGAGAGAGAGACTTCCAGTCAGAGACAAAGCCCAAAAGCCAAGTTTCTCCTCTCAGCATGGCCATCAAAAGCCCCCAACTGCCACTACTGGGAACATTCTGTTGGAATCCTGGTTCTTGCATCTTGGTCCACAAGTCCTGCAAAACCTCTCTCTCTCTCTCTTCATGTCTCTATCACATAAGCTCATACATTGGTTTAGAGCTAAAAGGGATCACAGAAGCTATCAAGTCTAAACTACTTCATTTTTTCAATTGAAGAAACCCAGTGGGATGAAGTAACTAGCAATAGTCACACAAGTAGTGTGTGGTAAAGCTCTACTTTGAACCTATGTCTTTTGTCTCAAATTCAGATTTGCATCCAAGACATGACTCATTGAAAAATTAAGATCACACCAGCCCAGCTTTCATCATTATATACATTAATGAAGTTCAGGGATGCTAAATAGGATCATGTGATTTATAGGGGAATGGGGACTCACTCCAGTCCATTTGGTTGGTTACCTACCTTAGACATCATAGCCAGGAAAGACTCATTGAGGTCCCATCAAAAATGAAAATTTCCAGAATGGAAGTTTCTTCTCACAACATTTCAAAAAAAGGGGATGTAAGACAAGATAAGAAGCCATGTCTAGAGTAGACATAGATTGATACCATAAAGGATAAGTCCAATAAAAAAGACACATTTCCAGATTATGATCTGGATTATCCTCAAGAATGAGGAGGTGGGGGAGAGAGGAATCAAATCCAAAGGAGAAAAGGCTGATCTCTAGCCTAAAAGATACCTTAGACTCCAGTGGCCTGGAAAGGGGAAAAAAAGACTGCCTTTTCTCTTTCTCCTCAGTCAAGAGATGCCAAACAAAGGAGGCAGATGTCCTTCTGGCTGGGAGGACTGACAGGGCATCATTGTGAGACATTGCTACACTATCACTCCTAGCAGAAGGTGTCACATAGATATTTACATTTCTGGCAGAGAGCTAAGTAGGGAAGGTGACGTAAGGGCGATATATTCTTCTTCTTCTTTTTCATTCTTTTCATAGACCTGGCTGAAATGAAAGTCTCAGGTACAGTAAACAGTGGTGTCAGGACATTTTTTTCCTTAAAGAAAAAAAAAGATAGAAAACTAATGTTCAGAAAATTTTGCTTTCAGTTACCTAATGCTGATGCAGACATAGTCACAGACAGGTGAATTGATTACAAGGAAATTATCCAAGGAAATCCATAATGTGGGCTCAAAAGAATACATTCCTTGTATGTATACAACATTTAAAGTTTTAATAAGTGATTTCATATATGTTATCTGATTTTGATCCTCAAAACAAACCTTTGAGGTTTTTAGAGAACCTGACTCCCATATTTTTTAACATATGAGAGAACTGAGTGAATAAAAAAAAAGAAATTAATAAGAATGTGTTCTATAGTAGGCACTGGTTTTACAAATAGAAAAAGCAAGACTGTGCCTGTTGTCAAGGACCTCATATAGTTACTGAGAGATATAACAAGTTATATAACATGTTATTGAGAGATATAAGCAAGTTCAGGTACAGGGTAGACAAAAAGTCCCAGAAGTAATAAGGTTGCTTAGGTCCTTAGGTTAGTTCAGAAGACAGTGCCCAGGAGGATAGGAGGGATGGTCTGTGATGCTTTGAGGCAGGGCAGATGGCATAGCCTGAAGACCTTAAATATCAGTAGCAGGGCAGAGAATAAGGTCTCATTGTTTTCCTCATCAGAAGAGATAGAGTTGGTGATTCTCATCTTATCCAAGATTTATTAGCCCTTGAGCACCCTCAAAAAAAGGGAGAAGGATGCCTTCTCAGTATTGGTAGAGCTATCTGCCTTTCTAGCACACTGGATGGGTTCTGTGATGGGGGTGTACTTTGGGGAGGGGAAGGGATACAACCAAGATCATCTAACTAGCTAGTGGTAGATGTGGGATTACCTCCTAGCTCTTCTGAGAAATGAACTTTCTATGAAACCCCCACCATCACAATCTTTCTGGTTCAAAGGATCTATTTCTCTGAAAATTGCAATATGCTAGAGCGCAACCTTGTGACAGGTAGAATAGTGTAAAAAAGAAAAAAGAGGTCACATTAAACATTTTTTAAGGTTTCCAAAAGGTACTATATACATTAGCTCATTCTTGCGTCCCAACAATCCTGGGAGGGAGATGCTATTATTTTTCCTCCATTTAAATAATGGCAAAAGAGTTTAACATGAACAAGGCATATAGCTAGCCATTATTTGAGGCAAGATTAAAAGCCAGATCTTCCTAACTCCAAATCCAGTGTTCTATCTATTACACTGTACTGCCTCCTATGACAAATGGATGGAATATTGGACCCAGAGTTAGGGAGATTTGGATTGAAATTCCTTTTCTATTTACTGCCTGTATGTCTCTGGGTAAGTCCATGATGTTTTCCAAGTTTCTCCATCCATGAAAAGTGAATGGTTAAATACCTACCCCCAGAGGGCTTTTGTAAGAATCAAATGAGTTCATATATTCAAATGGCTTTGCAGACCCCAAAGAACCATAGAGATATCAGCTATTATTGTTATTATTAACAAGTACATTTAGAGTTCCCTACAAACAGACTCCCACAAGTAACAACCAGAAAGGGAATGAAAAATAGAGAAAATTCTTAAGGGTACCTTCTTAGCCTCCAACCATGATAAACATTAGGATGACTGCCTGGTTTCCATTAAGCCTATACTGATTTCATTTCTGCTTAGAACCCCACAGCTATTGGGCTGCTCTATAGGAGGGAAGAATTAGAGATTTCCAAAGGGGTCCACTGGAAATAACATTGCATCTGTAGGCAGAGTATCTGGGTTTGAATCCTGGCCTTGCTATTTCTTACCACTATGGCTTCAGGCAAACCAGTTCTTTGGACCTAGGTTTTTCTCCTTAAAAAAAAAAAAACAAAAAAAAAACAAGATGTTGCTGAGCTGGAGAAGGAAATAGAAAAGCACTCTAGGATCTTTGCCCAAATGAGGTCACAAAAAGTTGGACACAACTGTACAACAAAGGATGGATAAGTTCTCAATTCTGGCTCTTATAAAAGTCTAGATTTAGAAATCAACTCATCCAATCTTTTCATTTAAGAGATAAAGAAATTGAGGCAGATAGGTTACTTTGATAAATTTATGTAGGAAGTAGTAAAGACAGTACTTATTGCTAAATCTTTTTATTCTAAATCCACTTCTTTTCCCACTGTACAATGGTACCTCCTCATAATTTGGGCTCTAACATCCCCAGCTATAGAGAGACAAATAACCATGAGGAGTATAGTTTGAATTCACAGAGGCATATATCCATTGACATCTTTCAGTTCTAAGTCCAAGATCATTAATTCTTCATTTTATTCAAGGAAATGACCAAGGAAGAAAGTGGAAGCACCATTGAGCATTGGACAGGCAGGTTATATTCCCTGAGTCTCATCCTTTGGGGAAATATGTTATTATAATAGCTGCCTCTTAGGATGATAATCAATAAGATACAGAATGAGAAAGTGTCAATAATACTCTCTACTTGGAGGGAACCTTTTCAGAGAAAGAATAGCCACGTGTTATTAATTTTGAATCATTTCCTTCTTATCCTACTATCTTCTAGTGGTGAGGGGAAAAAAAACTAAATGGTATTAAATACATGAAACTTATGAAGTTGATTTTTTGAACTTCAATCAATGTGTGATCAATTGCTCTGCCTAGTTGATGTATTTTGTATGTTCATTTAGCATTTACATAGATACTTCGTGTGTTTAGACATCTGATGTTTCTGTCTACCTCCCCATCCCTTATTCCATCCACAAGCATAACATGAAAGATTTTATGAAATGCTTTGTATGATCCCAAAAGTCTAGAAATTGAAATTGTTTTGGGAAGAAGAAAAGAGGTAATTTTAAGACAAAATAAAAGTTTTAATTTACTTATGGAACTTTATACCACTAAGAGTAAAGATTCAAATCTCACTCAGTTCCTAGAAAATGACTCCAAAATGGATCAGTAAAAGATATTGAAATCATATCTTTAAACCAAATTCTAATGTTTAAAAAGTACTCACACTAGCTCACATTTTTATAATATTTTAAGATTAGAAACTATTTTCTTCCCAATAAGTTCATGAATAAGGTGTGGTAAGAATTATTATTCACCTTATCCTGATGAGAAAGCTGGGATGTAATAATGCCAATAATTTCCACTCATTTATTGTTTATATCACATTTGATCTTTATCAAAACCTTACAATGAAGGGATTTTTGAGGGGTCCAAATATGCTATTTTGTCAGTTTTAGAAAACTCTCAAATGTATTTCCCCATCACCAGGACAAATCCATAAGTTATAGCCATAAAGAATTTCCTGGGGTGCTAGGAGTGTGAATGGCTTGTTCTCAGTCAGTTAGTCACATACCTAGTAAATAAAAAGTACCTTATATTTTTATTAAGATGATCTAGTTCAAAATTCTGGCCCTAATCTCATCTGTGTGGCATTGGGTAAGTCAATAACCAAATAGATACCTTTGGTTGACAGATAAGTTTCTGGGAGTCTTACTTGCCTATCCAAATGCTCACTGATGCTTCAAATTTCTTTCTTTGTCATTTTCCCGAAAACAAATGGAGAATAAATATATGACAGACAGAATATAACCTCTTTGAACCTCAGTTTTCCTCATCTTTATATGAGGCATAAAGCCAAAATAGCCCACTATGTTCCCTTTGAACTCTAAATATAAGATTCTGTGATCTCATTTCACTTCTATGACTTGTTTGACCTTTGACAAGAAATTTATTCTCTCTGGGCCTCATCAATCTTTGGAAAAAATGGTGGATATAGGGGGCAGGTGGGATGGGGTACTGAACTAGATTGCCTCTAGATTGCCTTTTTTCTGTTCTAGATATAAGAACTATGAAATTATTATCCCAGACCTTCCTGACTCCAAGCCAACCCTCTATTGACTATTGCTAGCTACAACTAAGTAGTCCATCAGAATTATGTAACCACTGTGTTTCAAGTCCTATGCTAGGTAGTAGTGATACAAAGATAATATAATGAGTCATTCCTTGTCTTTAAGAATTTTATATTTAAGTGTCAAAGCCATCCCTTGTTTTTTTTTATCTGAAACAGATTTTAAGGTTGGAAGGAGTCAAAGATTTCAAGGAAAGAAGAAAGGAAGGAACAAATGAAGGAATGAAAGAATGAAGAAATGAAGGAATGAAAAAGGAAATGAAAAGCTTTTGTTAAATGCCTGTAGTGTGCCAGGTAACTTGCTAATCACTTTCTACATATTATCACATTTAATCTACAACCTTGGGAAATTGATTCTATTAATATTTCCAATTTTCTACTCATACAAAAATATTCATAGCCAAGCTCTCTGTGGTGGCAGAAAAATTGAAAAATGAGGGGGTGTCCCTTGATTGGGGAATGGCTGAACAAATTGTGGTATATGATGCTGATGGAATACTATTGTGTTGTATGGAATGATGATCTGGAGGATTTCTATATGAACTAGGAGGATCTCAATGAACTAATGCAGTGTCAAATGAGCAGAACCAGGAGAATATTGTACACAGAAAGTGAAGCATTATGAAACCATCCTATGTAATGGACTTTGCTACTAGTAACAATGTAACAATTCAGGACACTCCAGAAGGACTTATGAGAAAGAATTCTATCCACATTAAGAGAAAGAATTATGGGAGTATAAATGTAAAAGAAAAACATATGACTTATCACTTATCACATGTATACATGGGTATGTTATTTGTGGTTTAGCCTTTAAAAGATTGCTCTATTCAAAAATTGAATAATATGGAAATATGTATCAAGTGATAACATTTATACAACCTATTGGAATTGCTTATTGGCTCTGGGAAAAGGGAGGAAAGAGGGGAGGGAAAGAAAATGGATCATGTAAACATGCATGGAAAAGTATTTTAAAAATTAAAAATTAAGAAAAAGATTTCCATTTTACAACTGAATTTTTACTACCTCAGCCATACACAAAGATGGTCTTTTTTATTGCCACATATATGCAATATTTATGTTCAAGAATTATGAAAATCTATTATCCAATCATAATATTTTTTAAACTCTTCCCTCCTTTACAGACTCTTATTCTTCAGTCACATAGTCAACTCCAATCTCTTGCCCCCTTGGTTCTCTCCCAGGCCAACTCACCAGCACCAATGATTCTTTTCTCTCTTCCCCATTTTGGTCTCTTGGTGGAGTAGTTCAACTTTACACTGTCCTTTCTTGGATTCCTAGTCCTTTTATCATCTCACCAATTATGCCATGCCACATTTCAACCTTGGATCACTCTCATCATGTCCAATAGACATCTTGAACTTGTCATGTCCACAGCTGAGCTCAATCTCTTTCTCCCTAAACTGTCCCCCTTTCCTACAATATTTGTTGCTATAGGGGGCAGCAACATCTTCCCAGTGCCTCAGGCTTACAACCTAGATGTCATTCTTTTAAGGAATTAAATTTAGGGGTTTGACTAAATATGTGAGAATCATAAAATAATATGGTAGTCACTGATTTAAAATATTATAGCTCAAGTCAAAATGAATTTAATAACTTTTATTTACAAAGAGGTGGAAAGAATAAAAATAGAGAAATGCAAAAAGAGGGCAGAGAAGATGTCTAGCCTATCACACTAAATATTGCTCTGGTGCTTGGCTAAACCTGGCAGGACTTTTTAAACCTCCATCAGAGGACCCAGTATTCCACCCATGTGGCCTCCTCCAAGAGGGGAAGGCCTCTACAGAAGGAACTAATCTCTCCAGAAGCCAGGAAATGAAGGCTAGCGACTCACTCACCCAAGAAACAGTCCAAGAGCCAAGGTCCCAATTCAAAGCTGAGATCCAAGTCTAAAGTCATCTCCAAGAGGCAGGTCACTAGTCAAAAGTTCCAAGCCAAAGATTCAAGCCAAAGCCCCAAGCTGAAAATATTCAGGACTTTTGATTGTCCTTTTTCCATATCACTTCCTGTCCTTTCCCCTCTTCACAGGGGCCAATCACAGCTTCCAAATTGCCTAACAGTGCCCAGAGGGGCAGTGTCTGTGGGATTCACTTCTCATTCTCTGAAGGTGTCAACTCTTATCAAAGGATTCACAAGTTTATGATTGATTGGGTTAAAAGGATGGAACTCTCCAAGTAAGTGACCTGTGAATCCTCTTGATGGCTAACAAAATGTTAAGTAGTGGTTAAGTAGGAGTTTCTTGATTGATTAACTCAAAATAGACAAAGAGAATAAAGAATTCCCTTTCAAATTCTGGAAACCTGAGTATTATTCTCAACTTCTCATTATTTCTCATCCCAATATGAATATCTAGTGTGTTCCCATGGCATGTTGATTTCACCTTCGCAACATCCCTCAAATAATCTCCCTTCTCAGGAAGGAAAATAATTGTTAAAATGTGTTGGGGTTTCCTTTTTTAATTGAGAGAAAAGAACAGAAAGGAGGACAGAAGAAAGGCCAGACAATCAAGACAGCTTTGAAAACTATAGCTTGATCATTTTATATATTTAAACTTGCAATTGCATGTACAATCTTTTTTTCTGTTCTATTATATATATGCAAATACCCATTCTGTTTTGTGTTGAAGTTCAGAATAAAAATTAAAGAAGAGAAATTACAAAAAAAAATAATCTCCCTTCTCTCCTCACAGTGCTACCAGACTGATGCAGCCCCCCATCACCTTACACATCAGCTTTTGCAGTAGTCCATTGATGACTATTGCAGTAGTCTGATGACACCTTGCTCAAGTTCCTTCTCACTCTAATTCATTCTCCTTTCAGTCACCAAAAGAATTTTCCTAAAGTACAGCTCCTACCATACATATCAGGCCCCATCCCAAACATATAACCATTTAATAAACTCCAGTGGTTTCCTATTTCCTCTAGGACCAAATACAAAATACTTCTTTTGGCTTTCGCAGACCTTCACAGACTAGATACTTCCTACCTTTCCAATGTTCTTACACTTTACTTCCCAACATGAACTTGTGGATTCAATGATCCTGGCCACCTGCTGTTCCAGGAACTAAACACACCATCTCTCAGTATGAGACATTTTCTCTTTCTATCTTTCAGACATGGAATGCTCTCCTTCCTCATCTCCACCTACTGACTTCCCTGGCTTCCTTCAAGTCTCATATAAAATTCCATCTTCTACAAGAAGTCTTTGCTAGCTTTTATTAATTCTAGTGCATTCCTTTTTTTATTTACTTTTCTTTTTCTTTATCTAGCTTGCATGGACATATTTTCTTCTTGTTTCTTCCATTAGATAGTAGAACCCTTGAGTTCAGAGACTGTTTTTGCACTCTTTTTTATCCCTAGCACGTAGTATGATCCCTGCCACATAGTAGGTACTTAATAAAGTTTTATTAACTGAGTCAGACAGAGGGAAAGTGACTTTTTCAAGATTATAGAACTAGTAAAAGTCTGAGATCAGACTTGAACTTAGATATTCCTGACTTTTGATCCAGCTCTATCAGCTCTGATGCCTAGTTCTCTCTAATCAGATGATGGTGCTGATAAGCAGAGAAGAATTTAAGAAAATCACTATTGAAAAATGACATCTTTTCTTAAAATATATTAGTTGAAAATATTCATTTGTCTTCAGTTGCACTTTATCCTTCTCCTCCTTCCAAAGAACTAGGTGCCCCATGCTCTGCAAAGCAAAGAGACTAGATCTGGGTAAAGAAAGAGGTTCTTACAGTTTGGGGTATCTAGAGTTTATAAAAAAATGTCACCTGCCCATAAACTGCTAATATACAACAAGCCCTGGGATTTGGAGGTGCTGTTATTTATATGAAGGACTAAAAGGACACAAAGCTTCTGAAGCCAGGCTTCTGCCCAGATCAAGATTTCTGGATGATAAATTGGCAAGAGGAGTGCTAGGCCAAGGTCAATTCAAGGAGTACCTGGGGTTGACAGGCACTTGCTTTGTCTCCTTAAAAAAAAAAGTATGAAAATTAACTTTATGACTTCCGGTTAAGATGGCGGCTTAGAGAAAGCTGAAGTTCAGATCTCTGGAAAACCCTTCCCGACCGATCTCAAACTAGAAGCTCCTAAGGCGCCGAAATTCAAAACGATCAACAGCACAGACCCTGGGAACCCTCCTCCTGGACCTGGACCCGGTTCAAAAGGTACGGCTCCCCTTAAAAGCCAGAACCCGAGATCCCTCGGACCTCAGGGGTAGGAGCGCAGAGTCCAAGGCTCCCGGAAGCGGCAGCCGCGCCGGGCTCAGAGAGCAGGGTCTGAGGAACAACAACCCTCAGGGTCTTCTACCCAAGTCCCAGTCCGGGTGAAAGTTACTGCCTGGGGCTTCCGCTGCAAAGAGCCGGTGGGTCAAAGAGCCGGTTGGTCCGGGTGAAAGTTACTGCCTGGGGCCTCCGCTGCAGAGAGCTGGTCAAAACAACAGCAACCCTCAGGGCGGGCAAGACAGCCTCACGGGCTGGATCCTGCTATCCAAGTCTCAGTGAAAGTCTGTGCTCTCGGAGCTTGGGGAAGCGGCAGCCCATCCCCCCGCAGGCCGACGAAACAGCCTCACGGCCAGGGATTCTGAAGGCAACTTCCGGAAATCGAGCCAGGGGGAGAGTGTGGCCTCGTGGTCCGACCCTTCCATTCCAGTTCCAGTGAGGCATATTCAGTTTAACCCAGGGAACGCTCATAGAACCAACATCTGCCCAGGACTAAAGCCTCTGATCACCAGACAAAGATAAGAAAAGCCAATCCTCCACGTTCAGAGATGACAAACTCCACAGAAGCACAGAAGCCCCAAAATACCAAGAAAAATAAGAAGAAAGGGGCGACTCTGGACACATTCTATGGAGCCAAAATACAAAATACAGAGCAGATAGAAGAAGATATACAAGAAAATTCTCCAAAATCTTCCAAAGGAAATAGAAACTCTCCACAAACCCATGAAGAATTTGAATCAGAAAGGACCAAAAAGATGGAAGCCCTCTGGGAGGAAAAGTGGGAAATGATGCAAAAGAAATTCACGCATCTACAAAACCAGTTTGACCAAACTGTAAAAGAAAACCAGGCTTTAAAGCAAGAACTAATAAAGCAAAGCCAAAACACCAGGAAATTAGAAGAGAACATAAAATATCTCACCGACAAGGTGATAGATCTGGAAAACAGGGGGAGAAGAGAAAACTTAAGAATAATTGGACTCCCAGAAAAGCCAGAAATAAACACCAAACTGGACATGGTGATACAAGATATAATCAAAGAAAATTGCCCAGAGATTCTAGAACAAGGGGGCAATACATCCACTGACAGAGCTCACAGAACACCTTCTACACTAAACCCCCAAAAGACAACTCCCAGGAATGTAATTGCCAAATTCCAAAGCTATCAAACAAAAGAAAAAATCCTACAGGAAGCCAGAAAAAGACAATTTAGATATAAAGGAATGCCAATCAGGGTCACACAAGACCTTGCAAGTTCTACGCTGAATGATCGTAAGGCATGGAACATGATCTTCAGAAAGGCAAGAGAGCTGGGTCTCCAACCAAGAATCAGCTACCCAGCAAAACTGACTATATACTTCCAAGGGAAAGTATGGGCATTCAACAAAATAGAAGACTTCCAACTATTTGCAAAGAAAAGACCAGAGCTCTGTGGAAAGTTTGATACCGAAAATCAAAGAGCAAGGAATACCTGAAAAGGTAAATATTAAGGAAAGGGGAAAAATGTTATCTTCTTTTACTCAAACTCTCTTCTATAAGGACTACATTTATATCAACCTATGTATACTAATATGTGGGGAAAATGTAATGTATAAATAGGGGGTAAAGAAAGACCAAATAGAATAATGGTTCTCACACAAAGATTCACAGGGGAAGGGGAGGGGAAGAAAACTCCTATAAGAAGGAGAGGAAGAGAGGGGGGGGGTTTACTTAAACCTCAATCTCAGGGAAATCAACTCTGAGAGGGAAAAACATCCAGATCCATTGGGATCTTGAATTCTATCTTACCCAACAAGGGTAAGGAGAAGGGAAAACCAAGGGGGGGAGGGGGAGAGGGAGAACAAAAAGGGAGGGAAAGAGAGGGGGGAGGGGGAGGGAACAAAAAGGGAGGGACTTAAAAGGGTAACATCAAGGGAGGGGACAAGGGGGACTGATTCAAAGTAAATCACTGGACTAAAAGGTAGAGCCGAAGAAGAAAAGGTTAGAATTAGGGAAGGCAATCAAAATGCCAGGGAGTCCACAAATGACAATCATAACTTTGAACGTGAATGGGATGAACTCACCCATAAAACGTAGACGAATAGCTGAATGGATTAGAATCCAAAACCCTACCATATGTTGTCTTCAAGAAACACACATGAGGCGGGTTGACACCCACAAGGTCAGAATTAAAGGATGGAGTAAGACCTTCTGGGCATCAACTGATAGAAAGAAGGCAGGAGTGGTAATCATGATATCTGATAAAGCCAATGCAAAAATAGACCTGATCAAAAGGGATAGGGAAGGTAATTATATTTTGTTAAAAGGGACTCTAGACAATGAGGAAATATCATTAATCAACATGTATGCACCAAATAATATAGCACCCAAATTTCTAATGGAGAAACTAGGAGAATTGAAGGAAGAAATAGACAATAAAACCATACTAGTGGGAGACTTAAACCAACCATTATCAAATTTAGATAAATCAAATCAAAAAATAAATAAGAAAGAGGTAAAAGAAGTTAATGAAATCTTAGAAAAATTAGAATTAATAGACATATGGAGAAAAATAAATAGGGATAAAAAGGAATACACCTTCTTCTCAGCACCACATGGCACATTCACAAAAATTGACCATACATTAGGTCACAGAAACATAGCACACAAATGCAAAAAAGCAGAAATAATGAATGCAGCCTTCTCAGATCACAAGGCAATAAAAATAATGATTAGTAATGGTACATGGAAAACCAAATCTAAAACCAATTGGAAATTAAACAATATGATACTCCAAAACCGTTTAGCTAAAGAAGAAATCATAGAAACAATTAATAATTTCATCAAGGAAAATGACAATGGCGAAACATCCTTTCAAACCTTTTGGGATGCAGCCAAAGCGGTAATCAGAGGCAAATTCATATCCCTGAAAGCTCATATTAACAAACAAGGGAGAGCAGAGATCAATCAATTGGAAATGCAATTGAAAAAACTCGAAAGCGATCAAATTAAAAACCCCCAGCAGAAAACCAAATTAGAAATCCTAAAAATTAAGGGAGAAATTAATAAAATCGAAAGTGATAGAACTATTGATTTAATAAATAAGACAAGAAGCTGGTACTTTGAAAAAACAAACAAAATAGACAAAGTACTGGTCAATCTAATTAAAAAAAGGAAGGAAGAAAAGCAAATTCACAGCATTAAAGATGAAAAGGGGGACAGCACCTCCAATGAGGAGGAAATTAAGGCAATCATTAGAAATTACTTTGCCCAATTATATGGCAATAAATACACCAATTTAGGAGAAATGGATGAATATATACAAAAATACAAACTGCCTAGACTAACAGAAGAGGAAATAGAATTCTTAAATAATCCCATATCAGAAATTGAAATCCATCAAGCCATCAAAGAACTTCCTAAGAAAAAATCCCCAGGGCCTGATGGATTCACCTGTGAATTCTATCAAACATTCAGAGAACAGTTAACCCCAATACTATACAAACTATTTGACATAATAAGCAAAGAGGGAGTTCTACCAAACTCCTTTTACGACACAAACATGGTACTGATTCCAAAACCAGGCAGGTCAAAAACAGAGAAAGAAAACTATAGACCAATCTCCCTAATGAATATAGATGCAAAAATTTTAAATAGGATACTAGCAAAAAGACTCCAGCAAGTGATCAGAAGGATCATTCACCATGATCAAGTAGGATTCATACCAGGGATGCAGGGCTGGTTCAACATTAGGAAAACCATCCACATAATTGACCACATCAACAAGCAAACTAGCAAGAACCACATGATTATTTCAATAGATGCAGAAAAAGCCTTTGATAAAATACAACACCCATTCCTATTAAAAACACTAGAAAGCATAGGAATAGAAGGGTCATTCCTAAAAATAATAAACAGTATATATCTAAAACCAACAGCTAATATCATCTGCAATGGGGATAAACTAGATGCATTCCCAATAAGATCAGGAGTGAAACAAGGATGCCCATTATCACCTCTACTATTTGACATTGTACTAGAAACACTAGCAGTAGCAATTAGAGAAGATAAAGAAATTGAAGGCATCAGAATAGGCAAGGAGGAGACCAAGTTATCACTCTTTGCGGATGACATGATGGTCTACTTAAAGAATCCTAGAGATTCAACCAAAAAGCTAATTGAAATAATCAACAACTTTAGCAAAGTTGCAGGATACAAAATAAACCCACATAAATCATCAGCTTTTCTATATATCTCCAGCACAGCTCAGCAGCAAGAACTAGAAAGAGAAATCCCATTCAAAATCACCTTAGACAAAATAAAATACCTAGGAATCTATCTCCCAAGACAAACACAGGAACTATATGAACACAACTACAAAACACTCGCCACACAACTAAAACTAGACTTGAACAATCGGAAAAACATTAACTGCTCATGGATAGGACGAGCCAATATAATAAAAATGACCATCCTACCCAAACTTATTTATCTATTTAGTGCCATACCCATTGAACTACCAAAATACTTCTTCACTGATTTAGAAAAAACCATAACAAAGTTCATTTGGAAGAACAAAAGATCAAGGATATCCAGGGAAATAATGAAAAAAAACACATATGATGGGGGCCTTGCAGTCCCAGACCTCAAACTATATTACAAAGCAGCAGTCATCAAAACAATTTGGTACTGGCTAAGAAACAGAAAGGAAGATCAGTGGAATAGACTGGGGGAAAGCGACCTCAGCAAGACAGTATACGATAAACCCAAAGATCCCAGCTTTTGGGACAAAAATCCACTATTCGATAAAAACTGCTGGGAAAATTGGAAGACAGTGTGGGAGAGACTAGGAATAGATCAACACCTCACACCCTACACCAAGATAAATTCAAAATGGGTGAGTGACTTAAACATAAAGAAGGAAACCATAAGTAAATTGGGTAAACACAGAATAGTATACATGTCAGACCTTTGGGAGGGGAAAGGCTTTAAAACCAAGCAAGATATAGAAAGAATCACAAAATGTAAAATAAATAATTTTGACTACATCAAACTAAAAAGCTTTTGTACAAACAAAACCAATATAACTAAAATCAGAAGGGAAACAACAAATTGGGAAAAAATCTTCATAGAAACCTCTGACAAAGGTTTAGTTACTCATATTTATAATGAGCTAAATCAATTGTACAAAAAATCAAGCCATTCTCCAATTGATAAATGGGCAAGGGACATGGATAGGCAGTTCTCAGATAAAGAAATCAAAACTATTAACAAGCACATGAAGAAGTGCTCTACATCTCTTATAATCAGAGAGATGCAAATCAAAACAACTCTGAGGTATCACCTCACACCTAGCAGATTGGCTAACATGACAGCAGAGGAAAGTAATGAATGCTGGAGGGGATGTGGCAAAGTAGGGACATTAATTCATTGCTGGTGGAGTTGTGAACTGATCCAACCATTCTGGAGGGCAATTTGGAACTATGCCCAAAGGGCGACAAAAGAATATCTACCCTTTGACCCAGCCATAGCACTGCTGGGTCTGTACCCCAAAGAGATAATGGACACAAAGACTTGTACAAAAATATTCATAGCTGCGCTCTTTGTGGTGGCCCAAAACTGGAAAACGAGGGGATGCCCATCAATTGGGGAATGGCTGAACAAACTGTGGTATATGTTGGTGATGGAGTACTATTGTGCTAAAAGGAATAATAAAGTGGAGAAGTTCCATGGAGACTGGAACGACCTCCAGGAAGTGATGCAGAGCGAGAGGAGCAGAACCAGGAGAACATTGTACACAGAGACTAATACACTGTGGTATCATCGAACGTAATGGACTTCTACTTTAGGGGCGGTGTAATGTCCCTGAACAACTTTCAGGGATCCAGGAGAAAAAAAACACCATTCATAAGCAAAGGATAAACTATGGGAGTGGAAACACCGAGAAAAAGCAACTGCCTGAATACAGAGGTTGAGGGGACATGACAGAGGATAGACTATAAATGAACACTCTAATGCAAATACTATCAACAAAGCAATGGGTTCAAATCAAGAAAACATCTAATGCCCAGTGGACTTACGCGTCGGCTATGGGGGGTGGGGGGGGAGGAAAAGAAAATGATCTATGTCTTTAACGAATAATGCTTGGAAATGATCAAATAAAATATATTTAAAAAAAAAATTTTGGGGGACTCTCACTCCTTAGATGGAGAAATAAGGGTTGAAGGCAGTGAGGAAAGGGTTGATGAAAATGATTTCCCTCACTACCCCCTCTCAGAGTCCCCAAATTACTTGAGGGAGACACAATGGAGATCTTTCCTCTGTGAAGGATTTGCTCCTTGATGGCGGTGCTGGCCCTCTAGGGTAGTGGGTAAGTCTTCTCTACAGGAAAAGGTATGTGGAGCCCCAATCCAACTATGAGCTACTTTGGGGGCACTCAGAAGTCTCCCTCTGGTATCTTATTTTAAACTGGCAGCAAGATGGAGTCTGCCAATGAGTTTATTCCCTTGATGGAAATAAACAAGTTTGAAGTCCCTATCTGATTGCTTATTTGATTTAATTGTAATTGGGGTAAAGGAAGAAGTGGGTAAAGGTTAGAAGGGTTATAGGTCACCCTATTTTCCAAATCCTCTTTCAAAGGTCCATCCTCTGAATGGGCAGAATATGCCATATCTTGAAGTCCACTTTCCCTTCCCAAATCTATCTTAAAACTACTTTTCTAAATAATCTAATTACTGAAGTAAAAAGTTTTCTTATAGGCATGAGAGAGATAGAGAATGGGAGAGAGCACTGATCACCAATTTGAGTCCAGTATCTCAATAGTTCATGGAATGAAAGTCTTCAGAGAAATTGGGTTTGTTGACAGGAGCCAACAAAGTTTTAATAGGAACCCATGATGTTGGAATTTCTGTCAATGACAGAAATCCCCAAAGATGTCTTGAAGTGGCCCAGAGAAACAGCTCCTCCTTCCACTCCTTTCTTGTGTCTTTGCACTCAAGACCCCCTCCTCAGGAGAATTTCCCAGAAGTCCTTGTCTAGTTTCCTACTGTTGTTCCTGCCTCATGCACTGTAGAACTCTCAACATTCCATTTCCCCCAACAGTTCTTTTGTCCTACTCATTACAATTTCTCAACAGGTTGGGGAGGTGGAAGAGGAAAGGAGAGAATTTGGAGCTCAAAATTTTAAAACAATGAATGTTAATTTTTTAAAAGTATAATTGGGAAACATTTAATGAAATAAATTAAGAAAACAAGAAAGATATTCAAAGGGAAAAGAGGGACAGAAGAAGGTTAAAATAAATTGAACAATTTGGTAACTTGTGAATAAAATTAAACACAAAGATAGACATTTAAATGTTTGATAGAATTCACTTTCTCTTCCCAGTTTTTCTCAATATCTTAAGATATTTATGATAGTTGTTGACTCAACAGTAACAACAAAAACAAAAGTATTAATAAGTTTTCAAAGTCTAAATGAAAACCTTCACTTCATTGCATACATTATTAAAAAGGTCTTTAGAATAGGATGTGAGATATATAGGTTATGATTCCCACCAATACAGAAAGGAACCACATTGATGAAATTATTGATCCTATCAACTTGGTTTTTGGGAACCCCAATTTTCCCCTATCCCCTGATAACTCACTCCTAGGGAAGTCCCAGACTGACCCATGTTTCAGACTGAAAAAGACCTTATAGTATTTAGTGGTCCCAGTTTT